>NC_041222.1:15620417-15710874 GCF_002837175.3 Physeter macrocephalus | reverse complement strand
GCCTATGCCCCGCAACGGGAGAGGCCACAACAGTGAGAGGCCCACGTACCGCAAAAAAAAAAAAAAAAAAAAAAATAGGAAAGAATGAAGAATCAAGATAAGAAACCTAAGAAGATAAATAATTAAATGTATGAAAAAAGTGATATATGAGAACAAAGATGAGAAGGAAAAAAGTGTAAAAATAGGAACCAGAGAGAAAAATGAAGGACCAGTAAGTAGCATTTTGTGGTGCCAGTGTCTTTCTTAATTTTATATTCTACATATATTTCATTTTCCGGAATATTTTGAAGGCACTCCTTCACAACGTCAGTCACCTGCAGGCTGGGTAGAGGGCTGGTCCTCAGTGCTCGATTCATACCCTGTGATGGAGATGGCCAAGGTTGCTAGAGTAGAAGCTGCCATGGAGATAACTTGCCCTGGTAACTCTGCTCCTGTAAAACAAGCATGCATTTTTTAAACTTTTTAAAGGCAATGGACAAAATGGGAAATAACCTGCAAACTGAAACATACTCCCAAGTTTTCAACAGCAATAAAACAAAATGGTTATTACTGACCCACCAGACCAGTGGTTTTTCACCAAGGGAGAATGCTTAAGAATCAACAGGCTACTGTACAGCACAGGGATCTCTACTCAATACTCTGTAATGACCTATATGGGAAAAGAATCTAAAGAAGAGTGGATATATGTATAACTGATTCACTTTGCTGTACACCTGAAACTAATGCAACATTGTAAATCAACTATACTCCAATAAAAAGAAAAAAGAAAAAAAGAAAAGCAACAGGAAAGTCTGCTAAAACTGCAGGTTCCTGGACTCTCTGTATATCTCTCTCATTTGGGAACTTGATGCTGGTGCATGTGGCAGATAGTAGATATATACACGTGGAGTGCCACGCTTATATTTTTTTCACTTCACAGGTTAATTTTACCGCACATCTCTGTTGAAATACACTGCCACACCAAGCCTGTGAGCTTCTTGAATGCAGACTTACTTTCCTTTGTATTACCAGCTCCTAGTACAGCATGGAACAGCCCATACTTGCTCTCAATAACAACATTCCATGAGTGAATACGCAAATGTATGGGTATCATGCAAAACCATATACAGCTGATCCTTGACCAACACGGGTTTGAACCGTGCAGGTCCACTTATATGCAGATTTTTTTCAATAAATATAGTATCTGAATTTTCATTTTACAGATCTTTAAATTAACTAAGCGTGGGGAAAAGTTTTTGTTCGATGAGAGATCACAACATGTGGAATCAAAAGAACTAGGATTTGAATTCTGATTCTACCCAAACTGTTTCAGCTTCTTGCCCTTGGGTGAGTCATTTATCAATTCCTTTGTTTCTGAGGCAGAGACAGGAGCTCACAGATTTTTGACTTCATGGGGGAGTCAGTACCCCTAACCCTGACATGGTTCAAGGGTCAACTGACTATCTATAAAGTACATAATTCAGCACAGGTGAAATCCACCACTTGAAAATCTAAAAGATCATCACTATCCTGTTTCATGTTACAGGTTCTCATGTTAAGCTCCTAATAGGTAGTAAACCAAGTTTAACCATTTGCACGAGATTCAAAAAAAACATTCACTGGTCAATGAGGTCTGTCTATAATGGTCAGCCTTTAATTTGCTATGGCAGACAACACAGACTAGCTCACACAACACCTCATTCTAGTGTGCTTTCTTCTGCCCTAGAGACTGGAAAGCTAAGGATTGTATTTCTTGGACTCCTTTGCAGCTACAGTTCCACATGTGATACAGCAGAACACTTGTGCAGGCATGTCTGTGCAGACTTGGAAGCCCTAAGTGACTCACTGTAATTTGGAAGCTCTCATGTCAAATACAGTCAGATGGTTTTTCTGCAGGTACTTAGCAGAAGTTCCAGAGGTTCTGCTGTCTGATCTCCAACTTTGTGGCAAGCAGCAGCAGCTGTGGCACTTCTGCTCAAACAGTCCTTTGGTGTCGTTGAGCATTTCTCCTGGTTGCATTGCTTCTGCATGTCAGATCCAAGCTTAATTGTCTGGTCCTTCCAAAAATTCTGTATGTACAAATTCTTTATGCTAACCAATACCTCTTTCTATTTAGACTAGCTGGCATGGATTCCACTGTCCAACTGAGAACGCTGAGTGTTCTCAGTCACCAAATCATATGTACACCCACACTCATGCAGCTGGGACCTTTGGGTAGGCCAATATTCAATGTGATAACATAAAGCTCTGCCAAGCCAATGAAAAGAGCCATGACCTTCGGAAGGTCAATGAATTTACAGCTTCAGATAAACTCTGCACACCCAACAAATTCAAGGCTGGCCATCTCCTAGAGGTAAGCAGGCCAGGGGTCTGAGATGGCTCTTTGGTAGCCTCAGCCATCAGGATCAAGCACGCTCATCTTGCTCAATCGTATCCTATCCCTCCTCTAATAAATGCCTCTGTAAACTGAAAGAGGTTTAATTTTTAGGCAATCCAAGAGAAACTCAAACTCATGATCTGGGAAGAGAGCATAAGCTAGATATCTGGATTGGAACCTATTCTCCTGGCCTAGGTATCTAAGGTGCTTTTTTGATGCCAGTAAGAGAACAAGGGCTGACAGAAAAACACAGTGTCTTTCATGTCTTACATGTTTCCATTACTCACTGTACTGAATGCTGGGGATGAAAACACAGACCCTGCCCCCATGGAGCTGAGTGGAAGAGACAAACGAATTAAAGAACCACACAGATAAACGAATGTATACAAATTGTGATGATTGCTATAAAGGAAAAATACTGGGTATTTTATGAGCTCCTAACAGAAGAAATCTGACTTAGTCTGGAGAATCAGGAAAGGCTTCTCTTTAAGAAGTAAAAATGGGGACTTCCTGGGCAGTCCAATGGTTAAGACACCACCCTTCCAATGCAGGGGGTGTGGGTTCGATCCCTGGTCAGGGAACTAAGATGCCACATGCCATGAGGAGTGGCCAAAAATAAATTAATTAATTAAATGGGGTTTTATTAAAAAAACAAAGTTTCCCAAATGATTCCTTTAAAAAAAAAAAAAGAAGGAAAAATGAAGCTGACATACAAAGAATGAGGAGGAATTAACCAAAGGAAGGTAAGTAATAATATATTGGATGATGGAAGCAAATAGGAAGGCTGAAAGTGAAGAAATTGGCATGTTAAAGACAGTGAAAGGTCAGTGTGTTTGGAACACAGTAGGAAACTGGTATCAAATAAACAAGGCTGGAGATGGTAAGCCAGATGATGCAAGTCACAGAAGACCATACTAAGGACTTTAGTCTTTATCGCAAAAGGAGTAGGAAAGCACTGACGAGTTTTAAATAGGATAATAATTTTTTTTTACTGAAATGTTATTGAGATAATTGTAACATCACATGCAGTTGTAAGAAATAATACAGAGAAATCCTGTGTACCTTTTATCCAGTCCCCACCACCCTGCAATGGTAGTATCTTTCAAAACTGCAGTACATTACCACAATCAGAGTATCAGCATGGATACAAGATACAGAACAGTTTCATCACTGCAAAGATCTCTCACGTTGCCCTTTTATGACCACATCTCCCCACTCTGTAAATAAATAATCAGTTTTGAGATATAAAAAGATCATTCCTACTGTTTGGTCAAGAACAGATTAGAGAAGACCAAGAGTAGGTAGAGGGAGATAAGTTATTGCAGTATTACAGGCAAGACATGATGACAGCATGGTCTGCAGTGGTTAACAGGAAAGATGTTGGGAAAGCAGCTGCATTTAAGAGACATGGAGTAGTCAAAGTGGACCAGGCTTGGTGACGAAACAATAAAGGGTTCAACAATGACCCCCAAGTTTCCAGATTATGATCAGACAGAGAACATGTAGGGGAAATGGATGAAGATTTTGGGTACACTGAAGTTCTTTTTAGACTTCCAAATAGAAATTTAAACACAAACCAATTATACCAGAGAGGTCTTAGGTTCCTGTGTGCCCACAAGAGATTTCTGGGGTTCCACTCAAGAGAAAAGGTTGGGAACACCTAATGACTAATGGCCTGGGACAGCACAGTAAGGTGGGGAAGGGGGAGGCTTCCAATCAAAACTCAAAGAAACAAAGTATTCTCTCATATAAGAGTAAAGACTAGTTCAGGGTCCTCAATTACTAAACCTACCTCCTCACAAATAATTTAATGAAGTGGTAACTTATCCTTGAGAGAGTCAGAGAAAGAAGTCCCCTGATGGTTAGGTAGCTCCAAAATAACAAGATCATTTTATAGCTCCTCAAATACGGGCTTTCAGTTTGGCTGCATTTTGGCTTATACTTCTAAACTCCCGCTAAGCATTCATTCATTCACCAAACAGGTGACGAGGCTATGTACTGGGATAAGAGACTAAGTTAAGACCCTAGTCTCAAGCTCAGTCTAATACTGAAACTATCAGTTATGATTCAGTATGTTAAGAGCTAATGTAGATATAAGTGTAGAATATTTGGGGAGCACCGAGGATAGAAACCTAACCCATGCCTGGGAGAACAGGGAAGAGTTTCCAAAGGGGCTATCTGACAAGAATGGTAAAAGATGCCATCCTTTAAATCCATTTAAGCAAGTTAGTCAGATAAAGAAGACAGAACAAGTTTATCTTGGGGAGAAAGGAAGAGGCTGGTATCTTAGAGGACAGAGGTAGAAAAGTTTTCCAGAAAGACAAAAAAGCAGATGTAAAGACACAAAGGCAAGAAAAAGCAGAGCGTGCTGTTCAAAGAACTCTAGGAAGTCGAACAAGGATGAAACACAGGGTACAATGGTAAGAGTGGAGAGACAGGAGGATACAGAGGGAGAATGGGACCAGAGGATGGAAGGGCTCATATTTACTATGCACTGGGGCAGTACAATTCAGTGGTTGGAATCACAGGAGAGGAAACAAGACTGCCCAGGTTCAAATCTCAAGTCTATTTCTTACTAGTTGGATGACCACAGGCAGGTTACTTAGGATCTAGATGCCTTAGTCTCCTCACGTGTAAAATGCAGCATACAGAAATTCCTATCTCACGTGAGAATTAAGTGAAACAATACATATAAAATGCTTAGAACAATGCCTGCTGTGTAGGACTCAACAGAAGTTAGCTCAATAAATGGTATTATTATCACCATCATCTTTATCAAAACTGTTGGCTTTGACAGGATAAACTATAAGCACAAGCCACTAGCACTCCTACAGTATTTGCCTGTACCTCTCATCCCCTCCCTGCTCTGTATTACAGCCGTTTCCCTAAGTCTTATCCTTACATTTTTAGATATCCCCTCAGAGCTATGCAAAATATCTTACAGTCATCACTGAAAGACTTGAGGAAAAGTTAAGATCAACAGATTAAATCTTCACAACTACAGTTTAAAAACTTTCTCCAACTTGCTGATATCACTAAAATATACAATAAATATTTAACAAATCTTAGCTAAATCAGTGAAAACTATGCAATATCATCCTAGTTAATACACAAATGATTCAGCAAATTTTTAGAATGCCTGAAACTTCACAAAGGAACGAAAGGAATAGCACACAGAAAAAATCAACAGAGTATTTGAAAATTATGGATGTAAGATCTGGGGGCTTCCCTAGTGGTGCCGATGCAGGGGACACGGGTTCGTGCCCCGGTCCGGGAAGATCCCACATGCCGCGGAGCGGCTGGGCCCGTGAGCCATGGCCGCTGAGCCTGCGCGTCCGGAGCCTGTGCTCCGCAACGGGAGAGGCCACAACAGTGAGAGGCCGCGCGTACATAAAAAAAAAAAAAAAAAAAAGATTTGGCAACTGCTCTTACTCATCAAACAGATATGTACTTGAATGACTTTTGTCTAGTGATATCTTTCTGCACTTCAAAAACCCCAAGGGTTTGGGCAGAGAGATGATAAACTAGACAGAAGAATGCCAGGACCCAGAATCTAGGCAGACTCATGGTACTGGGAAAAAAGCCCCAGCTAAAAATAGGCACATAGACAAGGGAACATAATCTTGGGACCCAAGAACTATAAACAAAGAAAGGAAAGAGCATCCAAGGTTTCAAGAGTCAATCTACCCAGGGAAAGGGCCAGTATTAACTGGAAGGCCAAACAGCAGGAATCCACACAAGTCCAAATAAGCAGACCACTGACATTAGCAGCCTAGCACCAGGGGACAGAAACTCATACTCTAAGAAACAGATCGCATGTTCAGATAATACCTGTTGATATGGCTAAATCGACAATGGGCAGAATAATTTTTTTTTAATAATAGAGGGAAACATATTTTGAAGCCAGTCTAAATAAGAAGATACTTGATCTACTTTGTTCTCTTTCACAGGGACAGTTGAAGTTACCAGGAACACACCCAAAGATGCTTATTGGAAGGAGGCCCTTTATATCAAGTAAAATCTCCCCAGCAGGTAAAGTTCCCTTTGAAGAAGGCTTCTGTTTCCATTACTCATGTGGAAAATACATCTCCTCCTCAAGAGCTTCTAGTATCACTTCACTGTACTACTGGTCAGTAAAAGGGGTTTGGATATGGACCACTAGGAGTTTCTCTAGGTCTATTTAAGTGACAGTGGCAGAACTGGGGAATGACAGATAAGCAGTAAGAAATTCACTTTGCGCTTTTTCTTCCTCCAATTTGGGCTTAACTGGACCAAACTTGTTCATTCATATCACATGCTATCCCTAACAATTAAGACAAAATGAAGCCTTCCTCACCAAGTTATTTCTGGTCACTCATAAACAATTACCAATGTTAAGAGGATCAGGCCCAGGTGTAATTGCCTGTACTTCTCATCCTGGGTGTCCTGGCTATTAAAGATACATCTGACACTTGTTTGCCTAGCTTTTGAAGAAGCACTTCTCATACTCATAGTAAATGGCTCTCGGAGCCTAAGTTCCTTCATCTGTAAAACAAGTATAATACTAATCTCACTGGTCTACTATGAAAATTAAATGAGATAACATGTTTTAAGAGTCCTACAAGGCCTCACACATAAGGGAGAACAACAATGCTTATGTTCCTCCTTTCTCACAGCCCAGGGAACACACCAAAGCTGGATTCCAGGTTTCTGCCAAGTAAGATTTCTGGGGCCTGGGAGGCAGAGAAGCTGGGTGCTGTGCTTGTGATAAGCCACTGGGGCCAACATGAAGACTGAAGGAGCTGATAACTACAACTGAGTGCAAGATGGATCCGCAGGGCTTCCCTGGTGGCACAGGGGTTAAGAATCCACCTGCCAGTGCAGGGGACACGGGTTCGATCCCTGGTCCAGGAAGATCCCACATGCCGCAGAGCAGTTAAGCCCGTGAGCCACAACTACTGAGCCTGCGCTCTAGAGCCCACGAGCCACAACTACTGAGCCCATGCGCCACAGCTACTGAAGCCCGCGCGCCTAGAGCCCGTGCTCCGCAACAAGAGAAGCCACCGCAGTGAGAAGCCCGTGCACCGCAACAAAAATTAGCCCCTGCTCGCCGCAACTAGAAAAAGCCCATGTGCAGCAACAAAGACCCAGCACAGCCAGAAACAATAAATAAAATAAAATAATAAAATAAATTTATTTTAAAAAAAAAAGATGGATCAGCAGTTGATACTTTTTCAGGATGGCTGATGCTTGTCAAAGAGCCTGGTGAAAGGAAAGAACACTGGGTGTAGGTTAGAGTCAAGGACGTAGGCTTAAATTTTAGCTCCACCAGTCACCCGTGGGATTGTGGGCAAGTCAGTTAACCTGTTATTAAACGTCTTCATCTGCAAAACGGAGAAATCTATTTTACAAGGTTGTGGGGGGAATGTTTTGTTTGTGGATTTAAAAAGATAGTACACTTAAAAGCATGGCAAACACTTAACATTTTTCCCTACATTAACTTGAGGTTCCAGGAAATACCAAGCAAGAGTTCCTAAGGTCTAAGAAAAAACCACTGAGTAAGGTCCCTAGGTTCAATGAGAACCACTGAAACTAACTCAGCAATGATCCATAAGAAGAGTTTTCTGGATCTAGGAACTAAACAAATTCATGCTTTGAAGTATTATGACATCCAAGGGATTAATTCTGTGAATCCAGCAAACCACAGATTGTAAAACAGCAAAAGATTCAAAGCTCAGAAGACATAGAGAAAGATGCCTACACAAGTGACTAGGATACAAGAGCAGTCCTACAATGGGACAGTGGAGGTGACAAGGAAGGAATAAATGCACACACTGCCATGGCAGTACACTGAAGCATTCCCGTGCCTAACTATATTACAGTGACATCTACAGGACGGAATTGACTATAAAAAAGGGAAAGGTTGTCCCAATATGGCTTGAGTTCTGATGCCTAAAAGAAACAAAGTACTAGGGACAACAGGAAAAAAATATTCAGAAATTTAGAAAAAAAAATGGTTAAACAAATTTATTTTATGATGAGGATTATCTACACTAGAAGTCCATAAAAAGATTCTAAATCAAGAATAACCTATTCTGAAGTAGGCTGGAATAGGAGCAAACAAAACAAGGAAAACCAACATTTCCAAATCTGCTCTCAACATTTATTCTGTGTCTCTATGACTTCCTTTCTTGTAATAGTCTGGAATACAAATACCAGAAATCTGGCGTGCATGCCAACACACCACTATCCTGGGCTTATGGGGGATAATAATCAGACACAGTCTTCTTTTTTCCCAAGCTCAATACTTGGTCTTAGAACTCCTGTCCTCACGGCTCCCTAGGCTGCCATCGCCAGCTGATTAGAATTTATACCCAAGAGAAAATCCATCTGAAACCCCTGGTTTAGACCTACTTTATTCATATACTTGCAGTAAAGTACTTACTTAGCCCTGGACGAAAGCAGTCAAGAGGACAAAACTGTCCTCAAAATATTAAAAATAAAACTACCATATGATCCAGCCAATTCCACTTTAGGATATATATCTGAAGAAAACAAGAACACTAACTCGAAAAGACGTATGTACCCCCATGTTCACTGTAGCATTACTTACAATAGCCAAGATACAGAAACACCCTAAGGGTCCACTGATGGATGATTAAAGAAAATGTGGTGTGTGTGTGTGTGTGTGTGTGTGTGTGTGTACATACACACACATACATATATATACACACATACACACGTGCGTGCGTGCACACACACACGAATATTATTCAGCCATAAAAAAGAATGAAGTTTTGTCACTTGCAGCAACATGGTGGACCTCAAGGGTATTATGCTAAGTAAAAAGGGTCAGAGAAAGACAAATACTGTATGATCTCACTTATATGTGGAATCTTAAAACAAACAGCAGCTCAAAGATACAGAGAACAGATGGGGGGCTGCCAGAACTGGTGGTGGGGGTGGGATAAATGAGTGAAGGGAGTCAAAGGCACAAACTTCCTGTTATAAAACAAACAAGTCCCAGGGATGTAATGTGCAGCGTGGTGGCTATTGTTAGTAACACTTTATTGTAGACTTGAAAGTTGCTAAGAGAGTAGGTCTTAAGAGTTCTCATCACAAGAAGAAAGTTTTTTGGTAACTATGTAAGGTGACAAATGTTAACTAGACTTATTGTGGTGATATATAAAAACATGGAACCATTATGTTGTACACCTGAAACATAATGATATATGTCGGGCTTCCCTGGTGGCGCAGTGGTTGCGCGTCCGCCTGCCGATGCAGGGGAACCGGGTTCGCGCCCCGGTCTGGGAGGATCCCGCATGCCGCGGAGCGGCTGGGCCCATGAGCCATGGCCGCTGGGCCTGCGCGTCCGGAGCCTGTGCTCCGCAACGGGAGAGGCCACAGCAGTGAGGCCCGCGTACCGCAAAAAAAAAAAAAAAAAAAGATATATGTCAAATATACCTCAATTGAAAAAAAAAAAAAAAAAAAAGAGAGAGAGAAATGCCAGAAGAAAAAAAAAGGAGAAAACTGTCCTGGGGTGAGGGGTGAAGGATAAGCAGAGCTGTCTGAACCACTACTATTAGGAGAAAGGGGAAAAAAAAAGAGACAAAGCTAATCAGAGGAACAAGTGGAAACCACCAAGATTTCTACAGTAGTTGCCAAAACAGGAAGTTTACTTCTACTGGTTCGATATATAACCACAAAGTCTAACAGATTGTGACCAGAAAGAGAGGCTGAGCAAAGAAAACTTAGACAGACAGCAAAATATAAACTAAAATCTTCCGTATTTTCCACTGTCAGAGAGATAAGTAATTAAAGTTTCTTTGTTTCAGATAGTTATTATAAAATTCTCAACAAATATTTATGAATAAAAGATGTCTTACAATTGTCAGACACTCCTCATCTACCAAATAATAAACAAACAGCAACTTAACTTAAAAAAAACTTCTGTAACGTAGCTATACACATACATGGAAGTGCCACAAATAGCCTTGTGATTAGCATGAAAAGGAGATGTGAAAAATAACATTGCAGAAGTACATTCATGGACATAGAAAGGTGTTCGTGACATAATTAAATTTAAAGTGCAGTTTACAAAACAATTTCACTATGATCCAGTTTTCCTGGGTCTTAAAAAGTCCAAAGGCATAAAAGTCATTAGTTAACATTTTGATATAATCTGTGGGCAGTGGGATTTTTAGTGATTTTTCTTTTCTTCTTTTTGTCTCTCTCTATTTTCTAACTTAACTGTAACACACAGGTATTTGAGAACTTTTTTTTTCCTCTAAAACATCTGCTGCAATTAGTAATTTGCTCTTGTAGTTTATGTATAACTATCAGAAAGAAGCAAGGGACAAACGTCAATTACTGTGGAAACTGTGTGGTGTTCAAACCTACCTCTCTGCTCACAGCCATTCCCACATGGCTGGCTAACTAGAAGTCCAGTCTGATGATCTCAGCACGGTGACTGTATCTGCCGCTGCACCCCACCCCGCCACAACCCCCGTACAACTCATTAGAAACCTGTACCTTTAACAAAGTGCTCTGGACAAAGGCCACGTGCAACCAGGGTACCTCAAACACAATCTTTAAAAAAGAGATTATTTTAAAAGGTTAAAATAATCTTTTAAAGAATAATCTTTAAAATAATCTTTAAAAAATAATCTTTTAAAGAAGACTAATCTTTATTCAACATTGTAGTGGAAGTTTCAGCCAGAGCAATCAGGCAAGATAAGAAATAAAAGACATCCAGATTAGAAAGGAAGAAGTAAAACTATCTCCATTTGCAGAGACATGATCTTATATATGCAAAATCCTAAAGAAGCCACAGAAACTATTAAAGCTATTAAACAAATTCAGCAAAGTTGCAGGATACAAGATCTACAGGGGTAAATAGTCACGACTTTGGATTTGGCGATGGTTTGTTAGGTGGGACACAACACGTGGAAATTAAACAAAATACTTCTGATTAACCAATGTATCAAAGAAGAAATCAAACAGTATCTGATCCAAAGAAAATGGAAACACAACATATCAAAACCTATGGGATGCAAAAGCACTTCTAAGAGGGCAGTTTATAGCAATAAATACCTTCATTAAGAAAAAAGAATGATCTCAAATAAATAACCTAACTTTATGTAGCTGCTTAATGGGCACAGCGCTTCCCTTTAGGGCGGTGAAGATGTCCTGGAACTAGAAGGAAGTAATGGTTGCACAACACTGTGAATGTACTAAATGCCACTTTAAAATGGTTAATGATTAATTTTATGTTATACGAATTAAACCTCAATTAAAAATGCAAAAAAAGGGGTGTGGAAATGGTCTAACCATCTAAAATATTTTAAAGAAATTTATTTTCTGTTCAGAAAATACCACCAGTTTAAAGCAGTTCATCATAGTATGTTTTTTAAGTAAAGCTATTCTCCCAAATACTTCTTAAGAGTAATATTAATAGAATGCCATATTTCTTACCAGAAGACTCTTTTCCATTCTGTTTTTCATAGAGGGTGCCCACAGACATCAGGAAAACAATAACCAGGAATACTGGAATTCTCCATGAGCCAGCCAAGGATGCTGCAAATTATTAAGAATTAACATTTTTAGTGAAATAAAAATCTAGCACTTGTCTTTAAAAGACTCAGTTTAGTAGACTGACAGAACAATTTGGCAAATATGTTAATAACAAAATTGTTTCACAGGGAAAAAATTTTTTTAAAGGCAACTGAAACCTCAATTCAGGGCTCCTCTCAGGAAGTCCAGCCCTACTCTCAGAGGCCCTGGCCTAAAGGATTGGGTATGTGCCAGCTTACCTTTAAGAGGCTTGTATCACCTGAAGAATCAAGTCCATTCTAAAGCACATCCAGTGTTTAAGACCATCAAACCCCCTGTTTAACCCCCGAATGACCTGCATCAGGCACAGAACTTTAAGTCATGGTGCCTGACTTGATTTCCCGGAAATACCACTGGGTGTGAACTCTACCTCTCAAGTAAGGGTGGAATGGCCCACAAGAGCGCGGCAAAAAGCTTTAATGTATCCTCAGTGTACAGAGCAAAAATGCTAACAAGTGGCCAAGGATCAAAAGCCTTTGCATTTCCCTGAGTTGGTCTACAGCCTTATGAACATACCTGCCTGCCTCCCTCCTCCACCTTCCCCAAATTCGAAATGAGTCCCATCAGACATTAGGGGATCTTGTTGAGAAACTCCTTTAGCATTCCAAGTCAGCAGAGCTAGAGAGTAATGCTTTGCTCCATATCAGACTCTAAGCAAAGGCATACTTTCAACCAACTCTGGTTTTTATTTTATTTTTAACAATAAGTAGCTCTAAAAACTACTACTAATAGGCTACGTACTGCTCTAGGTTATACTGAATTTTGTTTTAAAATTAGAACTTGATGTTTCCATATAGTTAAGACTTGGAGGTAAATGAGTCCCTGAAAAATCACTCTACAACATCCTGGCAGCCACTCAGCTAACAGTGAAGAGTCTCAAATAACGGGGAACTCATTACTCTGAGCAGCTCTGACACTGATCATGCTTATGTTGAACAGAGACTTGTCCCTCTGAAGCTGCTCGTTGCTCTGACATCTCTCCCAAATGGCTATAGAGATTAAACCACTCTTTCACAATCCTTCAAATACCTGAAACCAGCTTCCATATTTGGTATCTTCCTCACCTCTACCTCCTCCCCAGCCCTGCAGCCCCAGTGCCCTTCTCTTATGGAGAGTAAATATCTCTGGTTCCCTTAACAGTTTCTCTCACATGATTTTGAGCACCTCTTATCATCCTTGACTGCTTAGCTATACCCTCCCCTAAGACACTCAGAAATAGCCATGATAGTCCAAGTGTGCTCTACTTTTTAAGATATATTTATTTTTAAAAGACCTTTTTGAAAATGAACATTCCATATAATTAAAAGTAGACATTTTAAAGTACAATATTTTCATTCAAGATTAACGAAAGATTAGAGCAGAATATTTTGAAGGATTATTTTAAAGAATTTTAAATGCAACACATAAAACTTCAAAAAATTCACTTTGATTCACACAGTCAGCCTCCGCTGACCTTAAGCTAGACTTTCTTAGAAAAAGGGACCCACCTAAATGAAAAAGCAATATAATCCAGACAGGAATTGAAACTGCTCTCAAGTAGCGTTCAGTGCTTGCATTCCACTTGAATGAAACAGTCAACACATAGCCAACTACCAAGGTCCAGATCTTAAATAAATGAAATATAGACACAGTTGTAAAATATATACACATGCAATAAACATACAATTATACAAAACTTGCAAGCATCTACATAGCATGAGAGCTGTGGATACAACACAGATGACGGTTGGTGGTGCTAAAATGTTTGGAAATAAACAGGTTTGAAATCCCATGCAGTGATATTATTTAAATATCTTTAACAAAAAATACATAAATATAGTTTTAATTTAAGATATGTTAAAGTTTAAAAACTATTATATGCATAAAGATACTTACAATAAAATATTCAATTTTTAAGCCATGGATTTAAATTAAGCGCTTCACCTTGTAGAATTCTTAAAGTTTTCTCTGTAGATTAATATTTACAAAAGAAAAGAAAAAACAAGAGCGAATTCCCTGGTGGTACAGTGGTTAGGACTCCGTGCTTCCACTGCCAGGGGCCCAGGTTCCATCCCTGGTCGGGGAACTAAGATCCCACAAGCCGGTGTTACCATAAAAAGAATTTTTTAAAAGCTAAAAAGAAGGCAGCCAGCTGAAGTGTGACCCTGCTGAAATAATCTCGGTAACAGATGGTTAGAACCTAGTCCAGAGTTATACTCAGTTGAAGAAGTGTAGCTGAAAAAAATATTACCAGAGGAAGAAACAGGGAGACTTGAGAACAGAAGAACCAGCCAAGGTCCCCCTCCTCAGTTTTCCCTACAGTAAAACTAGATGACTCTAGTAATCACAAAGCATCCTACACAGAAACTCTCTAATAACCTCATATTTTAATAGAACATACACAAAAGATGGAAAGAATACATAACCTAGAACAAATGTGAGCACCAAGAATTTATTAAAACAACCTGAACCTTGAAAAAACACAGGCAAATTACAACAAAAAAAGGACTTTATGCTGTAATTCAGAGAATGAAGAAAAAGGAACTGATATGGTTACTACAAAAGCCAGAAAAAAACTACCTCCTACTTTATTTTGATCATATCTTCAAAGTACTCTTCGGGTCTTAAAAATGTTTATAGCTTCAGACCTGAGAATTCAGCTTTGGGACCTTACTAAATAATGATAAATTCTGAAGAAGGGTTAAAAATAAAGAAGCTCATCATAGACTAATTTAGAACACTGAAAAGTTGATAACCTAAAAGTTCAATAACTGGGAAGTGGTTAACTCTGGATGAGCCACTCAGTAAAATGTTATGCAATCATTAAAATAGGCTTTTTTAAACGAAGACTATATAACTTAAAATATTCCTAAGATATTATTAAGGAAAAAGCAAAATTAAAAAAACACATGTGACCTGAGTATATCTACTGTATGGTGGAGGAGGGAGAGGAAATGTACTAAAAAGTTGTATTTAGGTGATAAGATTTTGTTTTTCCCTTTTCCTTTTCTCTATATTTTCCAAATTGCCTTTAATGAGCACTAGTTCTTTTATAATGAAAAGGATATTAAAATATTTTTCCTCAAGCAACTAATAAGATGAAATATTAAAGAGATCTTAAGCCCCAGATATATGCACACATGGGAAGTGAGACTACAGCTGCTTCCAAAAAGTTCAAGCTTGTAGGACCACACAAATTTAACCCTAGGAATTTAGAGAATTTGAGATATGACTGTAGAGCTCAGAACAAAATCTGAGTGTAATAACAGTACACTTATGTAACACTTTGCCTTGTTCTAATACTTTAAATACATGAACTCATTTAATCCTCATAACTCCAGGAAAAAAGTACCATTATCACTCCCATTTTAGAGATGAAAGAAACTGATACTTCAGAGAAGTGACTTGCACAAGGTCACACAGCTACAAAGTGACAGAGTCAGGAAAGATGGGTTCAAGGCCTTTGGGGCAGCAGACTTAGCCTTGGACAGGCAGCAAGACGGGAGGAAAATCCAGGTAGAAAGACAGCCAAGGCCAAAAAGCTTTGAAAGGATACCACCCAATCAGTATCTTAAAGATGGAAGAGAAATCAGCCAGAAGTTTCTCTTCTAGAACCCTGTCCTCCTGCCTCCAGGGGACATGGGTTCAATCCCTGGTCAGGGAACTAAGATCCCACATGCTGCAGGGCAACTAAGCCCGCGCACCTCAACTAGAGAGAGAAAACCCGCACGCCACAACTAGAGAAGCCTGTGCACCACAACGAAAGATCCCGCATGCCACAACGAAGATCCCGCGTGCTGCAACTAAGACCCGATGCAGCCAAAAAATAAAACATAAATAAATAAATAAATAAATAAATACTGTTTTTTTAAAAAGCAAAGAAAAAGAAGTGACAAGAGTCAGGATTAGAATCCAGGAACCTGGCTCCAGAATCTGCTTTCTTAACAATAAGGAGAATGAATAAAGGGTAGTACCAGAAAAATAAAGAGGAAAGGCTGCTCCAGTATTCACAAGGGAAAATAAAAACAGTTGATTTTGATGACTACAAATTGCTGAAATTTAAAAAAAAATGATCCTCAGCAAGTGGATGGTCTTCAGCAGTATGCTACACAGGGGTAATCAGCCCTGCCTTATTAAACATGTAGTCAGTAATTTAGATGAAAGACTAGAAGGCATATTAGCCAAACTTGTAGATTACACAAAATTGGGAATAGTCAATATAAATGATTCAAAAAGATATCCTGAAATTAGAACAACGGGCTAATCAAATAAGATTAAATTTAATAGAGAGAAATGCAAAGTTCTGCTTTTAGGTTCAAAACTCATCTATACGAGTATAGAATGGGAAGAGGATAGCTGGTCAGAAATGTAACTGGTATGAATGCCTATTAATAAAAGTACAATACATCAGGGAAAGTGATTGTTTCAGTGACTTACACTATTAAACCACATTGGCAATAAAATTCAGACTGGGAAAGGAAATGGAAATCATAACATAGGAGATACAGATACGGCTGGGGGAAAAAACTGTTCGGCTTAGAAAAGAGAAGGAAATAAGATTTGATACCTATCTTCAAATAGCTGGGGAAATGTCATCCGAGAGAGGCAACAGACTTAATTTCCTGTGGTTCTGAGGGTAGAAGTAATAGGTGGAAATTAGGAAGCAACATATTTCAGCTTTATGTAATAAATTTTTCTAATAAACTGTAGATGTCTAAAAAGGGAATGAGCTACCATCGCTAAAAGTCTGAGCAAAAGCTGACTGGAAGTCAGGGATGACAAAGTAGGAGAGTGTGCCCTCAGTGAGAAGCTGAACTAGAGGATCACAGAAGGATATACTTACAGATTCTAAGCCTACGATACTTTTCAACCAATCTCCAAGAAGTTTTTGTTTCTTATCTGTATTCATAAGGAATGAGTATCACTTGCAAAGAGAGGGAAAAAAATGAGAGACTGCATACTTCAGATTTTTTCAAAGAAACTCATGGTCTAAAGAGAGGTATGTGTTTTCACCCAGTAAACCTGAAACTCACAGATAACCTCATTTCAGTTTAAAATAACAACTTATTAAATATACTCCCCAACTCCACTTCTACAAATTTGGTTTACAGAAGAACTACACACTGTGCAGATATAAAAATGTTCACTGTGGCAGTTTAAAATATTAAACAAACAAATTAAATATAACAAATTAAATGTCATTTTACAGGAGACTGTTTAAACTATGGTATCTCCAAAAATGAAATAATTATTCAGACTTTCAAAAGTGTGATAAATAACTTTATTCAATGACACAGTGTAAATGTATGCATATGCAAATTTATAATGGTGAAAATATGCTCACCAAAATGTTAAAAAATATTGTCTCTGAATGGTTGGATTTCAGGGGGTAAGTTGCCTCTTTACACTTTTCTTCAAGTATTGAATTTTCTTCTAAGAGTAGTATCATCTTTATAAATAGTAAATGTCTTCTACTTAAAAAAAAAAAAAAATCTTTTGACTTTTTTTTCAGTATTTTCAAGAGTTTCCTCAGAAAAAATTCACAGAATATTATTAGTTGAAAAAGTATGGCCATTTATAAAGACACTTTAAAAAGTTTCTATTAAACCATTATGATTTTACAGTTACCAATGTTTTAAAATGTTTATCAGATACTAATACAAATTCAGTGCTAAAATAATTTGGTAGGAACACTTTCTAAAAGGCATCCAGAAAAAAAAAACTTTAGACTACGCTACTATTAAAAAGAAAGAAGTATATTTGAAAGTACTATCAAGGAAAGATATCCACAATACAATGATAATGAAAGAGCAATGATAAAAGAGAATTTTATATATATATATATATATATATATATAATTTTTGTTTTAAAAACAAAACCCCTATACTTTATACATTTACATAGGTGTAGAAATAAATTTAGAAGGCTATTCACCAGTTAACAACAGTAACATCTACACAGTGGGAAGAGAAAAGAGACAATTCACTTTTACCATATAAACTTACATACTGCTTAAATTTTTTTATATATATAACAAGCATGTTTTACTTGAGTCAATATTTTAAATCGGTAAATATTCTTTAACTTACTGAAAATAAGGATTTGTACATTCAAATTTCATACATAATTTCCAGTATGGATTCCTATAAGTGTGACTTTATGAGAGCTTTTTATTTCTGTCTCTCTCTGAGAGATATGTTTAGCCTCTGAGAAAACCTGTTCAAGTATGAATTTTCTTCCAGGAATAAATCAGTGAGCCACAGTTTAAACAGAAGAAGGCATACTTTCCCAAACTATGCTCTTCAGAGCAATGTGTCCTTTTCAAAATATACATTCAGTACTCATTTTAAAGCACCAATGTGTGCTAGATACTAAAGATTGTCCATAAAAACTGGCAACATTTATTTAGCACTACAAGTAAAGCAAACTAATAAACAATCACATTTTCCTTTCATTTGACTTATTAACCACATATACTTTTCTGATTAAATATTAAATGCATAAAACATAAGTAGACTTTGCCCTGTAAACTATGGCTTTATTTATTGTCATCTGGGTATTAACTGGAAAAACAACTTGGCTTGCTTCCATTGCATGATTTTGCAGAACAGTTTCTTAAGTCTTTCACAGAGAGAATAAAACTACTGATTTCTTCCCAACTTATGGAGCCACAGCCCTAATCAGCTACTGCTTCAGGTACTTCATTCTCCTTTAAAACTTCATTCTCCTTTATTCTAATTTGAAAACTTTGTTCTCTTCATGGTGTGGCAACTTAAGAGTCAAGACTCTTTTATAATCAAAGTCTTTAACTGAGAAAGAACCTAAGCACCGGAAACTTTCCTCCTTACTGTTGCCAGGCAAGTAAAACACACCAGGAGTAGGCCTGGCCGGCTGGCTAATGTGCATTTCCCGAGAGCCTTGCTAGCTGTACTGCCAAACTCTGGGGATCTGTAAAACTGAATATCCAGGAACCTTAGAAATCATCCAAGCTAACCGCACACTTCACGCAACTAGAGTTAAGTAGCCCAGAGACGGGTCCTGGTCTGTCCAAAGTCACAAAGCAAGCTACTAACAGAGCTCAGTTTAGAATTTACACTCTTTATCTTTCAGCCACTGTTCCTTCCACTTCATGCTTCTTTATAAAGTAAAATGGAAACAATGTGATCAGAGACCATGGAGAAAACAAATCTATTACTACTGCAAAAACTGTAAATGTCTTCAAGACGTTCTAACAAGTCTGAACTAAAGGAGAGAGGAAGACCCAAAACACTCCCAGCAAAGAAAAATGGTGGAGCAGGAAGGCTAGATTTTCAGATTTATCTGGACAGCTCTACACCAAGGAAAGATGCCAAGGACCCTAAGGACTGAGTTATATGTGAGTTTGCTGCAACAGATGATTTTTTTTAAGTGTTTAGAAATCACTAAGTCAGTACAATATTCTAATATATTTGAAACTGTTTTAAAAAATTGCTCACATCATGGATGGTTACTCTTTCACTTGCAAGCAGGATGGAGAATTAGCAGAAAAGAGCTAGGAGACTGAAGGAACCCCAAAGTGAGGTGAATAGGACCTGAACTGGAAGGATAAACTGGTAACAAAGGAAAACACAGGTAGTAAAGACATTACAAAGGAAAACGGGATGGGACTTGGAAATAACAGATACAAGGATAAGAGAGATGACTAAGGTTTCTAGACGATTAGAATCCAGGGGCCTTCGGGGGAATATGTGTGGTTAGTCCAAATCCGGATATTCTTCTATTTTTTCTCCTGAAAACTAAAATCAATTTATACTATAAATAAATAAACACAATGTATTGGGGGAAAGCTTTTAAAAATCTTTGCTGAAGGTTTTGATGACAAAGGGCCTTCAACTGCTGACAGGTCTGTTGAGTATCATTCACTGACAGAATGAACAGATCAATCTCTCAATCTCACCTGTGAAATTCCTCCCTCCTACTTCACATGACTGTTGTGAGAATGAAATAACACACATGAAAGTGCCTACCAGTACATGGTAGATGCTCAAAAGCTGGATCTTAAATGCATGAATTGTCAGCTCTCCAAAATGTAGATCTCCTTAAATTCACTTTTCTCTCGACCTCCCCCAGCCATACCTCTCAGCAGCAGCAGGCTCCAATTTACAGGTTGTTTAGACAGCATAAAGACTCTTTTTCTTTGACAGGCAGCCCCTTCTTGGGCTCACAAAACCAAACCAGCTGTGAACTATGCTAGAAAAGTTACAGAGGGGGTGCCCTGCCCGGTCACATGACCTTTCACTTCTTGTCAGGCCTTAATCAGTGCTCCTGACTGAGAAGTGAGCACTCCCTGTCTCCGCTTCCCAGGTACACTTTTAGCTCACCTCCATCCAAGCAAGCACCCGCTCCTAAGAACTGCTTCAAGAAAACACAGCCGTAAGTTTCTCTCCAACTCAGATCAACCTCAATTTAGGCTCCCTACTCACTTCTATACTGTGTCTTTTATAATGGGGTTTTTTACCCCTTCCTCCCTTGCCCCCATCGCTTTAGGCAAACAGCTGAGTTTCAAGCCTTTTCAAAATTATTAATTGGCTTGACCTTCCTTCCCCTCTTCTAACCTAATCAATCTTGGCCCTTACTTCTCTTCTGCTCATCCACAACCCATTCAAGGGTATGTAAATAAAATACAAGGAAGGGGGGTTTATCTTCAGTAAAAAGATATTCATAGCTCTATACACTGAGCTGCAGGCACTTTTTCACAATCATTCAATTCCTCATCTCTTTCCACTATCTGAGAGTGACTGGTAGAAATGCCCCAGTTTCTGCTAATCATGGCAGTTTGCCCATGTATTCAATTCTTACTTTACTATGAAAATACAGTGTTCATATATGCTAGGGCTTTCTTTCCTAATTTCCTACAGTTTGGTGGATATGCTACTTGGTCTTGCCTACAGTAATTACAGTAAACTGCATTATCAACAGTCAAAAATGTTAGCAGAATCTAGAAATATGTCTGAATTTGACATGATTGAATCTCTCGAGGATAGGAATCAAGTTATAGTAATCTTTATATTTCTTAACATCATATAGTACTCTGCCTTCTATGTAAGAGGCATTCAGTCCACTTAACTGAACTGTGAAACAACAGGTAAAGGAGAAATAACATGGAACTGGGACTCCATAAAGTGAACCCTGGGTTTGTTCAAAGTCTGAGCGACTTTGGGACCATCGCATTCTCCGGATCGCAGAAACCTCTCCTGAAGAGCACCAGGCAAGCAGGCAATAAAGAGTAGGATCACTTCCACCTGACAATCTGTCAAGCCTCAGGAGGTGAAAGAGGGTGCTTCCACATCCCTCCCTCCTACCACAACTGAAATAAGCAGGCCTCTTGGAGGCCAAGGATTCTGTCTGATAACTTAGCAGTTACACACACAAGCGGCATCCCAAAATTATGGATGAGGTGCTCCCCGATACCTTGCAATACCCTGCTGGCCCATAATTGGTGGGTAATGAACATTTATCTGTGTGTCTGTCATCTCCATAAGAATATGCTCACATATGATTATATGTACCTTGAACACAGAGCCTGCGCCTTACTCCGTTTAAAGCCCTCACAAAGCCCAGTACCTAACACCATACTCAATGAACTTTTAACTTGAACTGAGAGGTTGTATGGATAGAGCAAGAGCAGACAGGAGTTCTGGAATCAATCACCAACTCTACCAATAACCTCAGGCAAGTCAAAACCTTGCTTGACAGATAAAGGGAATTATTTTGCAACTTGATATCAAGGTGCACTGAACACTGGCAAAAGTGAATAAATTTATTTTTAAATGGTACTGCTTATTGATGAAATAGCATTCTTATGCATTAAACATCCACTTGTTTTTAACAGTCCCCAGTGAAATAACTGGTCTACAATCTGGTCTGAGTTAGGAAATGTGTCACTAGATTATGCTTGAAATCCCTTCCAACTCTAAAGCTCCGTGATTTTCCAAGAATAAGCTCAGGATGATCCAAGAATCACAAATATACCTTTCCTTGACCCAGTCTGCCGAAGTAATCCAGGCGGGAGGAGAATGTTGCACAGCTGTCCCTGCACAACGTAAGTAGTTCCCAAGAATGGACTGTGGTGAGAAAGAGGCCCACGAGGCTCAGCAACCAGGTAGGTGCCTGGCGCAAAGTACACTGAAATCACCTGAACTGAGAGGCAGCTCTGAACTATTAAGAAAGATTTGTTCTAGGACTTAAGAAACTTGCGTCAACCAGTGCCCTCTTTGTGCCCAACTTCCCTTAGCCTGGTAAGAAGTCACCTCTCCTATCTGTAGGATGACAGGTTGGACTAGGATCTCTAAGGTCCCTTCCAGGAAAGTCCCACGTGAGCAGAACTAAGACGCTGGAGCACCCACTCTCCCTGACCAGGAGTAAATTCATGTCCACCTGCCGAGGCACTGAAGCCCCTACCTGCAAAGGGGAACAGCGATTCCTCACAGGGCACACGCCCCGCTAAGTGGGTCCGTTAGGATGGGGGCGGGGAACGGGGAGACTGTTTCAAACCACACCCGCCCTCACTTTGGAAGGAAGTGCGCCAAGCTCCTTGGGTGCACGGCAAGGAAGGCTGAGACGGTCACTGCCTGCAGCGCAGGTCTGGACCTCTGGCCGCCCCTGCATCGTGCGGAGGGCTTGGCAGGATCGCACCCCAGCGAGCTGCGGGTGTGGTGAGGGGCACTGCGCGCTCGCCGGGACCGCCCGGGGCCCGGGCCGAGGCTCACTCACCCACAGGCTGCTGAAGTAGTCCAGCCCGCGGCAGATGAGCGAGCCGGCGTGCGCCAGCAGCACCTGCACGCCCAGGTAGCTGCCCAGGCTGTAGAGGCCGTAGAGAAGCGGGCCGCCGGCGCCGAGCAGCAGCAGCAGGCGGCGGCGGCGCAGCGCCTGCTCGCCCAGGGCCTCCACGCCGTAGTCTGCGAAGCAGATCGGCAGCAGCAGCGCGGCCAGCACGATGGGCGTGTGCGCGCGGTGCAGGCGCTGCAGCCAGTGGCGGCCCAACCGCGTCAGCGAGCTCTTGAAGGGGTGCAGGAAGGTGCCGCACAACACGGCCCACAGCAGCGGCCGCAGGAAGGCCTCCAGGATAAAGTAGACGAGCACGGCGGCGCCACAGCACAGGCACACGAACAGCACGGCCCCGGTGTTGTAGAAGGCCTGCTTGATGGGCTTGTCGAAGCGCAGCGCCAGAGCCGCCGTCCGCGGGGTCTCCCCGCAGCCGCTGCCGCTGCCGCCGCTGCCCGGCCCGACCGCACGCTGAACCCGCGGCGCCCGGCCCGGGGAGCCCCGCGGACTGGGCGGCTCTTCAGGGGAACCGTCGTCGGCCATGGTACCCCTGCCGTTACCGCCGCCGCCGCCGCCGCTGCCGAGAGGCGGTACTGGGAAGCCGGGCGGGAGGCAGGGCGGGCGGCCCGCAGCATTGTGGAAGTCGTAGTTCCTAGCTGGCCATTGAACGCTTACAGGACCTTTGGGGAACTACAACTCCCAGAGAGCGTAGAGAGCGCTCCTTCGCCCTCGGACTCCCTTCGTTCATTGGTCCCTGAGGAATCCCGGTAACAGGTTTCTGGGCTCAGCATCTTAGAAGAGGCAAAAACCAACCAAACAAACAAGCCGACTCCCCCTTCCCATCAATTGAAGTGTTATAATAGTCACAAACTGGGGGGGAAAATGTCAGAGAATCTTTCCGAAAAACACCCTGAACTGTCATTAAAACAACCCAAAACAAAACAAACGAAAAAAGCAACTCGCCTCACTCACTGGTTAATGTCAATTTGGGGGGAGGCGGAATCCCCAAAGAGGCACGACGTTAACAGATTGAAAACCCAGGATGCACATTAGAATCCGTGGGGGAGTACTTACGAAAGACCGATCACCAGATTCTATTTTATTGATTTATTTAATAAACACTTAAAGTGTGTGCTCTGGTGTGCTTGGCAGGATTTTAAATAGCGATCACCATAGGGCAGACCCTGTCATAAATGTCTCATCCCCATTAACTCATTTGATCCTTAGAACAACCCTACAAGGAAGGCGGTGTTATTATCCCCACTTTACAAAGAGGAAAACTGAGGCACAGAGAAGTTAAGTGCCTTGCCAAGGTACACAGCTAGTAAGCGGCAGAGGCAGGATTCAAACTCAGAATCTGGCTCCTAAATCTATTCTTTTTTTTTTTTTTTTTTTTGCGGTACGCGGGTCTCTCACTGTCGTGGCCTCTCCCATGGCGGAGCACAGGCTCCGGACACGCAGGCTCAGCGGCCATAGGCTCACGGGCCCAGCCGCTCCGCGGCATGTGGGATCTTCCCGGACCGGGGCACGAACCCGCGTCCCCTGCATCGGCAGGTGGACTCTCAACCACTGCGCCACCAGGGAAGCCCCGAAGCCCCTAAGTCTATTCTTACGTACTATGTTAATTAACTGGTCTGACAAGGGATCCTTTTAGCATATTTTTTAAAGCTCTTCAGAAGACTCTTAGGCGCAGCTACTGTTAACGGCCGTGTGTAGACGTCAGTGCTGGAGCAGTCTAAACTCCTGAAAGAGCACTAGGTCAGAGTCTCAAACTGCCACTGTTCCTTTTTGAGACCCGAGGTCAGGTCAGATAAGCCCCCAACCCTAATTTCCTCTCTGTCACATGGGAGTGATAATAGAAACTCTTGTGTCAGAAGAGAAAAAGGAAGCTCTGGGGCAATACACGGTACTTGTGTTTTCCTGTTGGAAAGGTCCTGGGATCCAAGCCTACTACTTGTACACCTCGAACAGAATTTTTACTTAGAAGAAGAAGAGGGAGAGGGAGGGGAAGAAGGGAAGGAAGAGGAAGAAGAGGAGGAAGGGGAGAAGAGGAGGATGAGGAGAAAGGGGAGGAAGAGAAGTAAGAGGAAGAAGAAGAAAGAAAGGAGGGAGGGAGGAAGGGAGGGAGGAAGGAAGAGAAGAAGCAGCCTTTATTGAGTACTCAATATGAGAGTGCTTTGGAACTCTGCAAGTTATCCCTCTTCTGTTGTCAAATTTTTTTCAAGTGAAAGAAAAAGTAATTCCTTAACATCTCATTTTGTGGTTTCGGGTCACAGTCCTTGTTTTTCAGGTGGTCTTTGGACTTTGTAAATATTTTGCATCAGTTGTCCTACATTTTGCTTTGCTTCTTAACTACTTTATCTAGGGCTGCTGAGATCATGATTACAAATTATGCTCACATTTGCTTTCAGTAACCATTTTACACTGACTTAAGCTCCCATTTATATAACAACAATGCCTCAGTCTCCCTCCCAAAAAGTCCTCAGTAATTTCGAGGGAGTCCCAGTGGGGTTGCCTCACATATATACCTGGAGACATAAGTTAACCACCAACCCCCCTATGTCCACCCTCTGCCCACACAGCTTCCTGAGCTCAGTACCCGTCACAAGATTGCCAGAGCCTGTGCCATTATTCCCAGATCCTGGATACTCCCAAACTCCTAATCCTCAGGGTGCCAAAGCAAAGCTGGGCTCCACTCAGAGACGGGGAAGACATCCTCCCTGACTTGAGGGCTCTGTGCCCTTTTGTCAGCAAAGCTCTAAACCAGGTCTCTTGTGCTCAGTGTATCATAATTCCTCTCATGAAGAGTTTCTTCCATGTCCAACCTTCAGTCCTCTAACCACAGGGGTTCAGAACCCATCCAAAGGGTCAGTGAGGGAACAAAGACCAAACCAACCCCTCTGTCCTTCTCCAACCAAAGATTTGACTCTCTTCCTCTAGTTACAAACCAAAAGATCCCATGTAGCAAAACAAAAGCATCTATCAATGGATGCAAACAGAAACTGACATACATATGCATTGGATAGGAAGGGACCAGGGTAATGTTGCCTAAATTGTGTTTGGGCTCCCAGATCAGCAAATCAAAAATACCCTGTCATGGTGCTCTGCTTCCAAGTCTCAATGAAAGGCAAAACTGCAGAGCATTTCAAAACTGTTCTAATGGCCAAAGCAATAGAACTGCCAGGTCTCTGACAGAATTTCTAGTCAAGAATGGAACTAAGAGAAATGAAGGCTGAAGTACCAGAAACTCACTAGACTTACATTTATATGGCCTAACGTAAGGCTGGGTTCCTATAGGATTTTGCTCACCCCTCTCTGATTGTACTCACTACGCTACAGTCAAAGTCAGATATTCTCATGGGTTTGCTTCATTTCTGTGTCCCCAGCACCAGACACAGCATGGGCCATTCATAGTACAAGTTCAGTGTTTGCTGAGCAAGTGAACGGATGATTTGCTATCCTTTCAAAAAAGCTTGTTTGTGCTTCCTATGAGAAATAGTGTTGAAACACTGGGGATGTTTCTGCTACGTATTCCTCTGATTGAGAGCAGAGAAAAAATACTGGAATGTAGGACCTACAAACTAAATTTAAGAGAAGTACACACAGTCTACTCAAATCTCTAGCTCACAGGACATATGCTTTTAGGCATCCCCTCCAAAATGCAAGGCTGCTTGGGTTTTCTTCTTTGGTCCCACAAAGCAACTCACTCCAACGACCTCAGGCAAGAACAGCCTCCATGGGCATCCAGGATACAGTGGAGGTGAAATAGATTCAGAGGAGTGCATCAAGCTGACCCTGGGACCACACTGCCTTCGGCATTCCTGTCGCATGAACCAATGAATTTCCAACCATTTAAGCCAGTTTCAGTTCAGTTTTACATTTCTTGCAACAGAAAGATTTCTGGCTGATAAAATGATAACATCTACATCACTGATTGCTGTGAGGAAGAAACAGAAGAGTGTGTCTAAAGCAGCAGCACAGTACCTGGGACATGGTAAAAATCTGATAGTGGCTCTCAGGGTAACTCTTCATTTTGTCCTAGAGAAGCCAAGAGGCATCTCTTAAACATCAGTCAATGTCCACAGACTCCCAAGGTATCAAGATAACAGCCCCAGAGGTAAAACAAACACAGGCGGGGAGAGGATTCTCCAGGGCATTGTGTTTATCTTAGAGTGTTTACTTTAAACAAAGTCCAGTGCTTACAGTGGAGTGTGTACATCGCATATAAAGCAGTATGTACAGTGCAGGAGGAGAAGCCATGTGAAAATGTAATCAAGCAACATGCATTCAGATTCCAAATATGAGTTACCACTCTCTTTTACTAAGCCCATAGAAGACATTGCTAATCAACCACTCAACTCTTTCTCACTGAGCCTAGACACAGCCTCAAAATCCTTCTCAGCAAAACATTCTAGGGAACCACAACCAACTCCACAAAGTAAGCACACAAGATGAAACGTATTTGCCTTTTCTACACTTAACTAACCATCCAGCATCTGAAACTAGATAAAATTGGCAGACTAAGAACATAAATAAGTGGTTTAGAAGAAAAGAGTTTGGGAAGCTAAGGTTAGTATGAATGTGAGCAATTACTAAGAGATTTTTTTTCTTACATCTCAATGGCTGAAGAACAAATCATGTAAACAAGTCTGATACCATCAGGCCCTGCCTGACTCCCTAACTACTCCTACTTCTCTCTCCTATTCCTGCACTAGGACACATGCCCCCACTTACAGCATGAGTCCTGCCAGTTCACTGAGTGGAGTATCGCCTTTCCTGCCTCCAGGCTCCTGTTCATCCAGTCTAGGTTCCTGTCCTTCTGGTTTGTACCACCCAGCTATAGCTAATTTTCCAAACCATGTCAATAAAGACAATTTTACCAATTCGTAAAAAGGTCAGTGAAGAAATTATCAAATTGATTCAACCAACCCAGTTGAGACCCATGTACCCAGGAAAAGACCAGATGAGTAAAAGAAAGTTGGGCAGTTCTTTTGGGGAAAACACACACACAATATCTCCCTTTAAAAAAAAGGTCTGCAACCAAAATAGCTTCCCCTTTCTCTTCTAGGGTGGGAGGAAGTTTGGTAGGGGGGATTGGCATCTGCAAGCTGATTTTGTAATTAACACTTATTACCAAAAGCCAGAACTGCCTGTCCAAAAAGTGGCTGGCCGTAAATGTCCTTTGCTGGTAGCTCCTCATCTTCATAGACGTGACTTGTCTGGAACGCTTATCTGGAGCTGTTGAAGTGTGACAGTTAGGGATCAGGATTTGGGACTCCCAGCCCACCCCTTCCTTGGCTCTACTCCCAACAGTATACTCCAACTAAAGGTGAGGCTACGCAGTGTATAAACAACCAGGCTTCTGCTGCAAATCAGAGCAAGACTGAAAACCAGGAGATGGTGGATGCATTTCAAGTTAGCCAGACTAATCACTCTCTATTTATAAATAAACTGTCTTCATTTGAGAATCAAGTCCTGATGGGTTTGAATCCTAAGCATTACTTGCTTGTACACTCTTGGTACCACACTGATGTCACTGCAGCCTCTAGCTGGTCCCTTTGTCTGCCCTCTTGCTCCACTCCAATCAATTCTCTACAGTGCAGCCAGCGTGATCTTTCTAAAATACAATCTGATCCCTTCAAAAGCCTCCTCACTTTGTGGGAAGGTTCCAAACTCTTTACTATGACTTCCAAGGTCCTCTGTGATGGGACCATGCTCACCCCACTCTCTGCCTCATCCTTCATCTTCTAGCAGTTGGGTGGCCCCCAAAGATATCCAGGTCCTAATCCCTAGAACCTGTGAAGTATGTTACCTTACTTGTACTTTGCAGATATGATGAAGTTAAGGATTTTGATGTGGGGAGATTATCCTGGATTATATGGATGGGGGCTAAATGTAATCCCAAGTATCTATATCAGAGGGAGGGAGGGAGATTAGACTACAGAAGAGGAGGGCAATCTGACCTCTCTGACCACAGAGGCAGACATTGGAGCCATGAGGCCATGGGCCAAGAAATATCCACAGCTACCAGAAGCTGGAAGAGCCAAGGAAAGATTCTCTCCCCAGGAGTTCCCAGAAGAAACCGGCCCTGCCCACACCATGATTGTAGCTCCATGTGATTCAGTTCAGACCTCTGGCCTCCAGAAATGCAAGGGAATACATTTCTGTTGTTTTAAGCCACTAAATTTATGGTAATTTGTTACAGCAGCAAAAGGAAACTAATACAAACCCTGTCAAATGACAGTGGTTCCCAAACACATCCTGCTGGCCTTCCTTCTGGGGTTGCTCTCCCCTTTCTTGGAGATGCCTCTCCACATCCTTTGCCTGCTTTACTCCTATTCCTTCTTTAAGATTCAGCCTCAGTACTACCACCTGCTTTCACCTCGTTGCCCCAGGCTGGGTGAGGATCCCTACTCCAGGTTTGCACCACACCTGAGCATTTCCTTACACTGCAGTCACCAAAAAGGATTATCATGGTATTTAGGTATCTGACTCCCCAGGTAGGCGATGAGCCTCTTAGGGGCAGAAATCAAGAGCTGTTCTTCCTAGAGTCCTCCATGTGTAGTTTCTAGCATATGGACCGGTACATAAGAGTCCTCGATAAGTATTCATTGAATGAATGAATGAATGAACAAGTGCTTAAAGCTTCTTGACCTCCTGGATGCAAGTGACTTTCATGTCCACTCTACTTCAGCAGTCTCTTCTTACAGCTCATCCCCTGGCCCTTGCACCTGGGACTGAGCCCTAAGAAACTTCCAAGTCAAACATCAGCCAGGATCCGGTCTGACAGCTGGGCTACCCACTGAGAACACTGCAAAATAAATACCACGGCAAACACCTAGGATACCAAAAAATAACAAAATACTTGTTTGAGGGGCGGGGTGAGGATTAGAGCCTATAATGCAGAATGTGGTAATAACTAACTCTTTCTTAACATGACATTCCTTGAATTTCTCAACCTAGTCCCAGTTTCTCAACCAGCTCAGCTACTGCTTTCCACAATTTCCATACCACCTTGATGATTCATAAGCCTTTACAACTAAACCAACTGTTCTTAACATATAATATGATTTAGTTACCAGTAAGGCCTATAATTGAAATTCTTAGAGCTAGTTATGCACTATTAGCCAACTAATACACTTTACATGGGATTATAGGCCTCCATTTACTATTTGATAAAGGTACTGAGCTGAAGCTATAAATAAAGATTCCTTTGGCAAATTGTTTCTCTGCAGGGATTTTTACCTGACTACTGCGACATGATTTTCTTCTTTGTCAGAATGACAAGCTGTCATCTTCTCCAAGGTTTACAACTTCAGGGAGACTTTACTGATGAAAGGATGTAAAACAAACAAACAGAAAACCAAAGATGCACCAGAGTAAATCAATAAAGAATTATAAACTTTAATTACATCAACAGGAAGAACTTCAAACCATGTTGAGAATTTATATTTTAAAATTTAAATCCAGTCAATATATTCTAACTCTAACATAGCCCTCTAAAGATAGAAGTATTTGTGACGGCAGATGGGCAGAACAATCATTTAGGTAGCATCTAGGAATATTGCTACAATTACTTTACATAAATAGAAATCCATGTCTTTATTAGTAAGGTACCACACATCGTAGAGTAAAAATCCACACAGGACAGGCTTATAAATATACATAAATCTCAAAATCAATCACAATTGAACATTAGGTACACAATTATTATAAAACAAATATAACCCATCAATGTCCATCTAAAGGCATAGTTCTTACAAAATAGTATTTTACAGACAGTCGCAAAAAAGTATATTAATACTCCTGGAGCCAGATTGTTCCAGCATATGAGCGCATCTGGGGGAATAAGGCATGTGGAGAAGGTGCATTTACTCTTCCAGGTGGTCAGGACATTCTGTGTGATGAAATGGTAAGGGCTTTAGTGATCTGGGTGAATGGCACAGCCGCCACGCACCCCGTAACCCTCGAGAATCCATGGCTCTCCAGAAGAACAGAACAGAAAGCTATTTGCCTAAGAGCCAATATCCAGGGGAAAACGGAAAACATTAGTTGAATATCAGCATACTTTAAGTGAAAAACCCCAAAGTGCTTGATGGTTCACTTACATTTTTAGTCACATTTAAAATCACGTTAATCGCCACTATTTTCATGAAAAGGAATTTATATTTATCTATTAAATATGAAAACAACCAAGTACAACTTGAAACTAAATAACTGATTAACTGAACAAGAAATCTAATTAAATATAAAACGTGGATAGGTTGCATCTACATGCCATTGACTCAGTTCACACTAGGCTTAGTTTCTTAACTAACGGTATAGAAAAGTCAAACTCGGGGCTTCCCTGGTGGCGCAGTGGTTGCGCGTCCGCCTGCCGATGCAGGGGAACCGGGTTCGCACCCCGGTCTGGGAGGATCCCACGTGCCGCGAAGCGGCTGGGTCCGTGAGCCGCGGCCGCTGGGCCTGCGCGTCCGGAGCCTGTGCTCCGCAACGGGAGAGGCCACAACAGAGGGAGGCCCGCATACCACAAAAAAAAAAAAAAAAAAAGGAAAGTCAAACTCAACAATGATACTTTATTTTATATGTTCTTAACAAGTCATAGAATGTTGAATGGAGGAGGCAAGGTTTAACAACGGATCTAGGAACACTTTCTGCAAACGAAATGACTATAAACTCAAGGGTAGTTTGGCCTGTAATACATACAATGTTTTATCTCTTGGGTTTTAAAGTATTTACAAGATCAGAACCAGAAACAATCCTGACAAAGACCTTCAAATGGCCATGGTATGTGTATATATAGGCATTTATGTATAAACACATACAGACCTCATCACGTATGCACAAATATATATACAAACACACTGAGAATAATCAAACTGTTCACTAAACATAACCAATTCTATTTAGAGAACAATACAGTTATATACAGTATAGTATTCACATCTCAGCATTTGACCTATTGCAGTGGTTCTCAAACATGTTTCCATTATGATACACAAGGTGATGCCATAGTCACGAGTAAAACACTCCCATCCCGTGGATGTAACAGATTTAGATAATACTTTAAAATTGTCTAGAGGAAAATAAACTAGTCTGAACATTGTAAAGTTGACCCTTGAACAACATAAGTTTGAACTGTGCAGGTCCACTTATACATGGATTTTTTTCAATAGTAAATACTACAGTGCTACATGTAGTAAGGTTGGTTGCATCCTTGGACCATGTGACCATGGATAGGAGGAACCGCGGACATGGGAACCACATATTATGGAGGGCTTACTATAAATTATAGGTGGATTTTCCACCGCCTAGAGGGTCAGTGCCCCTAACCTCATGCGATGTTTAAGGATCAACGTAATCCACACCATGAAGAGCAACTGCACAGTGAAAGTCGTTCACGATTGGCACAGCTTAGATAAAATAAAACTGCTGCTTACCCAGCTCTGACTTTACTGACACCTCTTTCACATCAACTCTGGAAAACATATTAGAATGCAAATTCTAATGGGAATGCATTATCAAGATAACAATCCATCAACTATAATTTATTTTACTAGATAAATTAGATATAATTAACTAATATATAATATATAATGTATTACTGGTTAATTATATCTAATTATATAATTAGATATAATTAACCAGTAATACATTATAATACATTACTCGCAGTGTCCTATACAATTGATCATGACACCTGGGCGTGCCTCTTAGCTGAGAGCAAGGGTAGGAAAACTACAGTCTACAGGCCAAACCCAACCTGGCTGCCTGTTTCTGTATGGTCTGCAAGCTAAGAATGGTTTTTACATTAAAAATGTTTTTTTAATCTGAAGAAGAATATTTGTGACATGTGAAAGTTATGTAAAATTCAAATTTGTGTCAATTAAGTTTTATTGGAACACAGGCATGCTCACTGATTTACGTATTGTCTGCAACAGAGTTGAACAGCTAAGAAACTGCAAAGCCTAAAATATTTATCATCCGGACCTTTACAGAAAAACTTTGCTGACCCATAGGCTAGAACTAAGAATAATACACAACCTCAGTGGTAATACCTCTTAAGCACAAAATCCTGAATATAGACTGTAAACTTAATTACAGAAATAGTAGTAAAAAATATGTGGGATGGAAATCCATCCCTGAGTTGTCCAAACTTTCCGATTTCCTTGATGACAAAAGCCAACTTGAGATAATTAAATATGGCTCCTGCCTTTTGTCTGAAATCATGTTTGCAAATTCATCTTTGAGACTACAGTGGAGCAAGAAAAGGGCATTGGACTCCAAGTTAGAAGACCTGGGTTTTAGGTAAGTCACTTTTAAAAATTAACTAAGACAAATACATTCTAGTCTTGTCCAATCTGTGGGGTTTTTTTTTGTTTTTTTGTTTGTTTTGCGGTACGCGGGCCTCTCACTGCTGTGGCCTCTCCCGTTGCGGAGCATAGGCTCCGGATGCGCAGGCTCAGCGGCCATGGCTCACGGGCCCAGGCGTTCTGCGGCATGTGGGATCCTCCCGGACCGGGGCACGAACCCGTGTCCCCCGCATCGGCAGGCGGACTCTCAACCACTGCGCCACCAGGGAAGCCCTGTGTATTATTTTTTAAAACTACTAAACACACTAAAATGACTGGTAAAATAAAGAATCAAAATGTTTTTAAGAAGAGAAAAAGCTGAGAGAAAGTAAAATGTACCCCTTTCCCCAAATATAACTATAAAAAGTCCTTCTATTCATTGTAAATTGATAAAGGGGAAAAAAAAGCACCTGGCTAATTTGAGTGTGGATAGTGGGTTCCACTTAATAAAATTTTTAATGAATGTGCATGATGGAAATCACATCCCCTCCCTAGGTCTCAGCTGCCCCTCTTTAAAATAAGTGCATTGGATAAACTGTCATCTAAAGTCCTTGCCAACACTGGTAATTTATGCCAAATGCCTAGCCTCAGTTTGTTCGTCTGTAAAATTGGACTAATAATAGAATCTACTTCCCGTGGTTGTTGTGAGGATTAAATGAGTTAATCCTTGTAAAGTGCTAAGAAAAGCACTAAATACATTTAGTAGACATTATTCTACTTAGGCATTTACAAAAACACACTGGTTGGGTTTCTCCCCTGCAACAAGTACTATGTTAGAAAATGGAATACAGAAATAAAATACAAGTTGATTCTCCTACATTATGTAAGAACGAATAAAATTGGAGTCTACAGAGTTTTAACTTCAGTATGTCTATAAATTGATGATTCTCTGGGATGACGGTTAAATGCTGTTCTGCATCCCTGGTCTGTTGAATTCCCATTTCTGAACAATGATTATTGTTAAAAATGTCAACCCTGTTTTACAGGGCAAGACAGCCTTGTTACGAAAGATCTTTCGATTTTTGTTTCAAGAGACAAAAGTTCAGTGTTTGCTAAAGGAGTGATCACAGGTCGAAGAATATAAAAATGTTGGCCAGTCTAGCAATGTATATGGAATACAAGCTTTCTGGACCAAACTTGCCACGGGAGTAGAGTTTCGTTTATTTATTCATTCAACAAATGTTTGCTGGGTACCTACTATGCAGTCATGTCTGTTATAAGGATGAGTAACAGGAAATGGTCCCTGCATTAGGGAGTTAGCAGGGAGGACGAGCCAGCAATTACAGGAAAGTGTGATGAGTAAAATAATGGGGAAGCCGAGTGTGCTCTGGGAGCATTTGGCAGGGACCTGAACCTATTGATACTTAGTCCAGGGGACTGGAGGAAGAAATACTGACTCTGTGACCTGACAGGTGCATAGGAGTTCAGCAAGCCCAGGAAGTGGAGGATGTTTGGGCCACAGGGAACGTCATGAGAGGTGAGAGAGCAGGTCTGAGGAACTGAGAGCAAGTCAGTCTTGCTGGGACAGAGCAAGGTGAGGAGTGGTAACAAAAGATGATATTGGAGGTAAACAAAGTGGTTTGCATTTCACACTAATGGAAATGAGAAATCGTTGAAAGTTCTAAGCACAAAGAGGCGAAACTGGTAATCCAAGGAAAAACAATTCATGAAACAATTAGCTTGACTTGAAAGGTAAGCAGAAGGAAAATCCCTTAATTTATTCCTTCCCTGCCTGCTACAGAGACTAGCTCAAGTCTCGATTTAGTTTGAACCTATTTATGGCGGAAATATTATACCCATGAGAGGGTGAAATATAAAAATATTTGCTTTCTTATTTACAACCTGGGTGCCTGCATACTCAGTGTCCTCACTGCTACACAACCACTGGAGCTTAGAAGGTGATGCACAGGCCATCCTCAGCCAAGGCTGGAGGGCTTGGTTATGAGTCAGGTGGAGCCAGGGACTTGAATCTGATGACTTGAGTTTGAATCCATCACTCGCTTGATGTCATTTCACCTCTGTCCACCTGCAATGAGGATTGTTTCTCCTACATCCCTTGGATGCACGCAGTAAATGTCACAGAATCTGGATGTTTTCCTTATTTTTGTTCAGTGCCAGAAGAATTGTGAAAGCTTCCCCCATAGGAGAGGTGGCCTTTCACTTCTGACATGGATTCCAAGGATGGCATTAGAAATCACAGTCTCCAGTGTTGTTAATCACAAAAACCACAAAGTTGGAGCCAGCTTTAAAGCAACGGGGTGGGGGGTTGGGGGGGGAGCCAGAAGACTCCAGAACTCTACAGTGGAAATGCCTCAGCAGCATAATTATACCCAGAGACTCTTTTCCTCTAAATGGGCTGTTAACTCAGTCAGTTGGAATAAAGGAACGTTTGGGTTCCTTTGCAAAAAGAAAATGCATTAAGTCAAGACATTATTATAAATTATGCTGACTGCCAATCCAATTTACAAGTCTGAACATTTGAATGGATACTCTAAGTAAATTCACTTGATGGGTCATTTCGCATTTGCTGATTAAAAAAAAATGTCATCTTTAAAATGTTTCTACTCCAAATCTCCACAATCTCCAAAAATGTTAATTTGTTATCAAAATGCCTTGAATATTCAAGATGATTTGTCTATTATAATACACATTTAATCATACTCAATATATGGTGACTAACAACAGAATTAGCTGTAACCACAAATGAACACCTTAATTTATTAAATACAGTGGTAGTAGAGTCCAAATTCTAACTTCTAAGAATGCCCATATTTTTTGTTATCATTAATATAATTTTACATCTTCAGGAACACGCACAGTTCCATTTCTAACCTTTCCAAGCAGCAAAAAAAAGTGTGTTCTTTTAGCTACTTACTAATCCAGAAGACACTTCAAATAAATATGAACCATTTTCATATCACTATTATCTCCATCATTCTCCTCATTAGCTGTGTAAGTATCCAAATGCCTTCATGCTTTATGAAAATTTGAAAGTTCTTCTGCCTAAAAGGCTGACTGTGAACTTGGGCCATCCAGTGAAGTTCTCCTTAGTATTACTCCAAGTAACTCTCTTGAGCTGTAGTTGGAAGAGTAAAGGTTGTTTAGAGACATGGTTTCTATGCCTAGCTTTCTCTACCTTGCTATGTGTTATCTGACCAAGTAGCCAAGGCTACATGGCACGAGAGTCATAAAAAGGGAGCCTTCCTGGGTCTCAAATCCCATTCAGTACGATGGCAATAATAATGTTCATCAAGCCAACTCAGAGACGTTGAGAAGCTCAAATAAGAAAACGTATTTGAAAGTGAGCGCTTAGAAAAGTTTTAAGTACTTTCCCAAAGTATGGGGTCATTATTAAACAATCCTCTTCGCTTAGAAAAGAAACTTGCTCTTTCTTCCAGAAAGCTGAATCATATAAGTCTTTTTTTTTTTACATAGTAGAAGCTAAAATTATACTGCATATTTTTTAAAAATATACTAAAGACTTTCTAATAATGCATTGAATCTGTTGGCTTTGCAGCTGTGGTTAAGGGGTTCCCATCAATAAGTAGAAGGTCAGGGCAACAATGAGAAGCAGACAGAATGGAGAGGAGAAGGTCTGATAGGCAGCTGATGGCATAAAAATGTCCTCATACTTGTAAATACTGACAACACGCTCTGAAGTCGGTGGTGAGTCTATATCATGTCGGGTGATGGAGCCTTTAAAGAGGAAAGAAATAAAAAGGAAGGGGCAATAGAAAAAAGGAACAGATTTAAAATGATACATGCAAACCACAGAAAAACTAAACTTCAAAGAACAAGAGCTACTATTTTTTTTTCCAAATATATTTTTTATGTATGGCTCATTAACCACTCCTGACTACATGGACTCCCTTGCAGATGGAAGTCTATGGGATATAAAGTGGTAGGCTGCCCAGGCCAGACCAGAGAGGGTGTGGTGTGCTGTGTGTCTGTATGTCTGCATGTCTGTCTGGCAGAGTGGTGTGGAATGGTACAGAAAGTAAGAGGATTAAGATACCAAACAAGTCTTTGGATGGGAAACATTTTTTGACCTGGTTAGAAGAGGAAAGAGGGGAAAGGCTGTATGCAAAGGCTGCTTAATAAGCTGAAATTGATAGGAAGGGCCTGACCTTTGGATTAACCCATATGAAATTTAGGAGACTACGGCATATGAATTTAGAGCAAAGATCTCCTTGGAAATAGGGCTCAGAGTGAGGGTTTTTTAAGGTACTATTTGCTAGAGAAGCTGTGTCCAACTGGACATGTCAAGCCCCTGCTGCAGTGTCCGTGCTGGCTCCTGTTAACACAAACCAAACTCCTCCGGCTGGCAAGAGTTTTTCTTTTCTCTCAACTGGTCCCATTCACCTCTCCTCCCTAACCTCCTCAATCATTGGTCACCTACCTGAATTCCCAGGCTTAACTATGTACCTCCAATTCATACCTTTCTTGAGGGAAAGGCTAGATACAGCTGCCAAAGGCAGAACCAAACTCAAACACAGAGTTTTAGATTCCAAATCCCATCATTTAAAATGAGTTCATTTGTCCAGCCTAAGACATAGTTTATTTCCCAGGGCATTGAAAGTACTCAAAGGTATACTTGTAGGTCCACTGTCGGTAACCTGGGAAATAAGCAAATGTAAAAGGTGTCACAAATCTGGAGGCCTCCATATGTTTTCCCAACTAGAAACAGGCAAAAAAAAAAAGGGTATAAAATCTCCAATTGGAGATCAATGGGAACAATTTGAAGAGGAAAAAAAGATCAGATTAGGCAACGGATAGTTGATGAGAAAGATGCAATTCCCAGAATGAGTTCTCATACAGGGATTGAGAACAGCTCACTTCCATCCTTGGTCACGCCATCAGGCTGATAAACCAGGAGGAATGCTGTAGACACAGTGTAACTTGATTTTAGCAGCCTCTCAAAGGCCTCATGATATGCTTGGGTCACTGTTGGGGAAATGCTAAAGAGCCTTTTGCCGCCCAGAGTGAGGTCATCAGTGGACCAACTTGTTAGAAACGCAGAATCTCAGGCCCCACCCTAGACCTACTGAAAACTGCATTTTAACAATATAGCCAGGCAATCCCCATACACATTAAAATTTGAGGATGGGCTAAACAACAGGATCATTTGGTAGATTTAGGACCACCGGAATACTCATAAAGTGAGTGTCAATCTCTAGAGGAGCCACCAGAGGCCCTTTCCTGTTCAGTATTTTTCTATTTAGAGCGTAGGAGCTAAGAGTACTCACTGATTTTGAAGTCAGACAGATCTAGGTTTGAATTTCAGTTCTTCCATTAATTAGCTATATAGCCTTGAGCAAGTTCCTTAATCTCTCTAAAATGAGGATGATAATTCCTACAATTCTGGAGGACGTGGTGAGGAGTAAACGAGACCAGTGTGAGAATTAGAGTCCACCACATACCATATACAGCAGACATATGCTCTGTTTCATTAAGCACAGAGCTCATCATATACTACCTTGTATATCTTGCTCTAACTATGCACGTGTATAACTTGTCCATTTCTGTGTTCACGTGTATAAGTCCATTATAACATTCTGAAGGCAGAATATTCATATCGCCTTTCTCTCTTACGTTAGGCAAGTGCTTATCACTCTCTCGCCCAGTAAATAAGGGCTACAAGCAGAGCAGTGTCTGGTGTTTAATTCAGATACCAAAATGTAAGCTTACCCTGAATGGCTGGACCCCAAGCAAACAGATAATACCAACTTAAATGCAGATCAACTATCGTTTCATCTCTGGGAACGTTCACAGGCCGTTTAAATCTGCAGGTGACCCGGTTATTCTCAAAAACTCCTTCCTCATCTCTGGCAGGATTTCTCTGAATCTCCTTTGCCCACTGGCCTACGTTATAGAAGTGCTGTACACGCACCCTGCCGTTGTCGTCGTGGACGCAGGCCATGACATCATCACCACCCTAACACGAAAGGTGATGGAGAAAAAAAGTCAAAGGTGTCTCTTTGGCAAACGTTTCTGCTAGAAAGAAATTTCACTCCGAAATATACGCTCCATTAACTCTGTAATTGGAAGCCCCACCCCCCAAAATTGTTCTAAAAGCCATTAAAAATCTTTAACCAGGGACTTCCCTGGCTGTCCAGTGGGCCTTCCAGTGCAGGGGGTGCGGGTTCGATCCCTGGTCAGGGAGCTAAGATCCCACATGCCCTGTGGCCGAAAAACCAAAACATAAAACAGAAGCAATATTGTAACAAATTCAATAAAGACTTTAAAAATGATCCACATCAAAAAAATCTTTTTTTAAAAATATTTATTTATTTATTCATTCATTCATCCATTCATTTATTCATTTTGGCTGTACCAGGTCTTGGTTGCGGCACATGGGATCTTCGTTGCGGCACGTGGAATCTTTAGTTGCGGCATGCGGGATCTTTTAGTTACAGCATGCAGACTTCTTAGCTGCAGCATGCGAACTCTTAGTTGCAGCATGCATGTGGGATCTAGTTCCCTGACCAGGGATCGAACTCAGGCCCCCTGCATTGGGAATGCAAAGTCTTAATCACTGGACTACCAGGGAAGTCCCCAAAAAAATCTTTAAAAAAAATCTTTAACCAAGTGACCAGAGTCTGTATCACCATAGCTGACATCAAGTGCCTCCTAATGAGCCATTTAGAGAAGAATACATCACCAGCTCTCCAGCAGTCCTGCCGAAAACACAGACACTAGCCTAATCATAAGCAAACAATCAGACAAACCTGAATGGAAGGTCATTCTACAAAAAAACTGGCCTGTAATCTTCAAAAGGGTCCATGTCATGAAAGACCAAAAAGAAAAGATAAGAAAAGATAAGAAACGATTTCAAAATAAATAAGACTAAAGATACATGACAGCTAATGGTGTTCCTAGACAGACTCCTGAGTCATAAAATAAAAATTTCTGCAAAGGGCAGTATTGGGACAAAGGGCAAATTTGAAAATGGACAAGTACATTTGATAATACTATTGTATCTATGTTAAACTTCCTGAATTTAATAAACTATATAATGAAAAAGAATGTCTTTGATCTTAGGGGAGACCCACTTAAATATTTAGGGTTAAAGGGTCATGATATCTTCAATTTAGCCTCCAAAGTTTCTAGAAAATAATAAAAATAGTAAGTAGTAGCAGCAGTCAGAGTTGTTGTAGTAGCAGCAGCAGTAAAGAGACATAAAGCATATGTGGCAAATGGTATTGTTTGTGAAAAAGTGATAGTGGTGACAGTTCCATGCCATGAATGTAACTGATGTCACTGAATTGAATACTTTAAAATGGTAAGTTTTAGGTTATGTACGTTTTGCCAAGATTTAAAAAGTTACCATTTGGTGAATCTAGGTGAAACATATATACAGGAGTTTATGGTCCTATCCTTGCAGCTTGTCTGTAGGTTTAACATTTTCGTAAAAAACAAACCAAAAAAGTTATAGGTGTTCATCAGTTATAACAAAAGTACCCTTCTGTGAGCGATGCTGATAATGGAGGAGGCTCTGCGCGTGTGTGCTGGGGAGGTATATGGAAATCTTCTGCACCCTCTATTCAATTTTGCTGTGAACCTAAAACTGCTCTAAAAAATAAAATCTAACGAAGAAAACAGTAATGCATCATTTCAAAAAAAGTTAAAGGTTATTAAAAAGGGGTTCCATTTTGCTTTTCCTGTGCATCAGGTTTTGAAAAATTTTTAATCTGTGCTTCTTGGAGTAATAGGAGAAAGAAAGAGAGACCTATATCTTATTTTTTTTGAGACCTATACTTTAAAGGCCTCTAGATAGCAAAATGTCAAACATAAAATCTGAATGCTCCTCACTCGACCTCCCTCCTCTGAGCCCCCTAATCTTAACAGCTGCATCATGAGTTCAAATGCATTCCAGGACAAGAAATGGTCAATTGCACTGCAAGCCAGCTTCTGGGATGGCACACACCTGCTGTTTCTCCTATTGACCCTAAAGTAGGAGATAAGTGATATAAATTAGTATCCATGCCATCTTACCAGGTGGACCCACTGTCTTACAGCCTAGACTGAGAAGTGCATTCTTCTAGTGACTCTCCAAGAACAAACTCACTAGAGCTCTGATTGCTTAGCCTGATCCCCCAGTCTCTTCTTACCGCCCACATACAACCTATGTCCAATCCACCAGCAAAGACTGTCAGCGTTACCTTCAAAACATATCTGAAATCTGAGCCCTTCCCACCACGCCTGCGGCCGTAACCCTGGTCTGAGCTGCCCTCCTCTCGCTGGCAGAACCTCAAAACAGACCATGTGAAGAGAAGAAGCGTCTTGCAGAAAAAGCAGCACCACACGCAAAGGTTCAAAGGCCTAAGAAAGTCTGGCTACTTGGGAAGCACCTTGGCACAGTGAATGGCAAATGAGGACGCTCCAGAGGAAAGAGAATGCAGCAGAGGCACAGACAGAAGCAGAGGTAAGTGATGGTCAGCTACCTGGGTTCCTGCCTGTCCCCGTTCACAGTCCTTTCTGAGGACCAGATGTGTTCTTGCCCATGCATACTGTGGAAGACTGAATCGTTGGACACAATTCTTCACTCCCTTGTTGTTATATTATGTACATACACCTTCACAAGGCTTCTTGCTAGAGGGAGTGTATTTCCCTGCCCCTTCATTCTGGGCTTGGCTGTGTGAATTACTTCAGGCAATGGAATATTATCAGCAGATGTGATGTGAACACAGGTTTGAAATAAGCTTGGATGGCTCTTGTGCTTCTGCCTCTGCCATGAGAAAAACACGCCTGGGTAGCTACTGGTTCCAGAATGATTAGAGAATACCTGAATCCAAGCCATGGCCTGGAGCCAAGCCCAGCTGAGTCCCAGCCAATCCACACACATGTGAGCAAGAAATAAATGTTTCCTGTTATCAGCCGTGTAGTTTTGGGGGCTCTCTTGCAGCAGTACTATGGAAATAACTAATGAATACAGGTACCACGAGACACCTTGTATTCTCATAACCAACCCTTCCATTTCCGTTTAAGCTAGCTTGAATTTTTTTTTTAACTTGTAATCAGAGAGCCGTAACTAGTATAATTGTTATAAGGATTTGATCAATTTACTTGCTTTACTTTGAAAAAGAAAATTAAATGCCAGAAATCGGCTTCTCCCATTTAAAAGTGGCGTCATAACTTAGGGAAACACAACCGTGCTCATTCTCTAAAGTCTAAAGTAGCACAGCAAACTAAAGAGAAAAATTAGCTTCTATCATGCTTTGTGTCTTACCATTTTCTTGTCTGAAGAGAATCCAACTGCTACCCAACCATCTGTGTCTGCACTCAGCTCAAATTCCACATCAGCCCCTATCATCCGGTAGCTAAGGAAGTAGTCACAGGTCTCTGCATTACAGCCCGGTTTGCCATATCTATAGGATATATCAAAACAGATATTACTGCTTCCTCAGCCACTTACTCAAAATACATTAACAGAACATCTGTGTGTCAGGCAGGACGCTAAGCAATATTAATAAATAAATTAGATCTTTGCTACCTGGGATCTCAAAACCCCAGTTTCACTCAGGAGAGACCATGGAGATGAACCGCTCCTCTTTATCTACCTGCAAATTGAGGTCCAGAGATGGGAAGGAACTTACCGAGTGAATCAAGCTGCAACAGGACTGAACCTGGGCCTCCAGGCCTAGCCAGGGTTCTCTACGTGTTATTAGAGTTTCTCAAATATTAATTATTACTGAATTATTTCTGCATCCCTTTTAGAGAAAAAAAATTCTCTGAGTTAATAATTTAAATAATTTAAATCACCAGTTCTTTTCACTTACAAATTTTCAATTAAACTACAAAATTAAACTAACAAAAATGGGCAAATTAAATATAGATTAAACACAAAACCAGGAACTTTTAAATTCATAGCATTCACGTGATAATGATGTCATTTCACTGAAAGCGATTTTCTGCTTACCTGCATGTAGTGTGTCTGACTGGACTCTGCAGGGTCTTTATTTTGAGCATGTTCTTACTACTAGACCTGACTCCACTCCCCTCCACTTTTATCTATCTGGACTGCTCCACAACACTTATACATACAAGGCACCAAACAAATGCCTCATCTGGTATTCACTGGGCACGAATGCATCATTTATTCATAAAATTTGCTTTTGCTCTATCGGGCTACTTGGTGCTAATAAAACTCAGACACTAAAGTATAGAGCACTGTAAGGTGGTTATCCAGATAACCAGATTATGCGTTTGTTAATCTGTTTAAGGAGACTCACTGAAATGAAAACATGAATTTAAATTTTCTTCCAGAGGACTTGTGGATCCTTTAAGGATGAGCAAGCCCTAGTTTTAGGAACACTGCTTTACACCGTTTGCAGAAACAACAGAAAATTGTAGCAACGGGTGGGATAATCTAAGCTCAGATGGAAGGTATCTAAAAGTACAGGATGCAAGGCTGCCAAGTATTGACGGAGGAGGGAGACAAGGAACATGCAGCTCTGCTGGCAGATACCCTGAGAAGCTGGCAGGAGGTGTAAGCTCAAGACCACAGGAACTGGGCTGAAAAACCTGAAAAGGGTGAGGAAAGCTAAAAGAGGGGTGAATGGGCCAGAAAGCAAGTCTCCCTGAAGCCAGCAGGGCACTAAAATGCCTTCCCTTCTCAAAAATATCCCCTAATCACCAGAATTATTCTTTGCTGGCTATCTTCCCCAATAATCATATAACTGGATTTTAAAAAATTCCTTAGAAACACACTTGTAATCCAAAGAAAACTCAAAACCCCCATGGTTCAATTGTTTCTCCTTGAGCACTGAACCAAAAAAAAAATCAAAACATTCAGTGCAGTGGCCATCAAAATCTTTACTCAAGGACAATTTGTTTTAGGAAATAAAGGATTCAAAGAAAAGGAGGCTTTCCCAACAAAGCACAGCTGTCTAGACGGGAGGCCCACTGTCTACACTACTGTTTTCTAGCTCCAGCCCATCACGTCTTGACAGAATACTACTAATAATCAGGCAGGAACTCACTAGATCTGAGACAACTAGCTAGACACAATAATCAATGCGTAATGACTAGTTAGTATCATACAGCTACCCGTAAGTCATGACTATTGATTTGAAAAGGAACTGGGTCTTAGGCACATCTATTATTGCCTGTCCCATCCACACCCCTGCTGAATAAGCAGAGACATATTCTGTGTTATGTGATTCTTTTTCATACAGCCAACTGGTTAGACACCTGTGCCAATGGCGTACAGTCATAAATGAAGAACTAGAGAAGAACGTTCTAGGGCCAACGGGCATGCTACAGCTCAAGGCTTGGAAGACTGAAACCTGGGGTGGCCATCAGAAACAAGCCGCATCCCTGCTGAAGTTATGAGGGGTACAGGTCCCTGGTTAGAGTGAACTGCATGCAATTTAAATACTACCTTGAGAAGTAAAATCAAAGTCTTGGCTTTAAAGTTATCCAACTCGCAGATCTACCAACCTAAAGCATCCCTTAGTTTTTCCACAGTCATCCACTTTGATTTTGGCAAATGGATCCACAGGAGGAGCAGTAGGGAAAGGGTAACCTGGCCAGTGAGAATAAATAATGGTTAGAAAATCCAGGAACAACGTTTCCAATGAGAAAAGCTTCTTTTTAGTAGGTTGACTATTCTCTAGCGCACGCGTCTAGAACTGGTGAAGGCCTCAGAAAAGAGCTTTGTTAAAGCCTAATCACCCTTTTCATGAGGGGCAGGTAGGGGCACACATCTTTGAACCCAGCCTTACGTGTTAACTGAGAAAGGGCTTTTTCCTCATTTACAGGTAAGGAGCCTGAGGCACTGAAAGAGGGCATAATATCATACCCACTGGCTCACCACTGTCCCCTGAGAGTGTGAAAATCACAGTTTTATACAATACACATGTTCCAAGAGAAAAAATAAATGAAACATTTCTATATTTGATAGCAGAGGTTTTCCATTTATATCTATATGTTATAATAGGATTTTTCTGTTTCTCTGAACTTCCATTTTTCATTAAGCTGTACAGAACATTTTCTTATCTCACTAATTCTTTAAACACATCATTTCATGCATCTTTCTTAACATCATAATGCATTCAACCACACATCAAAGGAGAGCCTGCATTATGCTTCCAGTCTGTGACACAAATATTTTTCTTCTAGGCTGTTCACTCCCTGCACCATGTGTGATTCATCTTGCATTCTCTGCCCAGCACAGTGCTTGACACTGGACATTGAATGATTGTCAAATGAATAAATAAAATCACCCATAGATATTAGGCAGTGCAAATACACTTTAAAAAATTATTGTATTAGTTTTTCTTTTCTCACTATTCTGAAGTCCTTCCTTTGTGATTTGTAATTTTTTTAAATGAGGTTTTGTTTACTTTGTTTCATTAAATTATACTTTTTTAAAAAAGCCAACAGCAGATGCAAACTATTACATTTAGAATGGATAAACAAGAAGGTCCTAATGTATAGCACAGGAAATTATATTCAATATCCTGTGATAAACCATAATGGAAAAGAATCTAAAAAAAGAATGTCTAGGGCTTCCCTGGTGGCACAGTGGTTGAGAATCTGCCTGCCAATGCAGGGGACACGGGTTCGAGCCCTGGTCTGGGAAGATCCCACATGCCGCGGAGCAACTAGGCCCGTGAGCCACAACTACTGAGCCTGCGCGTCTGGAGCCTGTGCTCCGCAACAAGAGAGACCGCGACAGTGAGAGGCCTGCGCACCACGATGAAGAGTGGCCCCCGCTTGCCACAGCTAGAGAAAGCCCTTGCACAGAAACGAAGACCCAACACAATCAAAAATAAATAAATTAATTTTTTTAAAAAAAAGAATGTCTATATGTGTATAACTGAGTCACTTTGCTGTACAGCAGAGATTAGCACGACATTGTAAATCAACTACACGTCAATAGAAAAAAAAGTCACCAGGCCACATTTTCCTGGTTCATATCTGTGCTCTATGGACAGTTCATCTCTACTACCCTAGATCTTGATCACATACTAAAGTACAGCCCTACCTTTTCACCATCTTTAAGTACTTGGGCCATATGCATTACTTTTCCTATTTTCATGCTTATTTTATGCTAAGTCATAAATCCACTTAAGTAGTATAGACTGAGTCCCACCTTGGATGAGTTTTTCGTTTTTCTCTTAATATTTATGGAGTTCGATGCTACTATGTTAAGCATCATCCTATATGTTCTTCCTCTTATTTCTCACTACAATGCTGTGGCTATTTTTTCTCAAAGTATTTATCCAGGAATGCAATGACTACTTATGTTTTTAAGGTTCTATAGGTGTCTGAAAAAGACAATCTCTTGTAATGTTGCTTCTGACGCAGGTACACCATTTCCTTCCATCATCCTTACTACTTCCTAGCATCTAGAATAATACATCAGCATATAGCAAATTTCCAGCTCAATGAATGCCAGTAATTATTACTATTGGATTATTATTACTATTAAATTTTTAAACTAACCATTGGGTAAGATCGTCTCTAGAAGAAGAATGGGTTTCTAAGCTCCAAATAAGAGCAAGCTTTGGAACAAAGCTCACTTATAAATGTACTGAACTAGTTCATTAATGTTGGTAAATGGCTTATTTCTCAGGGCTTTTCTAGCACTGATTTCCTATTTTATATGCTTCTAAATCTTGGAATGAGAACTTCTGTTGTCAAATGAATTTGGGCATCATTTAATAATATCACATTTTCTTCTCATTTTGTAAGTTTTTTTTTAAGTATAAATTTATTTATTTATTTATTTATTTATTTATTTATTTTTCACTGCACTGGGTCTTCGTTGTTGCACACAGGACCCCCGCTTGCCACAGCTAGAGAAAGCCCTTGCACAGAAACGAAGACCCAACACAATCAAAAATAAATAAATTAATTTTTTTAAAAAAAAGAATGTCTATATGTGTATAACTGAGTCACTTTGCTGTACAGCAGAGATTAGCACGACATTGTAAATCAACTACACGTCAATAGAAAAAAAAGTCACCAGGCCACATTTTCCTGGTTCATATCTGTGCTCTATGGACAGTTCATCTCTACTACCCTAGATCTTGATCACATACTAAAGTACAGCCCTACCTTTTCACCATCTTTAAGTACTTGGGCCATATGCATTACTTTTCCTATTTTCATGCTTATTTTATGCTAAGTCATAAATCCACTTAAGTAGTATAGACTGAGTCCCACCTTGGATGAGTTTTTCGTTTTTCTCTTAATATTTATGGAGTTCGATGCTACTATGTTAAGCATCATCCTATATGTTCTTCCTCTTATTTCTCACTACAATGCTGTGGCTATTTTTTCTCAAAGTATTTATCCAGGAATGCAATGACTACTTATGTTTTTAAGGTTCTATAGGTGTCTGAAAAAGACAATCTCTTGTAATGTTGCTTCTGACGCAGGTACACCATTTCCTTCCATCATCCTTACTACTTCCTAGCATCTAGAATAATACATCAGCATATAGCAAATTTCCAGCTCAATGAATGCCAGTAATTATTACTATTGGATTATTATTACTATTAAATTTTTAAACTAACCATTGGGTAAGATCGTCTCTAGAAGAAGAATGGGTTTCTAAGCTCCAAATAAGAGCAAGCTTTGGAACAAAGCTCACTTATAAATGTACTGAACTAGTTCATTAATGTTGGTAAATGGCTTATTTCTCAGGGCTTTTCTAGCACTGATTTCCTATTTTATATGCTTCTAAATCTTGGAATGAGAACTTCTGTTGTCAAATGAATTTGGGCATCATTTAATAATATCACATTTTCTTCTCATTTTGTAAGTTTTTTTTTTAAGTATAAATTTATTTATTTATTTTTCACTGCACTGGGTCTTCGCTGTTGCACACAGGATTTCTCTAGTTGTGGCAAGCGGGGGCTACTCTTCGTTTCAGTGCGCGGGCTTCTCATTGCGGTGGCTTCTCTTGTTGCAGAGCATGGGCTCTAGGCACATGGGCTCAGTAGTTGTGGCTTGCAGGCTCTAGAGCGCAAGCTCAGTAGCTGTGGTGCACGGGCTTAATTGCTCCGTGGCATATGGGATCTTCCTGGACCAGGGCTCGAACCCATGTCCCCTGCACTGACAGGCAGATTCTTAACCACTGTGCCACCAGGGAAGTCCCTGTAAGATGTTTTGTAATAAAGAATTTGATTGGTTTTTGTCCCTGGTTCCTGGGAGGGAGACTCTAAATCCTTGGAATTTCCCAATGGGTCTTTCTTATTCCTGAGCCCCTTGGGTTCACACCTGAGGTTATGCTAAGAGATAAGATGACTCAGAATGGGGATTGGTCACTAGAAAGACGAACCACGTGATTAGAGGTTTGGGGCTTTGAGCTAGCCCTGCCTCCAGGGACGGGGTGAGGGGCTGGAGATTGAGTTCAATTCTGTAGCTAATTATTAAATCAACCATGCCTAGGTAATGAAACCCCAATAGAAACACTGGACACTGAAGCTCAGTGCAGCTTCCTGGTGGTGAACACACTGATATGCCGGGAGGGTGACAAGTCATGATTCCATGGAGAGGAATCCTCTCCTTCCAGGACAGGACACGGAAACTGCATTCATGAGCCCCGCAGACTCTGCCCTGTGTGTGTCTTCATTGGCTGTTCCTGAGCTGTATCCTTGATACTAAAACTGTTATTGTGTGTACAGCCCATTCCTGAATCCTCTGAGACGTTCTAGTGAATTACAGAACCCAAGGGGGTTTGTGAGTGGCCCCTGGATTGGTAGCCAGTTGGTCTGAAGTAAGGCTAGTCTTGTTGTGGACCATGCCCTTTAACCTGTGGGGTCATGAGTGCCAGAACTGAATTTCAAGACACCAACTGGGGTTGGTATCAGAATATAAGCAAAGCAATATTATATTTTTTTTCCTGAAATTAAATGATCTCACTATTTGGAATAAAATAAGTTTGGACCACGTGCCAATATTTAAGCTCCTGTATCTCAGCTACAACCCAGTCTCTACAGCCAGCTGTAGGATGGGCTAGTACTCTGCAAACCACATCTCTCCTTTGCCAGCTGGCTAGGTTCTGCCAAAAGAAAACATTAAAGGGAGGTTGGGAGGCAGGAGGAGGGAAAGACCATTTGTTCCTGTTTGATTGCTGTCCAATACGCAAGTCCTCAGCAACTCTACTTCATCCTTGCACTGGCAGTCGGTTTGGGTTTACAGCTTTTCTCTAGACTCCCAGGACCAGCCTCTTCAAAGGAACCAGCATCAGCTGGGCAGACAGCCCATTCTCAGAGGATGGGTTGCACCTCTGGGGTGGGGGCGGGAGTGGGAGGTCCCTTGTCTGAGCTCTTGGTTCTCACAACCTCAAGCCCTTCTCTGCTCTCTCAGCCCCAGGGCCGGCAGCCGCTTCCCAAAGTGACTTTCTCTGAGCTCCCTTTGTGCTTCTGCAGTCCCCTCAATACCTTTTCAGACAGCTCCCTGGGCTGGTTATCCTGTTTTAAAAAGCTTAAAAAATTGGTCTCTGTCTTTCTGACTAAACCTTGATGGGTAGAGACTAAGTGCATTAATCCTTGAATAGCAATACAATGTAAATGTTTGTGAAAAACCATATCTTATTAGCAGTTATCATCTTGAAGCCCAGAAAATAAAGATATTCAATCGGATCTGTTTTACATGCACTGTACAATTTTATTGGAAAATTATGTTTACTGTAGAATTTTAATTTTTAAATACCCTAGGTACACGGAATTAACGATATTTCTTGATTTATGGAACACTCCGTTGTATGGATATACAACATTGTTTTATCCATTCAGGGGCTGACAGACATTTGGGTTGTTTCTACTTTGGGGCTATTATGAATAACGCTGCCATGAACATCTGTGTACAAGTCTTTGTGTGAACATATGTTTTCAGTTCTCTTGGAATAGAATTGCTGTGTCATATGTTAACGCTACGTTTAACTTTGCGAGGAACTATCAAATTATTTTCCAAAGTAGCCACACTGTTTTGCATTCTTACCAGCAATGTACTGTGGGGGGGTTGGGGGGGAGGTCCGTTTTTTTTTTTTTTTTTTTATAGCCATCCTAGTGGGTGTTAAGTGGTATCTCATTATGATTTTGATCTGCATTTCCTTAATGACTAGAGCATCTCTTCATGTGCTTATTGGCTATTTGTATATCTTCTTTGGAGAAATGTCTATTTAGAGCCTTTCTCCATGTTTTAATAGGGTAGGCTGTCTTTTTATTATTGAGTTGTAATGTATTAGCTTTTTAATCTCTGCTGTGTCTAGGGTTATTTCTCCCTTTTTTCATTCCTAATATTATTTGTCTTCTCTCTTTTTCTCCTTGTAAATCTTGCCAGAATCCTATTTTGAGAGTTAATTTTATGTGTCAACTTGGCTAGGCCAGGTGCCCAGATATGTGGTCAAATATTATTCTGGATGTTTCTGTGAGAGTGTTTTTGGATGAGATAAACATTTAACATTTTATATCAGTGGACTCTGAGTAAAGCAGACTGAGGCGGGCCTCATCCCCAGCTGGACAGAACAAAAAGACTGACCTTCCCCAAGTAAGAGTGAATTCTGTGGCAGACGGCCTTCAGACCTGAACTAGAACATCGGCTCTCTCCTGGGTCTCCAGCCTGCCAGCCCGCCCTGCAGATTCTGGACTTGCCAACCTCCAAAATTGTGTGGGCCAACTCCTTAAAATAAACTTCTCTCTCTCTGTCTCTCACCTATATATACATACACATCCTATTGGTTGTGTCTCTCTGGATAGCACTGACTAACACATGTATCTACTTCATTCATATTTTCAAAGAATCACTTCTGGCTTTTTTGATCCCCTTTACTGAATATTTGGTTTCTATTTCATTAAATTCTGCTATTTCATTATTTCTTTCCTCCTACTTTCCTTCGAGTTTTTCTTTCTCTAACTTCACAATTCTTTGGCACTTCTCCTTTTCTTATATCAACGTTTAAGCCCAACAATCAACTGCCTCCAGGGGTTTCTGCCTGGACATTCCACAAGCAAAACAATTCCAGAAGCCCAACACTGAGCTCCTCCACCTCCCAAATGCCCTTCCTCCTGTGTTTTCTACCTTAGTGAAGAATACCACCACCCACCCCCCAGGCTCCCAACCCTGAAACCCTAGATTCCTCCACCTGGAACATTTCCTCCGTCACCATTCCTTTCATTCCCACCCTGAAACATGAGCCTGCCTCTTGGCTATTGCACCGCCTCCTATCTGATTCCCCCACTTCCCTTCTAATTCTTCCACCAGCGCCAGGTTTCTAAAACAGAAATCAGATCTTGTCACGCCATTTGAAGACCTTTACTGGCCTCTCCCCACCCCCCTCCTATCTCTCCTACACTCACTCGTCTTAGTCCTGAGATGTATGCGTCAGACACCCAGCCATGTCAGCTTCTGCTTTTCCCAGGCTCCCACTTTTTTTTTTCTGTTGAAGTATAAGTTGATTTAGAATGTTGTTGCTCCCACCTTTTTATTACTGCTTTTTGGTGGTTTTGTTTGTTTGTTCCTTTCCCTCCACTTTCCATTTTAGTGCTTTCTTTCTCTTTATCGAAAATCAAAATTTGGACGAAGACCAAATAATATTGGTTTGAGGCAAAATACCTTTTTTTCTCCTTCCCTTTCCTTCTTCTCACATGTGCCCTGTAAATCCCTCCAAAAACTGTTCTCTTTTGGAGGATGAAAGCCATTTCTTCCTCCCTTCAAGAGGCACTTATTTTCTTGGTTCATTTCTCCAGGTTCTCAACATGCTTTTGTTGTTTCCATTCTTGTCTAACTCGCAGCCACTATCTGTCCCTCTTTTGCAATCCCTTGAGCCTGTTTTGCCATACTCCACTGGGTGGATAATGGCTTCTCGTTTGCTATTTATTGCTTCTAATTAACTGCTTGGATCACAGCCCTCAGGTATTAATTTGGTACTTAATTCCTTGAAGTTTTAACCAGAAATTATCTGTTCAAATCTCTGAGAGCTACTGCATCAGCCTATTTCTCTTTCTGGACTGCCTGAATCATTTCTGCTTATCAGAACCATATAATGAAGCAAAAATGTCAAGGGACTCTGTAAAATGAACATTCCACCCACGTGGAGCCCGTTTAGCAAAGCTTTCATCATGGCACTCCACCACTCAGGAACCTGCAGTTCCCAACTGACTATGCCATCAATTCCAAGACCCTCTTTTCAAGTTTGCCCATAAAAATGCCCCATCCCGCCTGTTCCACTGCATTTCCTAGCACATGTGTTTAGAAGGGAGGTCCACAGGGACCCTCTCTTGTAAACACGCTGGACACCTCGTACCACCTTATCCATAAAGTCAATCAACAACAAACCCACCCGGTTCTCTGCTACTTTCTAGCTGTGTGACTTTCACTACAATATTTAAACTTTCTGGGGGTCAGTTTCCTTAACTCTAAAGTGGGAATAGCAGTAGTATCTAAGTCAGAGTGTTGCTATAAAGATTACAGTTAATATGGGTAAGGTACTTAGGACAGTGACTGGCACACAGTAAGCACTTAAGAGTTAGCTCCAGTTAGTGTTATTATTGGGTTAGATTCATGGGTATGAATTAGATGTATTTACCTTTAAATTATTTACCTTTTCTGTGATTTGCTTTGGTTTTATTCTCCCGCCCAAAAACTATATATATATATACGCTGTTTCTACCGTGTCACTGAACAAGGTGATACTATCTTTGTTCAAACCAAAGTACAAATGAAGAGATACTATAAATGAAAAAAAAAAAAAAGTGTGCATGTGCCTCTGTGTGTGAGTGCGGGGTGGGGATCTTTTTATTCTCAGTACGTATATATGCACCACAAGGGGAAAAGCATCCCAAATGTTTACATGTATGGTGATGAGTTATATATCCACATACAGTACACAGTAGACGCAGGAAGAATATAGGCAGATGAAGGAACTCCTGCCCTTCCCTCCAAGCTCTGTTCTTCTCTCTACTGCCTTACTAGCTCTTTCCCAAGATGGGAAAAATTGTGGTCAGAACTCAATGGTCAGAAACTCATTGACTGGGCCATGTTTTACAAGTGGTCAGACTACTGTGCCTTAAAGATAAGCAGCCTTGAACGGTGTTCCTTTTTTCCTTCCTAGGTAGGGTATGACCCAAGGGCAAGCCAGCTACCATCATCCAAGTGGCTGGCTGATGAGTCTCAGGGTTTGCTTCTCAGACCCTGGTCTGTAAATCTTAGCAGCAAGGAAAAGGCAGCAGGCTTCACTTAGGACTTAACCCTAAGCCAACACCCAACTCAATGTTTTTCAGAGAACCCTCAGAATAGGAGGTTTGCCCATAATCATGTGGCAATCTGTTTTATATTCTACTGTTGTTCTGAATATATAGATTCTGGCTTGAGAACCTCAAGGGTAAGAGGTCTGAGGGATAGGAGTCAAGCACCAAGAACCTATCCAAACTGTTAACCATAGAGAGCACAAAGGGTCACAGCACGGTGAGACAGTGTACTCTGGGAGAATATCTTGCCTAATGGCAGGGAATGGGAGGAGAAAAGCAGAGAAGCCCTCTGAAAGGGGAAGCAATTGAGCTGGGACTGTAAGGCTGAGAAGTATAGGCTAAGACAGTGGGAACCACCAAGAATTCTGAAAACTAGCATCATTAAACCAAAATATAATTTAAATTTAAAAAAATGAACATGTTAGGGGGTGATGAGAAACATCAAATCAGCCAGTGTTCAGTCTGTGGCCTGGGGGTCTTGGGCAACCTGGACACTGGAGAAATGGTCTCTGGACAAGGTGGGTAATGGTCACTGGGCTCAACCAGAGTTTCAGGGAATTCTCCATGCCCACCCCATTATTCTAATTCCCTTTTTCTGATTTCATACCACTGGGCTACGTTTTCATTAAATATTCAGTTTGTCGGCAACTTTGAACCTGAGAAGGGGGTACCCTGCATAGAGAAAACAGCCCAATCACTAGAAAAAGACAACCTCACTTGTACTGATAGAAAGATAGAATAGTTTAAAGGTACTATTTCTACCTCTTCATTTGCCACTTCCTCCAAAATCAACTGGTCTCCCTCCTTCCTTCTCCACTGAATTCATCCCTGGAAAATCCACCCATTACCTCTCATTTCCTGAATCCATCAACTATTTTAAGTCTTCACTGGGCCTCCCCATGGCATGGGACACTCTTCCTGATGCCTTTTCCCTTCGTCTCCTGGGTGGGAAACCATTCTGGGACACTTCCTGGTTCTGCTTCTCCATCTCTGGCAGTACCCTTTTAAGGCAGTGTCATTGATTATTTCTAAGGATCTTGGGAAAGTCTCTACTCAGGACCCACAAGGCTAAAGCCTAGGGCCAGGCTAATCTAGCAGACGTGCTTCCCCTGGGAGGCTCACCCCACAAACATCCCCACTAGCATCCACCAGATGGTTGTAGGATCAGCCTTTGAGGATAAGTGAAAGGATCAGAGAGAAGAGTAGAATGGACAGTGAAAGCTCAGAGTGAGGGAAAGGAAGGAGAGATGGTTGTAAATGAAAGTTGGGTCAGACAGAAAATTCCAGATAAAGGAGTTGAAGCTTCATCCAGGGAGTAGGTTGGAACCATTGCAGATTTCTGAGGGTTAGAGCCAGGCTTCAGGTTGTATATGCAGAATGGGTGAGAGTGCCAAGCAGACAAACTAGAGATTTGTACACATATCACAGGCCCTTCTACCCCTGTAGGGTCACCTCACCTAAGTGCCCTCCCCCTTTTGTCTCACCAAAGTCTCTCACACTTCCTGGTTCAACTCTATAAAGCTTTCCTTTGGGCTGCAGCCCACCTGATGTCCATGTTCATAAAAGTGCCTGGACTATACAACTAACTTCATTCTCTCTATATATACAAACGGACATAGAATCTGACCTTGTTCTCCATTTGTTAGGTGCATGTGCCCAATGAGAATATACATTCTCATGTGCCACCTCTGAGTCACCTGGCAGTGTGCTAGGCCGACTATGAACAGAATAACTACGTATTACACGCTTTCAAAAAGAGATGGATTTTGTACTATTTATTCTTTTATAGAGTGACAGATTCTACTTCTGCTTGTTGTTCCCCTACTCTGCCCCTGCATTCTTTCCTTCTCCCTGGCCACATGGCTGCCCAGCTAGAAGACTCTAGCTGGGAAGAGATGTGACCAGCTCTCATAGGCTGGTTGCACAAATCACTTTGCAGCCTCCCTTGCAGCTAGGTCATGTAATTAGGTTCTTGCCAAAGGAATGTGAGCAGCAGTGATTTGTGCAACCAGCCTAAAAGGTAATTGTTTGTCCTGAACTTCCTCTCTTTCTCCTTTCCTCAAGCTTGAACAAAGACGTGCAAGCAACCTGACTTCCACACAGATGAGGACAAAGCCTTAGAGGGTGGGGGAACAACATCAGGGAAAGAACCTAGGTCCTTGAATGACCTTATGGAAGAGAGCTGGACCACCTGCCCAGACCAGCCAGACTCAAGCGAAAGAAAAATAAACTATCTTATTTAAGCCACTGTACGTTGGGGTCCCTGTTTTAGCAGTTAAGCATCTACCCAACTAACATATTTCCCCAAATCCATTTCTCCATATAATACAGTAAGTCCAGCTTTTGAATTGGGCATATTACTTCCCAGATAAAGGCTACATTTCCCAGCCTCCTCTGCACCTACGTGTGACCATATGACTAGGTTGTGGCTAATGAAGTGTAAGTAGAATTGTTACATGGGCCTTCTGAGCAATCTCCTTATAAAGTAGTCAGTGACCTTCTTCCCACTTCCTCTTTCCCACGGTCTGGAAAGTGAATGTAATGGCTGGAGATGAAGCAGCCATTTTGGACCATGAAGTTACATTCTAAGAGTTGTGAAGAAGCAGAAGACCAGGATTAGTGTCTCCAATGACCAGTTTTAGACTGACTACTTCTAGATTTCTTTACGTGACAGAGGAACTTCTATCCTATTCAAGCTATTAATGTTTGTTTGTTGTAGGTAGCTAAACCTAATCTTAAGTAACAGATACATCCAGCATCATATCATCTGCTGGGACACACAACATTTCAAAGCCCAACTTGATTCTTGGATATTCCTCTCAGCAGAAGAAAAGGAAAATCACTTTCCAAATTGCAGAAGTAAGAAGCCAGTTTCCATTCCTTCTGAAGAAAATTGGCTTGGCTTTTGTGCTCACTGAAACACTGCCTCTACAGGGAGGTCACTGAGGGACAAACACCCTGTCTCTGGGCCCACCAGGCCCCAACAGTGGTGGCTCACACTAGGGACGCATGACACGTGGGAAAACAGTAAAGAAGAGGGATGGAAGTGGGGAAAGAGATGTGACCCAGCTCTCATGGGCAGGGCAGCGAGCACGAACAGAACGCTGAGCTTGGGACACCAGCCACTGCCAATTTAGGTCCATACAGTCAGGGAGGAAACAAGGCAACATCTCTCTTTAAGTTGCGATTTCTGCTTCCCACCGGCTGCTCTTATCTCACACACCCTAGGCCAGATGGCGGCCTCCTCCCTTACCACCCCCTACCCCAACCCCTGACAGAGACAGAGAGTGGAGGCCAGATGCTGAAAACTGGGGGAGCCTAGACTCGGCCCCACCTGTCCGCAGCTTCGCAGGACTTGGCTGACCACCTGCCTCTCCCGGCCTCAGTCTCCCCACCTGTAAAGCCAGCAGCGGGTGAAAGGCGCTGACAGCTCTTGGGACCACTTGTCCAGGCGGTTGGGGAGTGGGAGCCACGCGCTCCCCGTCCGGGCCTCCTCGGCCGTGCCGGCGCTGCCTCCATTCGCATCCTAACCAACTGCCCGCCCCCGCCCCCGCCCCCGCTCCCGCTCCTGCCGCCTCCGGCCCCCGTGCCGGGTCTCCGCTCCCGCAGCCCCTCATCCTCCCGCAGCCTCACCCTCCTCGGACAGGTAGCGTAGGTCGTAGAACTCCCCCGCGAAGGTGCCATAGGAGGAGTCATGGCGCGGCACCGCCTCGTCGGAGCCCGAGTCCCCCCGCGCGCGGCCCCGGGGCCCCCGGCCCCCGGCGCCCGCGCCGTCGTCCGCGGGGCTGGCGGCACAGGCGACGGGCCCGGCCAGCAGCAGCAAGAGCAGCGGCGCCCAGGCCCCCGGGCGCTGCCGGCGCGACCGCGCCATCGCTACCCACCGATCCCTCAGCCAGGCCGCTCGGGCCGTACCAGGGGCGCCGCGGGCGCTGGGCCGGGACTGCGCGGCCGCCGCCGCCGCCAGCACGCGTCCGCCCCCTCCCGCAGCCCGCGCAGCCGCGGAGCCGCCCGCACCCGCCGCCTCCCAGCCTCGGTCTGCGCATCCTCGCTTGCACCAGAAGCCTCCCCTTCTTCCTAGCATCTTGTCCTCCTCGCCCGAACTCTCTTTCTCTGCTTGCGTTCTTTCTCCCATTTCTCCTCCCTCCCCAGAGGCCAGCATGTTAGCATCACTAATCTCGGGCCCCACGGCAGACACGTGACTCAGGATGCATTTTACCAATATCCCCGGGAGACCCTAGTATACGTTCACATTTAAGAAGTGCTCCCCGGAGGGATCACCTTGAACACACCTTGTCAGAGTCACTGCTTCCCCCACCTTGTTCCAGCACTTTTTAGTTTATATAAAGCACTTACTATATCCATTACTTCTTGGGATCATCACTGAAAAAGTTGAAATTGCAAGATCCGCACTTTATAGATGGGTAAACCGAGGTCCTTAGGGCCACTTTAAACATAGGTAAACCGAGGTCCGAGGTCCTTAGGGTCTAGTTTCCCGAGGGAAACTAGAACCCAGCTCTTTGGGCTGGATTCACATAGATTTTTGGCGTGTGCAGTCAGCAGAGGCTGCCGGTGCCCTTGCGTAACGTGCCCCCTTCAACACCAGGCAACTGGTTTACTGGTTTCCCCACAGCGAGCACGTACAGGCCTCGGCAGGCCCAGACGGTGGAATTCCCGACTTTCCCAAATCCATTCCTGCCAGTTGCAGTTCACTTCCGGTTATTTACTCAGCCATTCATTCATTCATTCATTCACACCAAGCACTTAACTACATGCCAGGCCTTTCCAAATGATGGTTTTGGAGTGATAACACAAACTGCTAAGCTGTTTTCCGCTGGAAAACATGGATACAATTCTTTTTATGCTAGTATTGCAGATCCAGCATTCTAGCTTGCTTTTAAATTTTATTTTATTGTATAAACAAACAAAATAATTACGGAGGCAGAAAAGCATAGAGGTTTCAAACGTAGGCCCAGAAGTCAGGCAGTGCCGCGTGGTGATCAGTAACCTCCATGATGCACTGGAGATTAGGTAAGATGATAGAGGTGAGGCTCAGTGGTATTGAATGAATACCTAAATTTATAGTATTAAACCCTATGACAATGAACGAATGAATATGCCTATGGTTATGAAATACAAAAATTCAAAAGAAACTAGTGATTACAACCTTTTTTGGCCCAGGAGAGATGGGAGACAGGGGACTGCTGTGGAAAGTGGAAGTTTTGTGTGACCCAGAGGTCAAATGTTTGCTTTTAGGTATCAGTTAACACTGATGGTGGGTTGTCCAATTGGAGTTTAAACGTGTTTATCCTGACAGGTGATTCAGGTATAATTCATGGAAACCCTGGGCTTCACTAGGTCTCCCAATATTCCAGTCGTTGTAAGAAATATGTCAGATTTACTGCTTGAAAAAGGTAAGATGAACTATAATTACTTTAAAAATCAAAACAAAGACATTTCTTTCCCAAAAAGATAACTTTCAGAGGATAAAATTCTAAAATATAAGAAATCCAATCAATTGAAAATCTGTTAGAGTAGTCCTACAAGAACAAAAAAATCAAAAAAAAATCTTACTGTTAAACATTGAAATGTCTTTCTTTTCATCTTCCTGTTTATCAGGAAAGATATGGGCAATTTTAAATGGACTAATGTTTAGCAAAAAAGCAAGCACTGGACTTCTGATTCTGGTGTTGATTCACTGGTTTGGGAATCCAAGCTGTTATCTATTACTTTATTTTTTATTCCCTTCATTTTAATTAATACAATTAACAGTGATGGTGCCAGATATAAGGCAAATTAAAATCAGGTCATTCTTCTGGTAAACTGGTCTGGTAAAACCAGGTGGGCTTTTTTTTTTTTTTTTTTTTGGGCAGGGGATGTCGGGTGCTGGTGTTGGAGGAGGGTTTGCACCCACAGCTTAAAATGAAGCTTGTAGGTAAACTGCAGATTTCAATGACCTACCCATGATCAAGGACCTGGGGTCCATGGACTCAAAGGAGGACATAGATGGGTTTCAGGGGTGGTGTGAGGATCCAATGAAAGTGCTGGAATGATGTGTGACGTATAGCTTTTTCTAGGGAGAATACCCATAATCTTCATGGGTCACTTAAAAGTCTGCACGCCACCCCAGGGCCTTAGAACCTACTCTGGTTTCCAATTCCTTATGGGCTTGGCTGCTTCCTTTCACGAGGTTCTCTCTCATCCACTTAAATTGCTTTTGGGATTTTCTTATTCTTTTCGTCTTCTTACAAGATTTCAGCCCTGGAGGGAGACCTGTTCTCACCCTCAGCACATATTCCCTTTGTTACATCCCAGGTTTTGCATAAACCCTCTGCTCCCCACTGATGTGAATCCACAATACTGTGGTTTTCTCTTTTGTACATATTTTTCAAGGAAGAACGTTTCCTGAACATGCTGAGACCACTGCCTGAACAAGAGTTGGGTATTCAAACAAGAACTTAGAGATGAACCTGAGTTTAATTTCATTTGCATTTTTTAAAAAAGATAGCACCTTTATTTTCTCTTCTCAAAGCCATTTCTCTAAAACAATTTTTTTCTGTTATAAACTTCACCCCCCACAAATCAGTGCTGCATCTCGGTATCTGGCCAGTTTAACAACAGATTTGCCCACGCTTCTGTCTGTCTAGTAATATATGTGATTTTTTTCACTTTTGATTGTTTATGAAATAAAAGTTGTGATCTTGGCAGTTCCTCAAAAAGTTCAACATAGAGTTGCCATATGACGCAGCTATTCCCATCTCAGTTATATACCCAAGAGAACTGAAAACATATGTTCACAAATGTTCATATTATTCATAAGAGTCAAAAAGTGGAAGCAAGCCAAATGTCTATTAACTGATGAATGGATAAACAAAATGTGGCATATCCTTACAATGGAATATTATATAGCCATTAAAAAGGAATGGAGTACTAATACATGCTACAACATGGATGAACCTTGAAAACATTGCATTAAGTGAAAGAAGCCAGTCACAAAAGACCACATATTGTGTGATTCCATTTATATGAAATGTCCAGAATAGGCAAATCCATAGACAAAAATCCAAAGACAGAAAGTAAATTAGTGGTTGCTAAAAGATAGGGGGAGGGGAGAATTGGTAGTGACTACAGATATGGAGTTTCTTTTTGGAATTGTGGAAATGTTCTGTAATTAGATAGTTGTGATATTTGTATGACATTATGAATATGCTAAAAAATACTGAATTATATACATTAAAATGGTTAACATGGTGAATTTCAAGTTTTTTAAAAGCTGTGATCTTTGAGATGATGAAAGAAAGATAAAGATGGTAACAGAATATTCTTGTGCTATTCTGGGAGTGTAAAATTTGGGGCACATTCAGGTGGGATCTTCTGAATGCTCTAGGACCTCGTTTTTAAACTCTTTAAACATAAGGATCTCCTATGCAATCTACAACCCACAAACCTGGGGTTGCAGGATTCCCAGGCCACTTGCATTAACCCTCACCCCCATACCCACCAGGAGTCTGTGGCTCACAGTCTGGAACACTTGCTCCGGAATGATTATGTCAGCAAGCTGATTTTTCTCCCTGGACATAATATGTATTGTGTGACCGTATGGTACTGTTATTTTGGTTTTAAGTATATAAAAAAAAAAAAGGCAAAGTGATTGTACCAATTCATTTTTATCCCTATGAATCCACCCAACACAATGTCATCTTCTCAGGTCACAATGCCAAGCACCCAACATACATGTACGTAGGCAAATAACCAGGACAACTGCTGAAACAATGGAATCCTCTTCATTTTACTGGTTAGAGTTGAGCTGCCAAAGGTACTGGGTTTTCATATACAGTAACAGCCAACTTGTTTGTGATTAGACTTCCAGTGACATCAACCTTCTGAAACATCTGTGAACCCAGGGGGACATGGGGAAGAAGCAGCAGGCTCAGAGCCTCCTGAGAACAATGGCCAAAAAGCCCATGCATCCCTCCTCGGAAGCAAAGCCAACCTGACACGTATGTAACGCTGAGTTTCCTGGCTTCCTCAAGAAAACTTCAGTTTTGCCCTGGAGGTTTCCATCAGAGAGCCGGAAGTGAAGAGCAGAAGACTGAGAAAGCAGGTTAGAAGAGGAGGGATTGGCAAGAGGTGACAACCCCAGAAACAGATATTTCCCCCGTACTGTACAGGAATACATTTTGTATCGTGTACACAACATAAAGAACGGCTAAAGCTGTTTTAAAAGTACAGCCGGGGTCACGTAGTATTGAGGTGGGGGGTAAAAGTTCCCAAATACCACAATTGCCCCCAGACAGCTTCACCAATAGAGCAGACAGCAGTGCAAACCATCAATGAGAAAAGCGTTAGTCTGTGAAAGGCAAGCCAAGCCCTGCACGTTTGGATACTTCCTGATGACATCACTACACCACACCAAGGTACAAAAGGGGCTGATGTTTGTAATGATGACCATGACTCATCAAGAAAAGGTTAAATACTCTCCAGTATACTCTGTTTACTAAGGCAGGGAAGTGTGTAATATATTTTAGAAAGATTTCCCTCAAAAAAATATTAAAATTGTATAGATTCAGCACTTAAAGGGTTAATCCTGTTATCTGAATATTTGCGTACGTTACCTCATTTTACAACAATGCTAGTCAATGAGGCATTACTTTTTTTTTTATAATCATTAGTATCAAATTATTGGCACCATTCAGGTTTAAGGATAGGGACAGGAGAGCAAATTATACAACATAAAAATACAGTTCTGATACAAATATACGAGATCAATTCCACTTAAGTGGTCATAAGAAATGGATGGACGTTTTACACACCAGGAAATACAGCTAGTAAGTCACCACATGGAAGAGTGCTCAGCCTTGCTAGCAATTAATGAAATAAAACAACCTTTCAAGAAACAACTACACGCACTTAATAAACTAGCAAAAATAAATAAAAATGGCACAACCCAATACTGGCAGAACTATTGGTAAATAGAAATGCTTATACATTGCTGGTGGCATCATAAATTGTAGAGGGGATTCAAGCATTCAGAGAGGATGGGGGGTTGAACTTGATGACCTTTAAGGTCTTTTCAACCCAGAGACTGGATCTTTCTAGAAAGCAATCTGGCAGTAGGAAACAAGAGCTATAAAATACCTCATGCTCTTTGACCTTGTAATCTCTCTTTGGAGATATTCCCAAGGGGAGAATCCAAAGGAAGGAACATTTTTTACAAAGACATTCATAGCAGCACTATTTATAAGAGTGAAAAATTAGATATAACTCAAATATCTAGTAATGACAAGAAGTGAGGTTAATCATGTTACATGGATACAAAGAAATCAGAATTGGTGAGAGCAGGATCAGTGTTGAAAAGGGGAGCTGTGTGTTAGACGGAGGAAGTAATCAAAGAGCGTGTACACACTGACCATACTGATGTAAAAATGTGTGCATATTCACTGACAAAGCATGGGAAACATTTCAGAGGGCTAGTTTGTGGTTAGGGGGTTCTTAATTATTCCTGCAAAGTTGTTCAAGTGCATAATAAAAATTTAAAAACACATTTCTTGAAACTATATAAAAAGAGAGCAAAGTTTCTTCTGGTCAAGTTTCTATCAACAGGACATGAGTTGATCAACTTTAGAAATAATTTTCCTTTATGGAACGAACACCCAAATGAATCCTGTTATCAAGTCACTTTGTAAGGATTTTTAGACAATTTAAACTATAATGTCTTACTTCGGGTTCAATAATAAATTTTATATATCCCAAATAATATCATATACCATAAATTCACAAGTTAAACTGTATTTCAGATTAAGCTGAAGCACGTTCAGCTCTGGTGACTGCTACTTTCCTTTTTTAGTTCACCTACTTGTGTCTGAATAAAAATGCATGTTAAAGACTTTATAAGATCTGTGTATTTACCAGTGTAAATGAAAAACCAGCAGTAAAGAATTATTCTCTCATTAAAAATGACTCTAACAAACAGTCAAAGCTTGGTGCAAGTGTCAATCAGACAACATCACATGGTTGAGATTGACAGCAAAGGATTCCGTGCCGTATTAACCCCTGTGGTTATTAATATATACACACAGGTGCTTCTGAAAAGGAATCCTGGTTTTCCCATTTTTCTTCTAGGCTTACCAAATCCTGTCTCAACTACACTGAGTAGCAGAAAACCTCTAATACTCAGGAGACATAAAATATCTTTTCCGATAGAAGTCAAGCCAGAAGTTGGCTTTGACTAACCACAGAGGCCTGGGCCAACAGAGCACACATTTGTATGTTGTGCTAGAGTGATCACACAAAGCCCGAAGAAAGAAAACGGACAGAAGGCACCATGCCATCCTCCAGGCACCAAGGGGAGAATTTCACAGTTCGGTCATCAACAGTCTTTTCATCATTTTCTCTCTCTCCAGTTCCTGCCGGAGTGTCTCTGCACTGAAAAAGAATAAGGTGACAAAATGGTGAGATACACGCTCAAAAATGGTAAGAGCAGTCTCAGTTTAAATGTCGTCTCCCAGATTCTTTCCCAATCTGAGTTCTTGGCTTTCTCTTTCAGGCTCCTTAAGGACCCCCTACATTTGCTAGCATTACAGTGACCTGAAATAGGCTGCCTATAGGTTTCCCCCACCCGACGGAGAGCTTCTGAAGGCACCGCGCCTCAGGGGACTGACTGTTGTATGTGCCATTCCTCTCTGAAACCCTGGAGCCTAGCATAGGATCTGGCACATAGCAGCCTCTCAGTAAAGGTCATTTAAATGAATGGGAAAATGTCCAGGGGTTAGATTTCTTTAAATCATGTTTTCAATTGGTTTCACATGCCCTTTCTCCCAGAATTACCTCCAATGTTTTAATAAACACACACACACACACACACACACACACACACACACACACACAGGAAGTACACGTCTTGAAAGGCACAATCAATTTTTAAAATAATTTCATTTGGAGTAGAAAGCAATGTTTCTACTATGGCCAAGAAGGCTTTACACAATCTGGCCCCAGCCTACAACTTCATGGGTTTCCTCTCCTGTGGTTCACTACCTCTCTGGCTGCACCAGCCCCCTTAACTCTTCCTTAACCGTGCCAGGCTCACTCCACCTCAGAGGCCTTAGCACCAGCTGTTCCCTCTGACTACTATATATCTGCAGCTTGCTCCCCTCAACACCTTCAGCTCTCTGCTTAAATGCCACCTGGGTGAGACCATCCCAGCATGCCCTATTGCCCTTCATGGATTTATGTTTCTAGCACTTGTCACTATCTCACACACACATACACACACTCATTCAATGTCTCTCTCCCCTCCCCCAAGACTAAACTGTAAACTCCGTAAAGGTAGCACTTTCATCTGTTTTGTTCACTCTACAGCCCTAGCACCTAGAATAGTGTCTAGCCTTTGACGACATTTCAATAAGCATCAATATTCAGAGAATATTCAGAGAATAAATGAATAAAAGAATGAATAAGAGAGTGGTAGATGTCAAAAACACAATGCACCTAGAGCCTGTGCCTGGTTTTCCTGTCATCAGAGTTATCTCTTGGTACCTGCTGATCTGACTCACCTGGCCACTGGAGAAACAGGCTTCCGAATGGTGTAGATGGTCTGCACTGTGGAGACGGTCTCTGTCAAAGGCCTCAGGGTTGCTGCTGGAATCAGTGGGGAAGATTGGCCAGGACAGCACTGTAACTTACTGTCTCTAAAGTCTGCCTGGAGAGGAAACAGAAAAGAGGAAATCAGTCTCAGTTTGGGTCCCATTTTCACACTGTCAGCTGCTCCCTAAGCCTTGCCACACAGTCCCTGTTATTTTATTTATTTATTTAAGAAATTTTTATTTATTTATTTATTTATTTATTTTTGGCTGCGTCGGGCCCTCGTTGCTGCGCATGGGCTTTCTCTAGTTGCAGCAAGCGGCGGCTACTCTTCGTTGCGGTGCGTGGGCTTCTCATTGCGGTGGCTTCTTTTGTTGTGGAGCATGGGTTCCATGCGCATGGGCTTCAGTAGTTGTGGCACGTGGGCTCAGTAGTTGTGGCACATGGGCTCTAGAGTGCAGGCTCAGTAGTTGTGGCGCACAGGCTTAGTTGCTGCGCGGCATGTGGGATCTTCCCGGACCAGGGCTCGAACCCGTGTCCCCTGCATTGGCAGGTGTATTCTTAACTACTGTGCCACCAGGGAAGCCCAGTCCCTGTTATTTTTTAATAATAGTTAATCAATTGCTATTTATTAAATGATTTTGCTTAGCGCTAGCCACTATGCTAAGCACTTGACATTCATTACCTCTGGACAATCTTAAAGGTAGAGGTCATGTTTCATCACATGTTAGACACCATCATTTGTAAGATGCACCATTTTTGCATGTGCCACAGAGAAAGAAAAAGTAACCATTCGAACTCTGTCATGTACACTATTGTAATAAACATTCTGATTTCAGAGATGTTAGAAGGTGGAAAAACGCACATCTTGGAACTGATTTTATGGAAAAGGAAAGTGAGGCTCAAAGAGGTTAAGTAATCTTCCCACGGTCACACAGTTAATAAGTATTAAGAACCAGTATTTAGAACCAGGGTTGGCTGACTTCATAATTGGTCTTTTCTACCATTATAACAGTGGTTCCCAAAGTATGGGCCCCAGACCAGCAGCATGAGTACCATCTTGATACTTAGTGAAAATGCAAATTCTCAGGCCCCAACTAAGATCTTTGAAACCAGAATGTTTGGGGACAAAGTCCAGCAATCTGTGTTTTTACGAGACCTTCAGATGATTCTGATATACGGTAGAGTTTGAGAACTACTGGTCTAGAGTACACTGCCTCATTTGGAGAGGATAATTTATTGTTGTTTTCATTACAAAGCAAGATATGCTTATTACTTTACATAGAAAACTCAGAAGATATATAAAAGTAAATAAATGAAGAAATTCCACAATCCCTTACCATCACTGTCAGTGTATTTCCTCATTGCGTTTTTTCTATGCCTACTTTTTTGTTTGTTTTATATCCTTTCAGTAGTACCAGCTATATATTTTATAACTTGAGTTTTCATGCTAGTTCCTGGCCCTAAACTTGGAGAAATTTTTCACATGGCTTTCTAAAGAAGAGGTTTTGATCATCAAATGAGCAATATATTTCTAGTGATTAGACAGACGATGAGCTGTCCCTCCCAGGGAAACATGGAAAACCACAAAAATACCAGGTGTAGTTGTAGTTCTGTAAGGGTATATCTGGTTTGAGCAATGGGGAGGATCTTATCTTTGAGAGGTCCTGAAAGACTACTGCTGAGAAATACAAGCCCTTGTTTGTTTTACAAGTGCCTCTAGAGAGAGAACTGACCTGGCCTGGGCTGGAGCAATGCCAAAGAATTGACCACGAGAACAGGAGCATCGTAGAGTTGCTAGCATGTGATGTTTGCCACCGGGAGCTTTCACAAACTTTGGGCTGTAGTGGTCACTTGTGTGGTTTACCAGATAATCCTGGCTCATTGATTTCCACGGTAGGATTACACTTCCCTACCCCACTTTGAAGTTAGGCATGACCATGTGCCTTGCTTTGGCCAAAGAAATGTGGTGCCATGTTTTATTTCCATTGGAAGATTTAAGTGCTAGTGTGTGACCTGTCAGCTCTTTTTTTTTCACCTCTGCCACTGTGACTAGCAATGTTTCAGATGGCAGCTGCTCCATTAGCCTGGGTCCCAGAAACAGAGCAACACAGGGCAGAATGCGTAGCCCACCCCTGACAGACATGCAGCATGAGTAGGAAATCAATTTGTCATTTTAAAGCATGACTTAGCCCAGCCTTCCTGATACAGGAGCTGGGGTAAGAAGTTATTTTGTTGTTTCAGTGAAGTGGGTGGAGGTTGGGCTTTTGATGCCAATTTTTTTCCTTTCTGGATAAAAGAAGGGAATTTACGCTTACATACAAAGGCAAAAGTGGGTAAAAGTACCAGGGCCTTAGAATGAATCAAGGCAGTGGCACCAGACTTTATTAATAGTCATTATATTCTTTACTGCCATGCACTCAAAGTAGAAAAAGAAAGAGCCAGCTTCACATAAGAATGACCTTAGGGAGCAGTGAAAATTACTATTATTAAATCTCAACCCCGAGAACTTGCCGTCTTAATATTTGTTGAATGAAGAAATGAATGAACGAACTTCCGCTGGAACAAAGCAGATAACACAGGGACAGACCAGGTTAGGCAGGAGAACTTGGGATAGAAATCTGACCAGAGCCAGGCAGGGGCCCTCATCTTAGACAGACCAAGGCCCTGGGCTGAGTATCAAGTAGAGTTAACAGGCCCAAATACAAGACAGAAACTGGTCTCAGGATTAAGCAAGGAGCCTGGTTGTTGAAACCAGGCCCAAGGTCAAGGCTGGATCAACTGCCAGAATAACTTTGTGTGGAGTTCCCTGGAGCCGCTGAACTCCCCCATGACTGTGGTCAGGATAGGTGCGGAGGCCTGTGGAGAGGCCAACCCTGCAGCAAGGTCAAGTGTCTTGACCTTGGAGGGGAGGAAAAGACAATATGACACACGGTGGGGGGGGGTAAGAAAATTAGGAAGCTGAAGCTCATGAATTTGGCTTCTGTTACCATCCAGCTGTTAGTAACTCCCTAATTATAATCTCCAGTCTAGCCCTGTCTCCTGATACAGACTTGGATATCCAACTGCCCATTCATTGTTTCCATTCAGATGCTTCCAAGGCATTTCTAACACATCACGGCCAAAGGCAAACTCATTATCCCTCCCAATCCACTCTTCCCTAAGATTTCCTTATCTTAGTGAATGGACCCACTCTCCATCCACATTCTGCAAATCAGAAATCTGGGAGCCCTTTTTGGCCCTCCCTCTCCCTCATCCAATCCAATTCCTTACCAGCCTCTTTTTTTTTTTTTTAAGAATCTCTTTTTTTTTTTTTAAGCTTTTTTTTGTATGTGGACCATTTTTATTTTTATTTTATTTTTTTTTTTTTTGCGGTACGCGGGCCTCTCACTGTTGTGGCCTCTCTCCTCTCTCACAGGCTCCGGACGCGCAGGCTCAGAGGCCATGGCTCACGGGCTTGGCCGCTCCGCGGCATGTGGGATCTTCCCGGACCGGGGCACGAACACGTGTCCTCTGCATCAGCAGGCGGACTCTCAACCACTGCGCCACCAGGGAAACCCAATGTGGACCATTTTTAAAGTCTTTATTGAATTTGTTACAATATTGCTTCTGTTTTATGTTTTGGTTTTTTGGCCCCCAATCATGTGGGATCTTAGCTCCCTGACCAGGGATTGAACCCACACCCCCTTGCACTGCAAGGCGAAGTCTTAACCACTGAAATGCCAGGGAAGTCCCCCTTACCAGCCTCTTAAATATCCCCCTGATCTGTGCACATCTCTCCACCTCCACCATCGACACCTCTCCGGATCACAGTCTCTGCCTTCTCTCCCTTGAACTATTGTCCTAGATTTCTAGGCTACTTCCCTGAGTCCACTCTGCCTGAACCCAGCTCTGCTCCCACTCTGCCATCACAGGGATCACTTCCAAATGCAGCTGCCCTGTTACTACCCTGCTCAAAGTCCTTCAAAGGCTTCCCATTGCTCGTAGGATCCAGATCAGAGCCCCTCCTTTGGCTTACAAAGCCAAGCAAGTTTTGCCCTATAGGGTTTGTCCCTGCTTTCCTCCCCTTCCTCCTCTCATGCCTCACACCCTTGCTCTCTGCCTTCTAGGCCCACTGGCCTTCATTTCAGTCCCCTGAAGGTGGGATGACTCCTCTGCCCCAGGACCCTGGTTCATGCTGTTCCCCTGCCTGCTCCAGCTGCCTCAAGTCTCTCTTGCCCAGTTCTTAAAAGTCCCAGCATGGCTTCTGACATTGGCTTCCTGCTCCATCTTGGCCCCCAGCTTTTCAGGAAGGGCTTCCCTGGGTGTCTCACAGTACTGCCAAGGCTGGGGAGCAGGCCAGAGTGCCCACCATGGCCAGCAGAGGAAGTGGAGCCGGAGCTTCCAGCTGGGGAGCTGTGCCTAGCCAAACTGCAGGGGCCAGATGAATGTTGGGGCAGCAGTACCGAACAGCCTGGCCCAGGCCCTGTGTCTCTGCCCTCTGGTTCTTAAAAGGCACCTTCTGGAAGCAGATCATGACCCTAGCATGGATTGTTCTAGAAACCTGCTTTTGTCTCTGCGTGGAACGCTGAACACCTTCCCAGTTCTGTTCCTCCTCCGAAACATGAATCAGCCACTGCTCACACCCTCCCTGTTCATGTGGCTGGCCACCTCAGGTAGTGACCATCACCTAACCCATGAGACTGCACTTCAAGCTACCCCTAGGCCACCTCACAGGTCCTCTAGATTGGCCTTTGGAAGGAGCCTCGGGGACCACTTGGTTCTTGGTTCTAGGAATCGCATACTCCGATCCCTGGGAGGAGGAGAGGGTGAGGGGAAAGAGGAGGGAGTCTCTTCTGCCCCCCCATTTGAGCCTCCCCACTTCTGCTCAGTAGATGGCGAGCTTCTGCAGAAGCCTTTAGTTAAAGAAAAAAAGTTGAGCAGCTGAAAAGAATCCTGAAAAATCATCGAACTCTCTCATTTTGCAGATGAGAAAACTACATTTAAATGTTTAAACACATTTCAACAGTGTGCAAAGAGTTTAAATAAGCTGCTCAGCGACGCAGAGAGCCATGGTAACGGGAAAGCCAGTTGTCATGACTACCTGCTCTTGTTAAGTACACCACCTGCCTCTCCAGCACTGAGAAACAACAGCCGTACTTGACATTTGTGGGGGTGGTCTGTGGTCGGTGAAGTACTTTCAAGTTCTTGATCCCTTTTGATCCTTGCCTCAACCGGATATAAGGAGGAGGATGTTCTTATTACTATTTCCACTTTAAATAAGAGGAGACTGGTGCTCAGAGTGGTAAAATAATTTAACCTAAAATCTTACCATTATCAAGATGCAGATCCAACCCAAAAGAATCAAAAACAGGGACTCAGACAAATATAGGTACCTGCATGTTCACAGCAGCATTATTCACATTAGCCAAAAGGTGGAGACAACCCATCAATGCCCATCAATGAATGAATGGATCAACAAGTTACGGTATATAAGTACAGCGGAGTATTAGTCCTCCATGAGAAGAAATGAAGTACTGATGTATCTTACAGTGTGCATGAGCCTTACAAACATTATGCTAAGTGACAGAAGCCAGACACAATAGGTCACACAGTATATGATTCCATTTTTATGGAATATCCAAACTGGGCAAATCCAAAAAGACAGAATGCAGATTGGTGGTTGACAGGGGCCGGAGGGAAGGGGAAAATGGGAAGTGACTGCTTGATGGGTATGAGGTGTCCTTTGGGGGTGATGAAAAGGTTTTAGAATTAGATAGAGGTGGTAGCTGCATGACACTGAATGTACTAAATGTCACTGAATTGTCACTTTAAAATGGTTCATTTTATGTTACGTGAAGCTCACCTCAATAAAATAAAACTAGAATATGCAGACCCCCAAACCCCAGCTCCTTCCCAGCCTCACAGAGCTCACAGTGATCAAAAGAAGCTGTTGGCACTGCTGGCTGGTGAACCACAGGTAAGCATGCCACCTGGGAACAATGTCTCGAAACACAGATCTGTTTTCCGGATCTACTTACGGTAAACTGTGGCCCTGTTATGAAAGGATCAGGAAAAGGGGTCACTGTATCAGCCGGGAATGTTTTTATCTTCAAAAAAGAGACAGAGAAGAGTGTTACTTTCAGATTAGAAAACAAAGTTTTGAAATCTTTGGCAGTGCATTTTTAAACCGAACTGAAGATTTGAGGGGAACACACACCGAGCCTTCATTACTTGTTGAAGAAATACACCAAGGGTCGCTAGGAGTGTTGCCCAGAGCTCGTATCTGTGCCCGTTGTTGTGCTATAGGGCCAGGCCGCTGCAAGGAAGACAGGCTGGAGTCTTCCTCGCCCTGACCATGACCAGGGCGTATAATAAGGCAGGTGACGGCTCCCCTGCAGCTGTGGAGAATGGACTAGAGGCCGCTGAGAGGGCCTTAGTGTCTCTCAGAGTCTTGCCTATGGACCCTGGATGGCCTTGAGTCATTCTAATGGAGGGTAAGGCAGGGAGGAGCAGGAACACATCAGACCAGACCCAAATGTGCTGAGGGTTCTGAATGAGTTGAGTAGGTCTCAACTCAACTGATCTAGAAATGACAATGTCCTTGCAGTGGGCACTGAGATGTCCAGCCCAAGTCTGCTCCCCTTCTGCAAACTCTCCTTAGTCTCTTTAAATATCTCAAAATTCCCAGGGACTCAGGTGCCAACTCGGGTTGCTGGTAGTGACTGCCTGCAGCATAGCAAGAGAAGGACTGGGGGTAGCCTTTCTCCTCCCAGGGCCTAACACGGTGTTCTGAGACCAAAAGCAAAGTGAAAGTAACATACAGATAAGACTCAGACCATCACGAAATAAAAGGGGAAAAGAGGATTATTATCACTATTAAAGAAATGGGAAAGTTGGCAACTTCAAAGGATCATTTTATACCTGCTCTAAAGAAGAAAAAGGGGTGGGATAGGGAGGGTGGGAGGGAGGGAGACGCAAGGGGGAAGAGATATGGGAACATATGTACATGTATAACTGATTCACTTTGTTGTAAAGCAGAAACTAACACACCATTGTAAAACAGTTATACTCCAATAAAGATGTTAAAAAAAAAAAAAAAAAAGAAGAAGAAGAAAAAGACATTCCAACAGTTACACTCTGGGTTGCCGGGCTCTGACAAAGCACATTCACTCTTCTGATGATGGCGCTGATGGTCACTGGTATCACCACTTTAGAATGACTTTAGCAAAGCAAAAGTTGCAATATTGAACCCAGCAGGGTCTGGCCTGAGAAAATAAAATACCTGACACACAAGCTATACGTGTTCCCTCGAATAGTGACAAACTGGAAACAAAGCACGCGTCCTGCAGTAAAGAGTTTGTTAGGTAGATGGTGGACCATTCACTTGATGGAATATACAGCATGTGGTACCAAGAACAAGCTAGAAACAATAAAACATTAAGCAAAAAGAGGAAAACAGGAGATGATATGGATACTCTGATTTAACTATGTAAAATTATGAATGAATACAAATAAATATTAGAAGGAAACGTGCAAAAATGAAAAAAAGTTGTGCTACGTTGGGATTATGGGTGATTCCCTTCAAGTCATTATATAATTCTCATACTGTCATCTTGATAAATAACAGGAAAACACAAGTTAAAAGCTTTTGTTTTCAATAGAAATGCAACTAAGAATTTTCCTCTCTGCGGAAAGCATCTATCCTCAGCACGGCTCTAGGAGAACAAACGCTTCACGGTTCTTGAGACCTAGAGACGAAGGGGCGGGACCACAGCCGTGGGTCCCAGTTTGACCAGAGATGGCTGGACTCCAAACTCTGCAATCATCCTGGAGTGAGAGCCCCTGCGGCCCCAGGCTCCTCCGGAGGTCTGTCTGGTGCTTGTGCACACCCACGGGCTGCCTCCTGGTGGCTCCTGCCCACCTCACCTCTCCTGGCCGGGCCCCTCTCCCTGCCAGGGTACCTACCAGCCTCGTTTTGATTGGAGGGTGCATGCAAACTCCAGTGGTCTCTTCCTTCATGGGGAGAGAGAGTGGAGGAGAACAGCGAGAGTGGGCACAGTGTGGGGCGCTGGCGGTCTCTGCCTGCTCACGAGGAGAGGAGAGAAGGGGGGGAGGAGGAGGAGGAGGAGGAGGAGGAGGAGGAGGAGGAGAGAAGGGAGGGGAAGGAGAGAAAGACAGCACAGTGCAAGATGGATCTGTCGACTCCAGACAGCTCTCAAGCCAGCCTCACCCGCAGCCTCCTTCCAGCCTCTGGCCACCTGGCTTCTGGCCCCTCCCCCTTCCCTCCTCTTTCCACCTTCCTTTCTCCTCTCCGGCCCTCCTCTGTCTTCTCCACTATCTGAGCAGACGACAGATAAAAACCCCATTGCTGGGGCTGGCAGGTAGGGGCCATGTCCTGTGCCAAGTGCACAGGACCCGGTGTGCTGTTGAGGATTCTGAAGCATTGCCCAGGCCAAGCCAGAAAGAGCTCAGATGAGCCAGTGAAGCCAGCCATGGGGGCAAAATGAGCAATGGCCACATACTGGAGAGTCTCTGCCTTCCGCGCCCCATGGCCTCCTGCACTCTGCTAAGTAAGGGCCCACGTGAAAAGTGGATAAGTGAGTAGATGCCCAACAGAGAGCTACAAGAAAGAGGTACATCAGTGAGGAGGAACACAGAGTTTAACATTTAATCTGTCATGGCTCTTTATCTGTGTTCAGAAAATATATTGGCTGTGACCCTCCTCCCACATCTATGGACCCAGGCCTTGGCATCTCATATTGGCACTGGGGGGTGAGGGGGCTGGCTGCTCAGCTAGGAGATACCAAGCATTGTGAGAAAATGCCATGTCATTTGGGATACTGGGTTCCCTGGCCCCAGCCCTAAAGAGTGCCACGCACCCAGCAGAGATCCAACAGCTTGTGCTGGTGAGGATGAGAATGGTCTCAGGAAAGAACCATTACTCCAGGGAACTGACAGGGAACAAATACGTGCATCTTTTAGCTCGTGAGCGTTTTCCTAAGTAGTTGGTGTGATCCTGCCGTAATGAATCAAGTAGAGCCTCTGGGAAAGTTTCACTGAAAAGTTATCAGGAAAGTTGTTGTCTTCTTTTCCACCTCCAAATTGATCTAACTCCATCCTTTTTACTAGTGTGCAGTCCTAGATGATCTCCAAGGGGCTTTTACAACCATTATTCACAATGGCCTCCATAATAGCCTTGTTTTACTATTCAGACGTGGGAGATGCAGAAATTGCATTTGCAAAGCCTAAATCCATGGGTCTAGACCCTCTTGTTGATTGTTTCTAAATCCATTCTTCAGAAACAAGGGAGTCCACATTAGTCACCTAATGTGCAGTTAAGTTTTCCCACCCTACTTAAACTCCCCCTCCCCCTCTGGTCCTCAGAATAAATGTTATGCTCTATAAGATGCTACCAAGGCATAAATCACCAAGAAACATGGACATTCTGCCTTCAGGCCAAAATGTGTACTGGCCACCAGTGTCTGTATTGAAGATTATAATGGATGACTTAAAGCTTTGCCCAGCGTTGGACTTTGATGGTCAAGAAATGTTGGTCCATCCCACAAGCATCTCTGACCTTTCTAAATGGAGATTTAGATCTCAGATTTCAAACTCAGATTTCTAAATGCATCTGAGCGGATTTAAACAAAAGAACATCCCTGGGGCTCCCACATTTCTGACTTGTAGTAAATGAACAGGATTTCACATGTAATAGGATACTATTTTGAAATACCATTTATGTTTTCTCCTGGTGTTTCCTTTCCTCCTTGGGTCTTTTCTACATTCAGGCAGCTAGGTTCTATACGGTTTTTGAGTTTCAAAATCTGACTCTCTGGGGAACAGAAAGGTTTTGGCATAGATAAATGATAGTGAAAATGTGTAAGGCTTCATCCAGATAAGAAAAGAGATTGCCAGCTTGAGGATAAGAGAGAGAAGTCAGAAGGAAAGGGAGGAGGGGTAGACATTAGTGAGTGCTGCACAAAGGGGCTCTGGGCCCCCCCCGTTCATAGGCAGAGGCTGGGGGACAGGGATTAAAGAGCAGTGGGGACCTGCACCCCTCTACTCAGGTAGAGATGGGAGAGCAGAGCAGAACGGCTGTGTGGTGTGTCCAGCAGATAGGGATTCACATCCCAGCGGCACCGCCATCTCCACCCACCCTAAAGGGGCATAGGTGAAGCAGCGGGTGTCCCAGATGTATCAGCAAACAGGTGACTTCACGAACGAAAGAGACTTCCCTCCCTCTCCCCGTGCCCTGAAGAACACGGATGAAACCCCAGGAAGACTGGAGAGGCACCTGATTTGACTTGAGATTAAGCTTTAGCTCTCCTGCTAGAATGAGGTTCAAAATAAAAACTAAGTTACTGAGACAGATGGAAACCCAATTCTTCTGACACCCAACCCAGGGCCCATTCTGGGCCCTTCACAACTTTCCTTCGGCCAGGCCATCTCCTCCCTGACACATGAACTCCTGACTAATAATGTCCCCTGTGACCCAGACGAGACCTGGATTCTGATGCTCTGCAGTTGGGTGAGTGGTTCTTGCAGTACAGGGATCAGGGAGGGACAAGCCCCAAAGAGAGAGAATCAGGGACACAGAAGGTATGGGTGTTCACGGTCTGTGTTACCTGGGGAAGGAAGCTGGCATGACTGACCTGGAGTAGAGGGTGGGACTCTGCATCCCAAGGTCAACATGACTGATGTGTTCATGTGCCCACCTTCTAACACCCCACGCTCTACCGACACCCACACCCCCCTGCACACCAAATGAGAACACCAGAGGGAGAGTGCGTGCTGTCTTCACTCACTTGCCTTCTTCCCTTCCCATCCTCACACCCCCAAGCTTCCCTCCCAGGCAGAAACTCTTATCTGATCTTGAAGAGTCTATAATGCAGATTCCAGGAATGGGCAGACAACAGAGCTGCAGAGGTTGTAGGACTTGGATTGCTAAATTGAGCTACGTAATAAAAGAGTTGGGGATTAGAGAAGAAAAGAGTTGGGAAAAGGAGGGGGAAAATGCTACAAGAGTGAAGCTAGAAAGAATGTTTTTGTGGAGAGTTTGAGGATGTAAGTCCTTGGGGAAGTGCAAGGTGCAAGAGAATTAATTAAGAGAGAAGCAAAATGAGATTCAAGAACTGTTACCAGGAGGTGTTCATTTAATCTTCTTTCATTATCTTAAGAGACGCCAGTTAAAGACTGAATCTTTTTTATTATTCCTGGCTGTCTGGACCATGTTTCATTCCATGCAGAGACTCGATCATAAGGGTAAAGAGTCATAAGGGTTAAACTAGCTCCACTAGTGTCTTGGTGGAACTTGGTTTAATGAAGGCAAGAAAATCTGTCCCACTCCTCTCTCTCCAGCTCCCTGTCCTTCCAGCTCTGGCCCGAGGAACCAGGGCAGGGACACAGCTTTAAGACTTTCTTCCAGCCCCAGACCCTAAGTCTAGCCTCCCTTGGCTGTCTTTAGAGACACAGATGCCACGGCCCTCCATCAACCTAACATCAAGGGCAGAAAGGGCTGCAGCTCGCATTTCTTTGATGCTGGGAAGAACAAATGGAGGAGATGGAGGTAAGAGGACCAGACAAAGGGAGAAGCAGGCTGCTGGAGTCCCTCTTCACCTCTAGAACGCTTCGGCACTCGTGGAGATAGGTCTCTGGAGTGAAGTAAGGTCAAAGCCAATGATGCCAAGGAAAGCCCAAAATACTAGCCCTCCAGCATACCTTCTGTGTGCATGTGCTCTGTGAACATGCACCTGTGCCTCAAGTCCGCACAAATAAGAAGAAGGATGCTTCATCTTGAAAAAAGGTATTCACTGCAAACTTCAGCTGTGAAGTGGGCAGCTGTGTCTTGTACAAAAACCTCAGCTGTCCCGTGGCTGGGCAGTGCAGCACCTGGACCCTGTTTCAGAGCTCGGTCAGAGCTGCCCAGAGACACAAGCAAAGTGTCCTGGGGACACGGAATAAGCTCCCTGCTGTTGGAGGGGTGCAAGCAGAGACTGGACAGTAACTTGGTAGGCATTGGCACCTGAAATCAGGGGACCTCTGGCTCCCTGCCAGATGCTGCTTCCTTTCTAATCTCAGTCTGTTATGCCAAACACAGAAAAGGTGAGGCAATTAAATCCACAAGCTGGATCTGCAACACAATGGTTTTTAAGGGAATCCCATCACTCCTGTCAAAGCCACGATATATTTTTTTGTAAACTAACCCTAGTTCTCAGATCCAACAGACCTTTTAAATAATAATAAATAATCATTATTTTGCTCATGCTGTACCTTCTGCATAGAGTGCTTTGGTCCACTTCCTCCATCAGGCAAACTCCTACTCATACCTTAAAACCCTAGCAACATGAAGCCTTCTTTTTCCTAGTGCCCCCAGACAGGGTTAGGCACAGGGTCCCACAGCAGTAGCAGTTTATACAGACTCTCTTAGAGTGTTTGAAACACAGCCCTTCTTCCAGGCATTGCTCTTCTCCAAAATGGCAAGTTCCCTAAAGAGGAGGCCGGATTTAGCTCAATTGGATGCACAGGGCACCAGAGAAAGAGCCAGAACATCTGGGCTCCAGCTCCAGCTCGGTCCCTGGATGATTACCCCACTCTGGGACTCGGTTTCCCCATCTGGGCAAAGGGCCGATGAGGTGTTTCTGGGTTACCCTATCTTGGCAATCTGTCTAACAAAAAGGCCATGAATCACCAGCTCCATTTACTTGAGCATGGGAAGGAAGTAACTCTGCAGGTCCCCGAGCTGGGTGTTGCCCACTGTCAGTTCTCAAGCAGTGTCTCTGACGGCGCTGACGCGAAGCTCTCAGACTGTACCAGCTCTCCAGAAGAGAAGTATAATTGCATAAATCACAAGTGATTTCCTGGTGCTAGCTGAGGCAGGAGCGGTGATCGTTCCTAAAGCCTGGACAGCATTTTGCCTCATTTGTCCCCTCTTGAAAGCCTTCCAGAAATCCTTCCCATCCACCACTCCCTTGTCCAGGGAGCCAGTCCTGAACGACTCCCACTTCTGGCTTCTCCCCAAGCATCTTCCACACGGCTCTCCTGTGGATCCTGACCCTTTACCCACCTGAGCCCCCTCCAGCCTCTAGCTGCCCTATCCATTCCCAGAGCCTCATCCGCAGCCCGGCGCAGAGTAAGTTCTCAGGAGATGGTTTTTGACTTGGCTCACGTTTTGACTCACATGCCAAATTTGTGGGCCATGACTTATGCTCCAGTGTACTTGGGTATTAGGCTGAGCCCAGCCTAAGATACATCCAGTTTTGCCTGTGTCATCTAGTCATGTTTATAATATCTTAGACACATTTATGGTGCTTTATAGACGGGGCTCTCTCTCTCTCGTGTGATCCTTACAATACTCTTAGGCAGACAGGGCAAACAATGACGTCCTCATTTGACAGATGATGGGGCAGCAACTATCCAATGACAAGGATCTTAAGGTGAGGAGCAGAGAGTGGAGCCAGGTCTGGCCTGCATGACTCCTGGTCCAGTGCTCCCTTCCCTGAAAGGACTTCCTCCCTGCACGCATCCCATCCTGAAGGAGAGACCTCTGTGCAGAGGATGGGGGACGGTAGGGAGGCACGAGGGGCCTAGAAACCTAGGTGAGGCCTTGAGCTGGTACTTTAGGCCGGAGCATGTTGTTGGAAGAGACAGCAAGAGATGCCCCGTGGCGGGCATGCATGGTGGGCATGCAGCTCAGGAAGCCAAGAAGCCGAGACTGAAGCACGGAGGGGCAGCAGACAGGCAGGGTGGGGCCCCTGCAGCCACCCTCAGAGCACAGTGAGCACGGCCCTCCCTCGGGGGCTCTGTGAGGTGGAAGGACCCGTGATGCCTGAACCCTGGAAGAAAGCTGGTCCCTGAGCCTCCAGGCTGTGAGCAGGACAAGAGGAAGAGCCTTCTCAACAGCGATGCCCACCTCTGTCCATCCGTCCCACTGCCAAGATGTTTCTATGGTCTGTGGCTTTTCTGGTTTTAGCAAAATGGGAAGTTTACCAGAGGAGTGGCTTCTGTGAAATCCATCAGGAGATCACCTGGCTCCAAGGTAAAGGCACCTCCTCGGTCAGAGGGGCTCTACAAAGGCAGACAAAAATATCCCAGTTAGTGCCGGCTCTGGACTGACAGTGAAATTTCAACAGAAAATACAGACGGTCCTGACCTCTCTCCTCGTCCCCTTTTCTAACACTGAACTCATGATCATGCCAACCCCACCCCCCTGCCCCAGAGTTCTCTTAACTCAGTAGTGTACAAAATGTTGAGACCAAACCCTGAGTTTTTCTGAACTCTTAATGGGTAGAAGTAGGGTATAGGGTGGAGAACTGTCTTTTTTGAAGCTGCAAACAATTTTTCTTAAATGCTTTGAGTGTTCTTTGACTGGCCTTTGGGGGAAAAAACACCTCAAAGAGTCCCTTTGAATATCTAAACAGAGAGTAAAGACCTCATCCTGGATCAAGACCTCAAGGAGCTAAACTCATCTGGCACAATAATGAGGAAGAGCATTATGGTAGGAGAGTGATTTTCAGATGGTACCTCTGAAAATCACGTTCATTTTTGGGGAAAAATTTGTTTTCGCCTTGCCTTGGGGGTATCTCAGCAGCATGGGGGGCCTTGAAAACCTTTGTGGAAAAAAATAAGTCACATTTACTTGGTGCAAGCAGGGCCCTAAGGAGAGAGATGGCGGGAAAGAGGGAGCCTTGTGGCCTCTGGTACGATGCTGCCTGCGTCTCCACTGAATTCCCTTCTGTTTTGTAAATGTTTTTGTGTGGTTTTAACCATGGCCTGGGATATACAGAGGAGCCTGCGTCCACCGTTGGGACCAAGCAGTGCTAGGGACTCAGCACAGTGGAGGGGAACCCAACTCCAGTTCCCAGGAGGTGAGCTACAGAAAAGCGGGGAGCCTCAGTCTGGGCCAGTCACTGGCTGAAGGATCCAGCGGAGCCTGTTGAACACAGAGGTATTCCCAGAAACCCCGGGAAGGGACCCCGTGAAAGACTGGCCTCCGTCATACACGATGCGGCCTGGATTATTGTTACTTAGATGTTACCAGGAATGATGATCCCTGGAGCTACAGAAGCCTTGGGCATCCTGTTTGCACAAGCACTTTAATCTCTGCTGGACCCATGAGCTGGGTATCGTAGCAGATCTTATTCTCTTTCTTGGGAAGAGGAAACTGAGGCTTGGAGAAACAAGGGCTGCGGAGTGACTACTTGTTTCAAGCAGCCATTAGGTGTTTGAAAGGAGCAATCGGGTCCCAAGTCTTGGCCCCCGAGACTCTAAGGTTCCAGTCTTGCATTAGGGGCCCCACCTCACGCACACAGTGTTCCTCAGCAGGGTCCACAGACCAAGCAACCTTTGACTAAGCATCTGCTTGGAGAGCAAGACATGAGACCGCCTTTGGACCAATTGCTGATTAGTGACCACAGCTAAGCGTCACTCAAAGGAAACCAAGAGAAATGTCTTGTGCTTTAGTCACAGCCCATTCACATCATTGGCAATTTCGTGAAACTTCAAAGTGACAAACAGAATAATATTTCCCACTTTCAAACTATTAACACAGGCTACCCCATATAAGGAATGGGATAGGGAGACCTCTGTTGTCACTCCTCCAAAGTTTCCATTGGGGGGGATTAAAAACCCATTTCTCGCTTTCTGTCTTCACAGTAGAGTAACAGCTTTTGCAGGGATGATATTCTAAAACTAAAATTGCCCTCAAAAATCTCTTAAATTTCCCTTCAAGTACAAAGTACATGCTTTTATATTATACCATTTGTCTCTCATAGGTGGTTATCTTTCAGGGACAGGTTATATAAAACACATGCTTTGGTGGCTATTACTGTTGTTTTACGAGTGCGCAGGCTTGACGATGCAAAGTTTAAATGCATACAGATGCCACACACAACTTATGCAGAGTTCTCGGCGAGTATAGCTACTCCTCAGGGCTTTTCCTCCATACCTTGGCCCCTGGGGACAGCTGGCCCTTGCCTTCTGAATTCTGAGGCGAGCTGACTTTGTGGACCTTGGGGGATGCCAGCGGCACTGAGACTTGTGTGGCGGTGGCCAGGGTGGTGGCCATGGCTGGAGCTGTGGTCGTTCCCGCTGCCTCGGCCAGGTCTGGAGGGAGGTCGTCTTCATCACTGCGGTTACTAGAAGCACATGAAGCTCTGCTCATTACAATAATAAACAGGCTGTGGGGAGCGGAGGGAGGTGGGGGGGGGCTGGGACGGCTGCGGGGGGACTGGGGGGCTCCCCAGACAGATGTCTACCAGATGTCCAGCTTACAGGGGCCAATATATTGACCTTCGGCCAAAGCAAGTCTGGGCTGGATTTTCTGTCACTTGCCCGGGGATTACAAAAATGTTTTATTATGAGAAAATATGTATAACATAATATTTATCATTTTATCCATTTGTCAGTTTACAATCCAGGGGCTCAAACACATTCACAATGTTGTAGAACAAGGACTTTATCTATACGCCAAACTTTTTTATCATCCTAACAGCAACTCTGTATTCATTGAACAACAGCTCCCCATGGCCCCCTCTCCGCAGACCCTGGTAACATTTGCTCTGCTGTTAAGGCTCAGGGTGGGCCATCCCCAAATATGCCACAAGGGCACACTGATTCTTTTTTATTAGGATAGAGTTGTTTGTATTTTAATAAAAAAAAAAAAAAAAAAAAAAAAAAAAAAAAAAAAAATTACATGGAGAAAAAGCTTAATATGTTTTTTATATAGTATTTTTTTGAAGACCCTGAAGGAAAGATTGAATTACCATCATCATCGATATTCCTGGAAACATCTGCAGGATTTTTTTTTTCATATTTTCAAAATTGTAATTAGGTATCACCAAATTAAGTAATAAACAACTTTTACTTAGAGTGCAAAATGAAAGCACTTCATTATTTTAAAGGTGCAAAAGCAAGAAAATACGACATAAACTTATCCATTTTTAAATAGTCATGTGTGATGGGTAAATGCCATTTAAAAACATTTTCAATAGAAAAATGATTTATAAATCAGTTTTCAGAAAATCAAAAAAATCAATGTTTAATACCAACTTTAACTATAAATAAAAAGAATATTGTCATCTCTCCTGTTTTTGCTTCAACATTTATGTCTTCTGCTCTTTGCCTTTCGGAGAAAATATTGCATTGTAAGGCCGCCGTCTTTTTGGACGAGGACAAGGGTCAAGATCTTCTTTAATGTAACCTCTTTCCATACAAGTCTGAGTGGAAGGAAAACCAACTTCCCAGAAATTCTCTGGTGTGGTGGGTGGAATGTAGCGAAATCGGTGTCTTGAGCAGGAAGCCAACTTCTTTTCTCTTTCTTCTGCTGGAAAATCTGCATAACAAATTTCACATTACTTACATGTGTCTCCAAGCAATTTTCTTCTTTCTTCTTTTTTCCGGACCACCTCAATATGAGGAAAATTTTGTCAGCTAGTCTCTCTTTCATCATTTTTAAAATATGGCTCCACAAATGCTTTCTGTTTGACTTTATCTTGTTTATCACTAGGATAGTTTGGTTTTTTGGTAGCAGTTGACAACTCCTCTTCATCTGCTACTTGGGGGAAGCTATCCACCAAACAGGATTCATATTCTTCATGTGTAGTCCGATCAAACATATCTTCCAAGCTATCATTCATTTTTCTTTCTCCATTTGGACTTTTTTCTCCCTTCTGCTCTTGAGTCTTTATTTTTAAAAGCATAGTTTCACTAACCAATGTACAGTCCATGTCCACCGTCTCTCCTCCTGCTAATCTTGACTGACTGCCATCCTTTGTATCTACTACAGTAATATCCATTTTATACTGAGAAAGGTCTGCTCCTGGATCTATACTCCACTGGATGTTTTCAAAGGATACATCTTGGTTGTTTTGCAGAGACTTTGTTTTAGCAGTTCTCCATGGATTTAACTGAAGAACTGATGCAAGCTCACATGCTCCATGGACTGACCTGGTTTTTATTTTTAGAGGCTCACGAGAACCAGAATCCTTCATGTCATCAAAAAGATTCTCTGTCTCCAAACTTTCACGCGGACGTAGAGGGATTCTAAAGATAGAATTTTGTTCCTTTATTTGTAACAGTGTTTTATTAACCAGAGATTTACTCAAGGACTGGAGGAGGGACTCCTGTAAACTGCTGGGCTCTTCTGGGGAATCTCTGGTTAACCCACAGCTCCCACTCAAGGCTTTACGGCTTGAGGAAGAGCCCTTTGGAACAGGCTTCAAAGCCTCATAGAGAGTCACTCGCCTAAATCCGACTTTAGAGTTCTCACTTCCTTGGCTTTTCTCTTGACGCTGAATAGCTGAAAATCGATCAGACAGATCCAGAGGTTTATCCATCACATAGTCTCCATTCATGTAAGAATGACTATCTGGTGGAAAAGGAAAAGCATTTTCTTTATCAAAGGAGGCTTGGGGGCAGCTTACTTCATCTTCACTTTCTTCCTCGATTTTCTGCCTTTTGGTTCAGCCTCCCAGTGATTTCAGGGGTACCACATGTTTATCTTTATCAGTAACAGTATCTTTAATGTGATCAATACTATCCTGTTCACTTGTATTTTTATTTATAAGCACCTGCTTACTAGAAGATGACTGGTTAGTGATCTTCTTCACTTCAGCCCCAATATTATGATGTGTGAAAAGGGCACCATCTTCAGACTTTGATCTAGGTTTCTCTGATCTAGAATTAGAAGTGTTGCTGAAAGGCGTTGTTTACAGATGGGTTTTTTCCCAGTCTCTAAAAGAGAAGGGGATGAACTTGTATTCAAACCTAAACTACTTTTCACATTAGAGGTAGGTCCAAATACAGGAGATGATACCCGAGTAGTCAATTCTTCTTGAGGAGGAGTCTTTGAATTAGAATCTGAAAATCTTAAACTATCTTCACTATTTCTTCTAGATTCCTCAAAAGGTTTTTTGTGATCTCCTTCCAGACAGTGGTAGAGCTCATCACCAAGAGGGCTCACAGGACCTCGAGATTCAGACTCATATTGAACACTAAGTCCAAGTGTTTCAGCAACAACTGTAGCTAAATTATCAGGAGGATAACTGCTTTTTCCATGTGTACTAGCCACTGGAGCTTGACTCTGATCACAAGTGTCAGCCAGTAGAATTTCACGTTCATTATGTTTATTTTGTGGATGAGTTGAAGACTTTGGTAATTTTCTCAATTCATGTGCACACCCAGAGTGCTCCAGTTTAGTATGTGTTTGTTCTACGTATCGGACGTGGAGGTTCTCCTTCCTTCGTAGTCGGTTAGTGCCAGAAAATGAAAAGGCTGTTATTGGTGAATCTGGAATAACACCTTCCTCAGATTCAAGATCGGTTGCTTGATGTGGTGGATCCTTCTCAATTTTCTGCTGCAGCTGTTCAGAAAGCTTTTTATTTTCTTCCTGTATTCTTTTCATTCATAAGCTCTGGGATAAGTTTAAGATTCTGCTGTCGAATATTTTCAAACTCTTGTTGTTTCTTCCGCATATGTTCTTCAGTTACTGCACAGCGATCACATAATCTTGCCCTTAATCGATCTTCGAAAACTTTAATGGTTTCATGAAGGACTTTCTGTTGCTCTCTCAGCTGTTGATTGTTGGTAAAGAATTCTTCTAGTCTCTGTGCATCTAAACTTCGTTCCTTTTTCAGTTTGGTTACTTTTACTTGTAGACCTTGTACTTCTTTATCATGATACTCCTTTAGTTTTGTCCAAATATCCTTAAAGTCATTAGATACATCTGCAGAACTGGGGCCTCCACAACTGCTTCCCGAGACGTTCATCTTACTGAATATGCTCACACTTCTACTGCCTAATGTTTTCTGACCTTTTCTGTTACATTATACAGGTCTGAAGTTGTCTTTGGCCAGTTCAAATACGGCTTGCAAGATTGCCTCGAGATTCTCGAAAGCCCCAGCAGGAACGCGAGCACGCTCTGGAGCGGGGAAGAGACGGCTGTTCGCTTTTCTCCTCGTTCCCTCACTAATCTGCCAAACTGCCAGCAGCCAAGCTGCCCCCTTGGGGCAGCCCGCGCTTTCCAGGGTTGGGGGAGGGCCAGAGGGCCCAGGATTTTTTAATTAATCCAGTAAGAGATAGTTTTACTATTAAGCAAAATATGTATTAACTATGAGATGTAATATCCTAGTTATGAAAATTTGCATTTTAAAAACAACTTAGGGTAATTTTTTCCTGTGGTATTTAGTAAGAAAAAGTAATTACTTTTGGCATTTAAATTAGAAATAAATATTTATCAATATAGTTTGTACTGGTTTCCAACAGAATACTGAAATTTTGTTTAGGGCCTCAAGTTTTCTTCTCCTCTTCATGATGTTAAATTATAACCTAAATGTTGTAAAAAGTTATTCCTTAATTTCTTTTTTTATTAATAAATTTATTTATTTTATTTATTTATTTTTGGCTGCGTTGGGTCTTCGTTGCTGCGCTCAGGCTTGGGCTTCAGGAGTTGTGGCACGCGGGCTCAGTAGTTGTGGCTCACAGGCTCTAGAGCGCAGGCTCAGTTGTCGTGGCGCACGGGCTTAGCTGCTCTGCGGCATGTGGGATCTTCCCAGACCAGGGCTCGAACCCGTGTCCCCTGAATTGGCAGGCAGATTCTTAACCGCTGCGCCACCAGGGAAGCCCCGGTTATTCCTTAATTTCTGACAGACTTTCTCCTTTCTGCTTGTTACGTGGTGTAAAGGTCTGTCATATTGATTATTCTGAATTAAAGTTACTTAAGAAATGGCCAACACTCTGACCCTCCTTTCTGTCTCCCTGAAAGCAGGAAATAAATCTCTCGCGTGAAAGGTATACTCCCTAAATCTGAAGATAGAAGGACCCCTTTATCATCAGAGACAGGGGATTTGGGCCTAGAGGCCTGTATAGACAAACGCTGTTACTTCTTTAAGTTACTCCCCCAAGCCCAAACTCTGTTTAGATTCTTCACTAAATGAGCACCCAAAACCTAAGTTTCTTTGTCCTGTCAATTCCTCACAACTTTCTTTGTCTAAAAAGTAGAAAAGCTGCCTGCTTTGGGCACTTCTTAAGTTCCATTCCTATGAGACCTCCCTGTGCATGAATTAAAATTTCTATCTTTTTTTTTTTTTTTTTTTTTTGCGGTACGCGGGCCTCTCACTGTTGTGGCCTCTCCCATTGCGGAGCACAGGCTCCGGACGCGCAGGCTCAGCGGCCATGGCTCACGGGCCCAGCCGCTCCGCGGCATGCGGGATCTTCCCGGACCGGGGCACGAACCCGTGTCCCCTGCATCGGCAGGCGGACTCCCAACCACTGCGCCACCAGGGAAGCCCAAAATTTCTTTCTTTTTAACCTTTTTAGTTTATTATTAGTCCAGCCACAAGAACTCAGAAAGGGTAAAGGGGAAATTCCACACCCCTCCCCCACGATGCTTTCTGTCTGGATGTATTTGACTACTCTAGGTACCTCATATAAGTGGAAGCATACAGTAAATGTTCTTCTGTATCTGGCTTGTTTGAACATAATGTTTTCAAGGTCCATCCATGTCATCGCATAAGTCAAAATGTCATTCCTTTTTATGGCTGAGTAACATTCCACTGTATGGAGAGACCGTATTTTGTTTATCCCTTCATCTGTTGATGGACAATTCGGTTGTTTCCACCTTTTAGCTATTGTGAATAGTGCTGTTATGAACACTGGTGTACAAACATTTGTATGACTCTCTGCTTTCAACTCTTTTGAACTGGAATTCCACCTAGGAGTGGAATTGCTGAGTTGTATGGTAGTTCTATGTTTAACTTTTTTTGTGTGTGTGTGGTACGCAGGCCTCTCACTGCTGCGGCCCCTCCCGTTGTGGAGCACAGGCCCCGGACGCGCAGGTTCAGCGCGGCCCCTCCCGTTGTGGAGCACAGGCCCCGGACGCGCAGGTTCAGCGGCCACGGCTCACAGGCCCAGCCGCTCCGCGGCATGTGGGATCTTCCCGGACCGGGGCACGAACCCGCGTCCCCTGCATCGGCAGGCGGACTCTCAACCATTGCGCCACCAGGGAAGCCCCTATGTTTAACTTTTTGAGGAACCACCAAACCAAGGGATGTTATTCTGAGGAGCCTCCCTTAGGAGGGTAAGCATAAGACTTGTAGGAACCTACTGTTCTGAGCGAAGGGTGTAATGACTCCTTTAGTGGCCTAACAGCGACTGTCTCTTTGGTGTTATAAACTGATTATAGAGGAGGAGTTGCACACAATTGTTTTGGGGCCAAGTAGCTCTGGTCTTCGACCCTCTCTGATCGAGTGGGATGACCCAGGATGGAAACACACTACACAGGAAGTCACCATGTGGGAGAAGTCTCCCTCACGGCAGCTGGGGCTTATCTCCAGGGCTTGACTTTGTGGGGAAGGCCTGACTTCCCACAAGGTACGTCAAGGCTGGAAGCTCTTCTGATCTGATCATCCCAGCACAGAGCAGCACCATCAATCCCCCACTCTTAGCATGGACAGTATTTTCTCAAATTTATAGAAATTAAGACAAGTTCCCTCTCCCCTGCTGCCAGCCAGACTGCTGCCTGCACAGGAAAGGGCTAACTCAGCAGGCCCCAGATGCTCAAACCCTGTACATTCCAAAGGAACCATTGGCCACTGACAAGCTCCTGAGAGAACCTCTGGACCCTTGGAATATCCTGCTGGATAAGTGTGTCTTTGCACACCTAAGACCTTGAGCTATGCCAGATAGCTTATGCTATCAATGTGATTTACGATGAACACCTGGTGTCTAAGGTAAATTCATGAAGCATTTTAATAAGTAAAATTTTATGTAGTAGTATGAGTCTTTTCTTTGAAATGATTTCTATTTTAACAATATATACGCATAGAAAAATGTCTAGAGTAATAGTCATAAATGTGAACATTGGTTATTTTTGATGGTGTGATTCTAGGGAATTAAGTTACTTTTCTCTTTGGACTTTTCTGTCTTGCCTGAATGCCTTTAGATTTTTACACTATGTTTAAATACATAGTAAAGTTATATATCTGGGTAAAAATTAAGCAGCTCATCATTTTCTAAACATACCAGCTGACATCAATATAAAGATGATGCTTTTACCTGCCTTCAACTCTTTGCAGAGCTTGCTTCTCCCTTCACTCTGCACACAGCAGCCACACCTTTCCTCCCTATGCCGTATTTCGAGAAAAGAACACAGCTGAGATTTTTGTTTATATCCTAAAAAGCAGCAGTTTGAAAACTTTTTCAGAGCACCTGAATATCATGACGCTTTGATGGAGTACCCTAAAACACAAACAAGCACACATAATTCTGGCCTAGGAACTAGGAATACTGTAACTGCTAAAAAGGGCACACGTATCCCTGCATCTCAAAACTAATGATGCAGAATTATTTATTAGGAAATGGGAAAGCTGAGGTTTTCCAATCTGTATCCCCAACCAAGTGTTTATTAACTTTATCAATATCTATGAGTGGAAGAGATGAGTAAAGAAGTGGTAACTAGTGTCAACAATACCATTATTATTTATGGGATGAAAACTTAAAACTGGGAAAATCTCATCCATCAATTTTGCTATTTCTTACTAATGGGAAAAATGCTGCCATTCTTTGATTTTCAAAGCAGAATACTTTGGGGTATCTTAAGAAATACACATGAAGTTAGAGGTTTGAAAATGGTTTCCTTAAAAGAGGCAATTTGGTGAGTTAGCTAAATTTTCTTTCCTTCCAGGTCATGTATTAGTCATTGTTTCCAAAGTGATTACATATCGCGAATGGGTGATAATAACATTTTAAGTTCTGAAATGTGAAAGGTTAATCCTGCCAGCTTTATCCTCAGGGGAGCAGATTTTTCATGGTTTAATTTGTCCCCCAGAGATCATTAGGACGGTTAATTATTTGAATCTTACGCATTTTGGCTTCCCTAGGTAATACAGCTGCTATACTATCCAGAAACTTCTATTAAGGCTAATGAGGTGGGATGTGTCTGCCCTGAAACTGCACTCCCCTTTCTTCTTTTCACAAGGTGCAAGTGGCAGGCCTGAGCTGGCTGTTTGAGAACTGCATCTGGAGTTACACTCCTTGTCCTATACTCTGTACTCTCAGTACCTCCTAAACTTGACCTCTTCAGAGGCTTCAGGTCCATAAGAAGAAAGGAAGGGGAACTAACTCACCTTTCAGCCAGGGCTAGGCTGAAAGCTAGGGCTTTACCCACATTATCTCAAGTTTACCCTCACAAAATCCTTACCCATTTTACAGATGAAGGAGAGGTTCAAAGAGTAATTTTCCCAAGAGCTTGTACCAGTAAACTAGAGGCCTTTCTAACTCCAGAGCCCCACGCTTTCCACTGTGCCCAAAGATCCCCCTGCAGCTCTCTGACCAATTATACATCCAGGCACGATACCTGGGCCATAGCCAAGGTCAAGAAATTCTAACTACCATTGTGATTATGCTAATATACCACCACCCTTACTGTAGCATTTGCCTGTCTTCTTTGGATTATAATTATAATTTATTAGAGGGAACTCTGTCTTTCCCTCTAATAAATTGTGAGCCCTTGCATGGGAATTGTCAAAGTCACTTTGTTCTTCCCCCACAGTGCCTAGAATATCCCTGTGCACATGGTAGCCAAAAAAACTTTTGTTAAGCTGAACAGAACTGGACAGGTCCTGGTGGTTCTGGGACACTTTGGAATATGGCTCCTCCTACAGGAATATGGCTCCTTCTACAGGAATATGGCTCTTCCTACAGGAATATGGCTCCTTCTACAGGAATATGGCTCTTCCTACAGGAATATGGCTCTTCCTACAGGAATATGGCTCCTCCTACAGGAATATGGCTCCTCCTACAGGAATATGGCTCTTCCTACAGGAATATGGCTCCTCCTACAGGAATATGACTCTTCCTACAGGAATATGGCTCCTCCTACAGGAATATGGCTCCTCCTACAGGAATATGGCTCCTTCTACAGGAATATGGCTCTTCCTACAGGAATATGGCTCCTCCTATAGCTCAGGGATCAGCTTTGGCTCTGTTGACAGAAAATGCTACCATTTCACCATGGCACCATGGAGGCAGTATCCGATATGGCTCCCCCTGATCCCCTTCTGCTACTTGTGTCCCTGAAGAAGCCTGTCTCCTTGAGTGTGCGCTGGATCTAGTGACTTGCTTCAAATGAACAGAATAGGGCAAAAGTGATGGGATGTCATTTCTGAGATTAGGTTATAAAAGACTGTGATGTCACCTTCTTAGGGCTCTCTCTGGCTCTTCTTGTGTGTTTTCTCCTATGGAGAAAGCGGCAGAGGTCCACATGACTAGGAACTAAGGGCAACCTCCAGCCAATAGTCAGCAAGGAATGATGTCCTCAGTCCAGCAGCCCTCAAGGAACTGAATCCTGTCCCACACGGCATGAATGAGACTTCAGATGAGACTGCAGCCCTTGCCAACACCTTGAAGGCAGCCTTAAGAGACACTCTAACTCAGAAGACCCAGCTAAGCCATGCCTGGATTCCCAACCCACAGAAACTGTGAGGTAATAAATGTGGATTGTTTTAAGCCACTAAATTTTGGAGTAATCTGTTACACAGCAATCAATAATGAATAATACAGGGGCTTCCCTGGTGGCGCAGTGGTTGAGAGTCCGCCTGCCGATGCAGGGGACACG
>NC_041222.1:15570735-15620069 GCF_002837175.3 Physeter macrocephalus | reverse complement strand
GGATCCCACATGCCGCGGAGCGGCTAGGCCCGTGAGCCATGGCCGCTGAGCCTGTGCATCCGGAGCCTGTGCTCCGCAACGGGAGAGGCCACAACAGTGAGAGGTCCACGTACCCAAAAAACAAAAAAACAAAAAAAAAAGAATACATATGCCAGTCATGTCATGTTTTCAGGGAGAGAGATCCAGTCCCACTATGACTTAAATTGGAAACAGACTGTATTTTTGGGATAGCTCTTTGGGAATGCTGTGAAGGGCTAAGAAGCATTTACAACTGGACATTTAGCATCACCTTTGTTGTTATAATTGCAAAACCTGCAGCATAGAACTCACAAGCTATATTGTCTCGTTAACTTCCGCACTCGGGGAGGCTTGATTTCTGGCTTTTCCACAGCTGGTTGGGTAGTTTCCACACGTATAGGAATAGGACTTCTAGAGACACACCAGAAAAGCAGAACACCACCAATAAAAAGGTTTATGGTCTGATTTTGGCTGTAGGGGCTGCTTTCTCAGTTAATTTATACCTTAATAATGTTGACAGTCAAGATATCCTTTTTTTTCTCCACTTTACTTATTACATATAATTATTTAAAAATACCACAGAAAAGCCCAAACCGAAAAAATCATAGGGAAGAAAATACAGCAAGCAGGAACTGAACATAATTGGGGTACCATATAACATTTCCCTGACAAAAACACCCACTCCCAACTTTAGGTTTTGGTTCATAACCAGGTTTTGCCAGTAAAATGAGTAAAGAGAAACCTGTGTATAACCCGTTTTTACTTCCAAGTAATCTGGTAGCTATGTTATTTTAAACATAGCACAGAATATATTTTTTTAAAAAGAGAGATAAATAATGATTAGAGTATTTCATGTGAAAATGCATATTCAGAAGACCTTTAAGACTTACTCTGAAACATTTTAATTCTATGGCTAGGTGAAAATGTTAAAAAGTAAGTTTCATTTTTATATTTCCTGAAGAAAATATGCCAGATAACCAATGGGCTTACTCAAAACCAGTGATTTTAAGGTAAAGCTTTTACACGTTTTTGTATGTGACTGATTTCACTTAAAACACCAGAAATTACCTTCTGGGACCAACAGGCATCAAAACAAATTGGGGTTCTCAGCAAGGGACCTCTAGCAAGTCAGTTAACACTTCTGGACCTCCACCTTCCCTTCTGTTCAATGTCTAATATGGTGATAGGTAGGTGGCCAGTGCCCAGGAAATGTTTGTTAAAGAAACATGTGAATAAGCAAATACGAAACTGGAGTCAACATACTTTAGGTTCATGATTTCCTCAAGTTGGGCCCCCAGAGTCAACGGAATGTGGTCCCCGGAAGAACACATAGGGGAGCACATAACTTTGCTTGAGTGAAATGGTTGGTGTCTGGAAAGCTTCAAGGAGGGATTTACACTTAACCAGATGGAGGTAAGACTTCCAAGGTGGGAGACAGAGTGGAGACCCGGAACTGCTGATGGGTAAGGTCCCAGAGGAAGAGCAGGGGATTGTGACTAGAGGGGAAAGCAGGGGCCAGGGCCTGAGGCACCTCAGGATGAGCTGTTTACCCTGAAGGCAAAGGCAGTCACTGAAGGTTTTAGGCAAGGGAGTGGCGAGGTCAGACTTGCATTTTAGAAAGGCCCTTAGGGCAACAAAGGATGCTGGTGAGAGCAGGCCAGCTGGGAGCATCTTAGAAGACTGTAGTAGTGGTTATCCAGGATGAGAAGTGGTGAGGCCCGGGGGTAGGCCGGGAAGAGGGTCATGAAGAGGAGCGGATGGATGTGGGTGATAATATGAAAGTCAAATTGGCAGGACTTGGTGACCAATTAGATGAGGGCATGAGGTAGGTAAAGGTCAAGGACTCCCAGGTCTCAGGTCTGGATCACAGGTAGGTAACAATGCCACTAACCAAGATAGGAAAACTGGTGAAGGGACAGTAGGGTAGGGTGGGAAGAGATGAATTAAGGTTTTGAAAAGTCCAAGAGGCAGCTGGGTATGGGTCTCGGGAAGAAGAAAAATTTATACCAAGAACATGGGCCAGGCACCATGAGGTGACATAGAGAAATACTAGTCTTTACTTTTAGCATCGAGTATTTCCCAGGGTAGTGGTTTCTAGGTCACCTTGGGTGTTTTTGAAACTCTCATTCCTGGCCTCCCCTACCACAACCACGCCCCCATCCCCCTCCCCCACTTCCCCGACAACAACACCCACCCCGCCTTCCACCAAAGGATCTGAAGGGTCTGGAGTAGGACCTGAGTCTTTGGTTTTAACAAGATATGGTTGCAGTGCTCCTTGGACCCATTCTGGGAAACTCTATCCTAGGGAGACCCCCACCAATGTTAGCAGGCTGCCAAGGTGTCAGTGGGGCTGCCATGATCTACAGGTTGTTACCCACTTGGGCTGGGAGGGGAAGAGTGTCTGCTTTCTGTGAGATCAGGAAAGGAAGGTTTTCCTCTGGGTTTGGGTTGGTGGTAGCCTGGAGGCTTTAGAGAACATGTGTGGTTCTAGTACTTCAAGGAGCGCAGATAAGGAGTGTGTGAATGGACCACGGGAAGACTGATGAACTGAGCTGGGACAGGGAGAAGAAGCCAGGTCATAAAGGTCTCCCTATGCTCTGTTAAGGAGTCCGGACTCCACCGTGACTTTAAGCAGGGGAATGACAAGGTCAGATCTACATGCCTGAGAAGTATCTCAAAAGTGATTTCTTTTTTGGTACATCAGGCAGAAATATTAAAACAGAATAAGTGGCATTTTTGAGGCATAAAGGAAGTTGTTTATGACAGTCCTTTTCTCTTGCTTCAGGCTCATATTCTCTGTTTTCTTTTTCCTCTTTATTTTATTAGCAAATGCCCTCATGAGTAATGTTTTGAGGATAATGCTGAAGGTACTATTGTTTCCCCATTCAAACAAGAAGCAACAGACCTTACGTTAGCGTCCTGAAGACTGGATTTCTTATTGATATTTACAAACGTTGATTCCTCTTTTCCAACCTGTTAAAGAAAACAGGCAGGTTTGTCAAAACTGGACATCTTGGCGTGCAAAAATGTTTCCAAGTCTCCTACATACAAAGGATTACAGAAATGTGAAGGTGTATCAAAGAGGTAGATCATCAAGTACTCAGTCAATAACAAAATTTTCCAGTGTTTATTTAACAAAAAATGTTTTCTGGAGTCATTCCCCATTGCAGGGATTAACACGTAATCATTCAAATAAAATCAGTGCTTGCATTCACACTCTTATTGAGCACCTGCTATGTGCCAGCTCATGTTGGAATGAGAAAAGGATGGTGTGAGAAAAGCCAAACCCACAGTTTAATCCCCCACTTCACATTTTAGATCGGGAATAATAAGCAGCTCTATGCTCACATAGCACTTAGAGCTTACAAAAGAGTTTAGAAGCTGTCCTTTCACATCAGTGTACCGAGCCTGGGAGGAATTATGTCATAGGATTTTGATAGAAGCCTTGTCCTCTTCCCTCTGGCCAGTCCCATAAAGAATGACAGGGAAGGAAAGGACACCCACTCAGCCAGCCAGGCCAGCTGAACACACACTGGAGGTCAACAGGAGATGCAGCAGCCTGTGGTCCTCAGACCCACCACAGCGTACAGAGCTGGCCCTTTCACTTACCCAATTATAGCTATACCAGTTAATAACTCTTTATATTAAAATCTCTGTGCACATAACAGGTGTGGTTCCTATCTCCTGGCTGCACCCTGACTGACACAGCATCTCAGTCCTAGAATGCCTCTTTCTTCTACGTGGCACAGAGGAAATCCCGCAACATGAAATCAAAGGTTTGCATGCATGGCATGCACCTGGGCACTCACTCGGGAAGCATTCTCCAGCTGGGCTTTTAAAATGTTACACTTCACGTGATCAGCCACGGGGGAAGGCAAAAGCGGGGTCTGAAGAGTCTTCTCAGAAACCATTTTTTCTTCAGCCTGAGATGAACCAAAATACACGCAACAGACTGTAAACAAAGAACTAAGAAAACACATACATTAATCTTTCCCATCAATCATCACTGCAAATAACCCAAAGACATAAACATATAGACAAGTGTGTCACTAACTTCTTATGTTTGTACCAGTGCTTTTACTATTTGCAAAGGATTCACAAGCACATCCTCTCATTCTCAGGTGAAGCAGGGAGAGGTTGTATTAGGAAGCCCATGAGTCAGAAGACGGGGAAGGTCCAAAGAGAAGAGACTCTTCCAATATTCATGCAGGTAAAGCTAGGACTCAAGCTCCGAGTTTCCTACACCCAGCTACAGTGCTATTTCCCCCATAACTGCTACTTCTTACATATAAAGACCCAGTGCTGTGACTTGTTGGGTTAAGGGAAAGAGTACAAAATAGTAATTGGTATTTTTACAATAATCTTGCTGAAAACTGTGATTCTCAATGAGAAATTTGTATCTATGTGGCCTCATTTTAGAGTGTCTCAGACTTCAATAATCTAGTACCACCTTTGCTATTTTTGCCATTTCTCATGTATTAACTAAACATGTACCTATAATTCATACAATCCAGTTCAGGTGGATTACCCTGGGACTACCTATTTTAAGTGTGTCCTAGGCAACAGTATCTTTGAAATCATAGACTTGGTGACTATTCTATTTATTATGACATAAATTATGATAATTATGTAACTATTAAAAAATACTCATCCATGTATATAACTTGAAATCATCTTTGAGGGTACACACATCACACTCTGGGAAATAACGTCATATTGTTAAGCATGCCTATTGTGGCCATTGTATATCCCAGTGCTAATACGGTGCTCAGCACAAGGCAGGTGCTTAATAAATGTCTACTGAAGAAGATTAAAATAATATATAGTTATTATTGGAAGATATGTGTTTAATAAGAAAGATACAAGACCATATGATTTCTAAAAGTCAATTTAGTGACATCAGGACTTAATATGGCACATTAGCCACAATGTACCAGGGCAAGAATAAAATGTTCTAAAGGCCTCCAATTCTGCAAGTTCCAAAATTAATCTAATTCACTAATTCAAAAGTCCTATTGAGCACCTTGATACAAATAGTAGGGGTTTTATGAAAGCTCCAGAGGAAGCATAGGGCAATTGGCTGGTTGACATCATTGAATAAAGAAAAGCGGGCAGAGAATGCAGTTTCCCAGCAGGACCTCCAAACATATGGAGGGAATTTGGTACAACAAGCTGAACCCAGCAATTTCACAAAACAGTAAAATAAGCAGAGACAGAAGACCTGGATTTAATCTCAGCTCTTTCCCTTACTAGCACCATAAACAAGATGATGATGATGGTGGTGGTGATGGCGATGGAGGAGAAGGAGGGTAAGGGGCTGGGGGGGGTGGGGAGGAGGATTTCATATGCACATCTCATTGAATCCTCTCATTTAACCGTTCCATTTGAAGGTAGATACTATCACCATCCCGATTTTATAGATGAGAAAAACAAAGCAGAGAGATGGCAAGTCACTTGCCCAAGGTCACACAGGAAGTACACAGAAGAGCCAAGATTCACACCCAGGACTGGGTGACTCCAAAGCTAGAGCCCCTGACCACCAGCCACACTGGCTCCCCTTAACCTCTCTGAGGCTGTTTCTTTCTTCATAAGATTATCATGACAATCACATGGGAAAAAAGGATATGAATGGCACTTTCACGTTAGATTCTTTGGTTAGAAAAAAATATATAACTACAAAGAGAGCATCGGATATGAGGACACTAAAGATCCTAAGCCATCAAGCTGAGTATAAAGACAATAGACTTTTGAATGGAGTCAGGATCCTAAGAGACTTAGCATTCTCTAAAACAAAACAAAACAAGTAACTTATTTATTATTTACAGTATAGTTTTAGTATAATTTATCTTGTATATGTAAATCCTGTTACATTAAGATAATTGTTGAAAAGATATATAAAAGATAATACTAGCATGTGTGTTTTCACTGGTGTATGATGAGTTAATTTTTAAATTAGATCTAAGTTTTTGGAATGATATGCCGGAATACAAGAATTGAACTGGTTCTAAAGCCCATTTGAGATTTCTGACAATTGCTTAAGGGGATATAGTTATACCGACATTAATGACTGAAGACCTACTTAAAAAAAAAGTTGATTGCTGCTAAAATAAGAGAATTTAGCATTGATTTTCCCCTTGAATTTATTAATTCTAAACTGCTTTTTGGATATAAAATTCAAGCTGGCTTGCTCTGAAAAGAAGGAGCTACCTTTTAACTCTATGACTTGACTCAGGTGAAGACCAATATAAATTTTGGAAAACTTGAGTGTTATTACATGAATATGTTTGCATAAAAGGTATCTCTATGAGGGATAAACATGTGGATTACAACAAGACCATAATTACAGCCTGGAGGATGGCACCAAGAATTCTGTGCTTTCTCTCTTTTGCATGGCCATATTTTGTATTTTACATTCAATATGAATTGAGGAAAGAGGCTTTATCATTCAATATGGAAATACAGATTTCAAAACATACAAATGAATGATAATTGGGCTTTGATATTATTATAATAGGAAATAGTCTTCTGTTTGAGGATGTCATTTGGGGATAAAGAAATGATCAGATGCAGTTTTCAATTGTTGATACACATTGTTTACACATTTGAAATCTGATGAGATTTAAATTCCTGTGATAATTTTGGGTACGCTTTTGGAATTGGGCAACCAAATGTCTTCTCACCATTAACATATCCAAACCTTAGAAGAATCAGTGGATTCTTCAGACTGCAAAAAACCTTAAAAGCCATCAAAACCATTGGTCCCCAACTGTGGTATCATGATAAGTTGTGAGGATTGTTTTATTAATGATAAAGAATCATAGTATGAAGTAATATACTCTGTTTATGCATTAGGACAAAGTCAAGGTTATCTGACATCACTCTAGCCTACCTGCTCACTGATGCACTTCTTCAAGTGGAGGAGAAAAGAGGGGTATTGTTGCTTGAGCACCAGGGAAATGCTCAATAACTCACAGCTGTCTCAGCTACATCTTAACTCAGAGCAAGCCATTACTGTTGATGTCCCATCAATATTCATGCAACTACAAATTACCTAGAGCTTGTGAGTTCTCTGCTACCGTTGCTATACTTCCCTGCAAAATAGTTTTGGATTTTGCCAAACTCCAGGTAAGTCCCTGTTAAAACAATTTACTGTGTGGACTGCAGAAGAAAAGTTGACAGTCAAGAGACTAAGAGAGAGAAGACAAATCCAGAGGCACACAATCCATCAGGCTGACTCCCAGCACCTAGCAGAGGCCTGCTCAATAAAGATTTGTTGGCTGAAAGAATATAAGTGCCATCCCGCAGGAGGAATTTTTTTCCAGCTGGCTATCAGGGAGGGTAGTATCAAAGAAAAAGTGGGTGAACAGGGTCTTGAAGTTGGGGCCCTTTAGTGATCAGAGGGACTTTAGGCTGCCCTGCTGGGGTGTGGGATTGCAAGGGAGTGGAGGGTCTTCTGAGAAATGCTGGAAGTGTAGTGCAGGCTAGAGGGATGTCTGGGGTGGAGGAACAGCCCCGATAGGAGGTATAACCTTCCCACGTTCACCAGTGCAGGTAAGGAGGGGGAGCTTTCCAGGCCAGATCTTCCAAATTCCTCCTATTCCCTCTTATAAAGGGGCAAGGCTAAGCATTGAGTGGAAAAAAATGACCCATGAGTAAAGAATACTATTCCTATGGGGATTTTAAAAATTTAAATATGTGTGCAACAGTGGATCTCGACCAGGGGCAATTTTGCCCTTCAGGGGACATTTGGCAATGTCTGGAGACAATTTTAGTTGTCACACCTGGATGGGGGTTCTACTAGCATCGAGTGGGGAGAGGCCAGGGGTGCTGTAGAACATCCTACAACGCACAGGTAAGCCCCCCACACAACATTATCAGGCCAATATGCCACTAGAGCCTATGCTGAGAAATCCTGGTGTAGAAAATGAAGAAGCATGCTGGAGTGCAAAAGGCACTGGACCAGGAGTCGGGAGCCCAAGGCTTCACCACCGCTCTGTGACCTTGGGAAAGCCATTGCCTTTCCTCTGGTCTCAGATGTTGAAAAGGCTGAACTAAATGACAGATTGAATTCAGCACCAGCTTTCTACAGTTCTAAGATAAAACTTGGCTTTTATAAGGCTACCCATTTGGATATAAGAACAGGTCTAGCCAAAAGAGAGCTTGGTTTCTGCCCTGTCCCTTCCTCCCCCCGCCCTCCCTACTTTCATCCCTCCCTTCCTTCCATTAGCAAACAGTTACTGAACATCTACGATGTGCCAGGTACTGTCTGAGTGAGATAGAGGGTGCTATGGACTGAACTGTGCTCTCTCCAAATTTATATGTTGAAACCCTAACCACCATTGTGATGGTATTTGGCATGGGGCCTTTGAGAAGTAATTAGATTTAGATGAAGTCATGAGGGTGGGGCCCTCATGATGGGATTAGTGGCTTTCTACAAAGAGGAAGAAAGAAAGATCCCTCTCTTCTGGCAAGTGAAAACACAGTGAGAAGGCGACCAGCTCCAAGACAGGAGGAGAGCTCTCACCAGGGAACCAAGTCATCTGGCACCTTTATCTTGGACTTCCCAGCCTCCAGATCAGTGAGAAATAAATATCTGTTGTTTCAGCCATGTGGTCTATGGTAATTTTCTATAGTAGCCAATGCAGACTAATACAGAGGGGTAAAAATGGTAAGAGGTAAATGTGGATGCTTCCCTCATGGAACTTTCAGTTAGAAGGATGGAGAGACCACTAACAGATCCAGCTTGTTGGGCCTCAGCACTGGGGGCAGCCCCTAGTGCTGTAATCCACCCAAAAAGAATGTAAGTGAATTTCTGCTCCTAAGAGACATGCTGAGCAGAAAAAGATTGAGTAGAAATCCCTCCAAGACAAAGGCACATAGTTTAGGAGGCAGGCAGGGTAATAATGAGAGGTCTGAGTGAACCCCAGGTCCATGCTCATTACCCAGCTCCAGTCCTTGGCACCTTATTTATGTTGATGTGCAGAGCAGGCCAGGGTCCAGCAGCCTTCACAGTTTCCAGTTCCAGCTTCTTTAGATGGGCAGTGGCTTCGCTGAACAGGGCAGGTGCTCCTGGACTCAGTTCTGCAAGTGAATAAGGAAAGGTTGAAAGGGCAGAGAGATATAGGTGATAAAAGATGCTTGCCAGAGCCCGACTCCCAGGGCCTTTCTGCCTGGCTTCTCCTCTGGCAGCTTGAATCTCTCGGGAATGCACTAGCAGATGAGATGTGAGAAGATTTAAGGTCGAGGTGTCAAGGCCTAACTCTCCCAAATATGAGCAGTGGCCCTGGGCAGGTTACTTTACTTCTCTGAGCCTCTCAGCCATTTTCAAATGAAAATAAAATTACTTACCTTGCAGGGTTGCTGTGAATATTAAGTGAGGTATTTCATGTGCCAATTCTTTATTAATGGAAAAGCACTATGCAAATGGGAAAGATTAGTGTTCAGGCTAACAGACAGATGAATATGCCCTTAAAAACCATGTTATGCTTCTAAAATCAAATTCACTGATTTTGATTTCTGAAAGTTGGATTAGTTCACCACCACCCCTCCCACTAGCTTGTTTTTATCCATTAATACATTAAATATTCAATATTCATTACATATTAAAGTTTGTGCCAAGTACTGATAGCAGTTGGGACCTGGGAAGCTAGAATAAAGAGATGAATGAGATACAATTCTAGTCCAGTGGGGGGAGACAGATGCCTGTGTAGATACGCCCAATAAGAGCGACCAAAGATTTATTTAATTATATACAGTAAGAGGGAGGGCACTCCAAAGCCAGGAACTGGGGAGGGGTGTAAGAGAAAGTTTCACTGACAACCTTTGAGCTGGTTCCTGAAGGATGTATAGGAGTTCATTAGGGTGGAGAAAAGCATTCCAGGCAGAGGGAACAGCAGGTGCAAATGACAGAGCTGGGACGTGGCACAGTGTTTAATGAGAGGACTTCCATGTAGCTAGAGTGTAGTGAGGAGTGTGGGGGGAAGGCTGGAGACCTTGGCAGGGGCCAGGCTGTGAAGGTCTGTGTGTGGCCATGCTCAGAAGTGTTGGCTTTATCCCAGGACAGTGAAGTACCATGCAAAGGGCTTAAGGCATTTGGTCAGAGCTGTTTGGTGAGTGCTCTCACTTTAGCAGCTACAATTTGGAGACTCCACTGGAGGAGGTGCCCGTAGAGGCCTGTTATAGTTGTCCAGATACAAAAAGATGAGGCCTGGCCCAGGGCCAGGGCAGTGCGGATAGTGATAAGGGACTGATTTTTCAACACCAAGTGGATGATGAGTTCCCATTTCTAGCTCCGCCAACCCAGAATTGCTACCTGTGATCTACAGGTAAAGGCTCAATGGCTCATCCTTTTCACCAGCCCACAGACTCATGAAGTATCAGACCTGGAAGACTCCTTGGCCATCTTCTCAATACCCTCCACCACATTCCATAGACAAGAAAACCAAGGATCCAAGTGGGGACTTGGCTCAACAGTGAGAACTAGAATTGGAGCCTCTTGACTCTTGCACTTGACCTTGGCACTTTTTCAAACCATATGTGATAAAGAACAAGTTCTTCCCCCACCTCCTATCACAGACCAATTCTTTGGTAAAATGTAATAAAAATGATTTTCTAGAAAAAGAAAAGAACAGTCATACAAAATCCAAGCCCACATTTTTAATTAGTTTTAACAGATATAAAATCACTCTGTCAAGTTGCTAGAAACGTTTCTAATTTGCTTTCCGTAATTTCTCTCGCTGGGACCTTTAACAGTGTGCACTAGATCTACTTGACACCTTGCTCTCAGAAAAGTGGGATGTCAGAAATGGGACAGAATGGGCTTTCTTGTGGTTGGGAATGAGAGATTCCAGCCACCTCACTCCCGTGTGTCTCTGTTCCATTGCTTGAGCCAGTGCTGGATATGGCAGAAGCAGAGAACCGGCACAGAATGAGGTGGAGAGACATTTGCTCTCTTGTAACGAAATCACAGTTTGCTGGTAAACTATAATTTCTAAGTGGCCCCTGCCTAATGCACAAGGCTCTTGTCAGCTCTTGCCCAGACCTGGTAACCCAGCACAGACATTACCACTGTTCCGAGCTGCACTGCAAGGGGCTGTCTTGAGCATCTAGGAAAGCAGCACGCGCCCTGCAGCATCACTCCCCCACCCTGCCCCCTACACCCCTACTCACTGGTAAGCGATTTACTGCTGGAGTTTGGGGACCTCAAAGGCCCCTCCTTGTTCTCCAGGGTCAGCGAGAGGCCATAGTTAGTGTGGTGCTGGTGCTGGTGGTGGTGATGGTGGTGCCTTCCCGAAGCTTTGGTGGCAAACGGTGTGCCCCCATTCTCCTCGAGGCCAAAAGGCAGCCGGTCCGAGCTGCTGAGCCCTGGGGAAGGGAGCGGGTAGCTGCAGAGGGTGTAAAAGTCAGGATTTAGAAAAGCAGAGAGTCCTGATATTCCTGTCCGTACTTTAAAAGATGTTCTCCAAGCATGGAAAACCAGGAGAAATAGGTTCAACAAACAGATCCACAGGGTTATTGTAGAACAGGACACAAAGGCAACACTGCACTCAAAGGAAAAGCAGAAAGTAGAAATTTGTATATATCAGAGATGTTAACCCTTAAAAAAATTCTTAAGTTTCAGATGAAATAAATAATTTCTATTTTAAAAAAGACATCATGGGACTTCCCTGGTGGCGCAGTGGTGGAGAATCTGCCTGCCAATGCCGGGGACACGGGTTCGAGCCCTGGTCAAGGAAGATCCCACATGCCGCGGAGCAACTAAGTCCGTGCGCCACAACGACTGAGCCTGCGCTCTAGAGCCTGCGAGCCACAACTACTGAGCCCACGTGCCACAACTGCTGAAGCCCGCGCGCCTAGAGCCCGTGCTCCGCAACAAGAGAAGCCACCGCAATGAGAAGCCGGCGCACTGCAACGAAGAGTAGCCCCTGCTCGCCGCAACTAAAGAAAGCTCGTGTGCAGCAATGAAGACCCAACACAGCCAAAAAAAAAAAGACATCGTCTAAATGGGAGAAGGAAGTCAAAGGCAATCATCCAATTAAAAAATAATTTGTTAAACATCCTACAACAAGATCATGATAGAAACTGGAAGTCTTGGAGTCACTTTCTCCTCCTCTCCATCACCCCCACCAGGCAGAAAGCACCTATTAGTGGTACTGCTAGGACATCTTCTAATTCCAACTGCTCCTCCTGTTATTATTGCCCTAAGGCTCTTGAAACAGATTCCCAAAGCTCTCCCAGCCTCTACTCCTCCTTCAGCCCATTCTCCACAGAGCACTAGCCAGAGAGCTGTTCTGATTACGTTCTAGAGTGTGACACTCCTCCCTCACTCCAGGAGCTGGAATACCTCTCTGTTACTAGTGATTCCTAACCATTTTAAGATAGAGAACCCTTTGGAAATCTAGAAAACTACGGAACTTCTCTGCAGAAAAAGGCACCAAGATGCAACATTTCACACTCAATTTCGGCCCTCTGTAGACCCTCCGTGGAAAAAATCCACATTCCTTTACTCACGGCCCCTCTGTGATCTTGTCCCATTCTCTTTTCAGCTCATCTCCTGCTATATTCTTCCCTATACTCTAGTCCTTCCCATCCTTGTGCCTTTCACCTCTTTCTGTCCCCTGGAGTCCTTCTTCATCCCTAAACCCAGTTAAAACACCCCTTCCTCCAGGAAGACTTCCAGACTTTAAGACCCAGATCAAAGGTCTCCTCCTCACACCCCTAAGCAGAGCTAACCCCTATTTCTGCTCATTCCTGTAGACCAGATTTCTACTGCCCACTCCTTCACTCTGTCTTCAAGGAGCTCACACCTCAGGGTAGGAAATTCTGTCATTCAATCAGTTACAATCACCCTAGAACAGGCTGCTAAGTGAGCATAGAGGTAAAGGCAACTAGTTTTTCTGGGGCTGGTGAAAGTGTTGGGAAAGGAATCATAAGGGGGGGATCAATTGGGAGAGATAGTCAAATTTTGGTGGACATTCTTGAAACAGAATCCTTGTTCTTACAGGAAACCACATTTCTTGTGTTTGTATGAGGTTGATATTTCCCCTCAGGGTGGGCCAATCAGACTTTTCCCTCCTTCCAGGTAGAGTGACTTATTCTGGGATATGATCCAATCAGGGACAGAGTTTCCTACAGGTTTAACATATGGAAACAGAGAGAAAGTGTCTCTCTTCCTTTTTAAGAGTCAAACAGGGCCTTATTGTGACTTTTGTGGGTCCTAAGCACTTTGGCCTTCACCTCTTCGCCATAAAAAATTAAAAATTATATTCTATAACTGCATTTGTATAAAAATGAATATATTATCGGATACTAAACCATTTTCCTCAACTAAAAGTTCATTTTTTTTCTTCTGACTTAAAAGAAATGAAACCATTTTTGTGGGCCCCTAAAAGTATTGTGAGCCCAAGGCACTGTATCTACTGTGACACACGAATAAGTCAGATCTGGCTATGAGGATGATATAAGTTGAGGCTACTTTATAACCATATTCCCTGGACACAAAGGAGTATCTGTGGGAAGTGGCCAATGCACAAATGGAGACAAGACGAGCAGAGGGTAAAGCTAGATGGAAAGAAAGAAAAAACCCCAATGGTATCATCTGAACCCCTGGTTCCAGCCCTGCCTGAGGCTGGTTCTACCACTGACCTTTTTAATTACAAGGTCCAATAAATTCTATTTATTTATTTTCGTTTGATGTGGTTGAGTTTCTCTCATTTATAACTCACATGCTCTAAAGCAGTGAAGTTGTGTTACCTTGTTACTGTTTTTTGTTTATTTGTTTTGTGGAATGTCTTTCAAGTGAAAAGGTAGAAGTGGCTATTACAGGCCTAAGGAAGAGTCTGAGCAAAGCAATGATGGTTGAAAGAGCAGGATGACTGGAGCAGAAGTGAGGAGTGGAAAGGGTTTAAGCAAAGGCGAGACATGATTTGGAGTTCCAATTTAGAAGGTTCGTGTTGAGGGCTGCACGGAGGACAGACACCCCAGTCTCTTAATTAGGAGACTGTGACGGGGTGGGGCCAGACAAACTCAGTGGATGGAAGAGCAGCCCTCTGAGCTGTTTCTGAAGCAGGGCAGGCAGGGCTTGCAGGCCTGGCATGTGGGCGCTGGGGGAAGGAGGTACAGAGGAGGCCTCTGCTGCAGATGCAGGATGCTTTCCGGAAGAAACAGCACCATTGTCCCCACGTTGTCCCGTGAGCTGGGTCTTTGGTTCACCCTGGCTGCCTTCTGGAGACTTGGCTCAGGACAGTCTCACATTGTGTGTGTGTGTGTGTGTGTGTGTGTGTGTGTGTGTGTGTGTGTGTGTGTGTGTGTGTGTGTGTGTGTGTGTGCGCGCGCATAAGAATGTGGAAGGCGGCGTGACTTTGGCTTCTGGGTTCAGAGTCCAGCTTCACCTCTCCAACCTGAAACATAACCAAGGGTATCCACCCCCCTCGTGGAGGCAGTAATGGTGGCAGCAAAACGTGCACCAAGTTGTCATCGAGACGCCTGGCTTCTTGTCTTAGTTCTGCCTAACTTTGTGCAGGAACCTCAGACAGCTGCTCTGGGCCTCAGTTTCCTCCTCTGTGACGTGACAGGGTCAGGTGATTTCTGGTGCATTTCCAGGTCTGAGAATCAGTCTTTCCCCCACCTATTTATCCAGTACTTGCTCTATCCCAGGCACTGGGCTACCTATTTTACATTAAATATCCCATTGTATACATGTAGAGACTTTGATTAGCACATAATTGGTGCTCCATAAATATATGATGAAAGGAAGGAAGGGAAGGCGGGAGGGAGAAAGGGAAAGAAGCAGGGAGAGAGGGAGGAAGGATGAATGGAGGCTGCGGAGCTGGGATGTGACGACAAAGGTGTGAACTGCAAATCCCATGGGCATTATTTTCCTGTGTCTCAAATATGTTGAAAATAATATCTGTCCTAAGGAGGCACAGAGACTGGGAGCTCAGAACAGAGAAAATTCCCTACGGCCTGGGACACTTTACACCTCAAGGCTCATCTTCCACCCCGCCCTCCTTCCACACTGCTGCCAGCCTATTAAAGGTCTGAATGGGGACTATAATGGTCTAGGCAGCAGAGACAAACCAGAGAAACACTGAAAGGAAGAGAGTGACAGGATGGGGGGTATTGGCAGGATTTGAGAAGGGGAGAACACAGAGACATGGAGGGGTCAGAAATTTTTGAATTTTTTAGCCTGGAGGACCAGGCAAACGGCACGCCATTAATTGAAAAAAGGATGTTGGGAGTGAAGGCTGCTTGGAGGAGGGAAAACTATGATTGAGCTTCAAACGGGTTACACTGAATGTGAGAATGAACACCCAAGGAGCAAGATGTCCTATAGTAGAGATCTGGTGTACATTCAGGGCTGTAGGTAGTGTTGCAAAGTTTTGAGCAAGAATTTCTGAGGAATGGTAAATAGACATCAATCACCTCCCACGCCATCTCCGACTGATGCTCACTCTCTGCTTGGAACGTAAGACGAAAAAGGATTCTGAGGTTGTGCCAGCTCAGGAGGAAAGAGTGCTGTGATTGATGAGTGATGTCTGCCGCAGACCTGGAATGAAGCTGTAGTCTCACATACCTTCTTGTCTTTCCAAGTTAAAAGTGTGTGTGTGTGTGTGTGTGTGTGTGTGTGTTTGTGTGTGTGTTTTATTTCCAGGGAACCCAGAGTGAAAAGTTAAACAGGGAAATAAATATATGTGCAGAGAGTGGCAAATTGTATTTAATAACGTGTGATTTTCACTTTACCGTGACTTTTGGGGATAGACTGAGAAAGAGACAAATGGGAAGAGAAATAGAGGGTCAGAGAAGCTGCCTGGATCTCTGAGAGTAAGAGTTTCTAGAAGAGCAAAGATTCATAAGCAGGCGTGGTATGACCTGGGTGTTTTCTCAGCTCATACACACGGAGGACCATCCTGGAGATCCTAACTTATGGCACTGTGTGGGGTTATGGGTCTGTTAAGGAAATCACTGTTCCGGGCCTCGTGGACTGTTCCCTGCAGAACTCCAGGAGGTGACATTCACATCAACTATGATATAAATGGCATCCACTGGAGTTGTGCAGCTGTCCTGTCCACAGGGACCTCAGAGAAGGTCAAGCCCACCCAGAGGGTCCGGCAGCACTCAGCAGCCCACAAGCCTCGGGGCCCAGTGGCTAAGGTTTAGGAGATGAGGCCAGCTCTGTGCTCACCGTCAATAGAGACTGAGATTCACCAGGCTTCTGGCATTCTGGAAAGGAGGTCACAAGTCCTGGTTTTCAGAGGGTGATGGACGAGGGGTATGTAGACATCAGCCCCTGCTTCCATGAGCTGGCAGTTGAAAGGATCTGGTGTGGAAGAAGGGGGCTGCTATGTGCCTAGCACGTGCTAGGCGCTTTAATGGTATTCTTTTACAGTTACCCTGCAAGGAAGCTGGTGCCACCTCCTTTAACAGTGGGACTTGGTGAAGGTAAGTAACGTGCCCTGTTAGTAGATGTGAAGTGAGAAGTTGAACCAGATCTAGTTTCTTCTCCTCCCTTCTCTTGGGGGAAGCCCCTACTCCCATTCTACTTCCAACTCTAGAAAAGTTAGTGTTCCTACTCGGGGGGCCTGTGTCATATGGGATGTTCTTGACTGCATTAGGGGTGGACACAGCTCTGCAGATGCATGGTTGGGGGACTTTTACAGCCCTGCCTAATCCCACCAGAGTCTCTCCCCTCCCTGACTCTGGGATCCCAGCAGGCCAAACACGTGGTACTCAATCAAAATGAGTTGCATACTGAAAAATGGGATAATTATCGAGGTTTATAAGTATAATATTATAACATTATAATCATTATAATATTATTATACCATTGTTATATTAATTATTATATTATAATAGTTACAGTATTTAGTATAATAACAGTATGATTATTCAGAATAATCCTCCAGAATCCATCGCCAGAACTCTGACATGTGCAGGGCAGGCATGGGGGAGGGTCCTGAGCTGGAACACAGAACTTACACGGCTTTCTCTTAAAACTAAGGCTGGGAGTTATCAGGGTGCTCTGAGGAACCAATCATACACTCTACAGCTCAGCCAAGTTCTGGGTGACATGGGCTTCTGTGGGCAGACGCGGGGATCTAATCTTGGATTAAAAAAAAAAATCATAGAATTGTAGAAACAGGGCCACTCAGATATCATCTAGTTAGGTGGTTTTAAATTCTGGATGAATATTAAAAGCACCAGAGGAAACCCTCTACACTGCTGGTGGGAATGTAAAATGGCACAACTGCTTTGGAAATCAGCCTGGCAGTTTCTCAAAAAGGTTAAGCATAGAGTTACCATACGACCCAGCAATTCCATTCCCAGGTATATACCCAAGAGAAATAAAAACATGTCCATACAAAGACTTGCACATGAATATTCACAGCAGCATTATTCACAAGAGCCAAAAGGTAGAAACAACCCAAATGTCCACCAACTGATGAACAGATAAATAAAATCTGGTATATCCATACAACAGAATGTTATTCAGTTATAAAATGGAATGAAATATTGATCCATGCTATGACATGAATAAACCTTGAAAACATAATTCCATTTATAGGAAATGTCCAGAATAGGCAAATCCATAGAGATAGAAAGTAGATTAGTGGTTACCTAGGATGGGGGAGGATGGGGAGAAATAGGAAGTGACTGCTAATGGGTATGGGGTCTCTTTTAGGAGAAGTTAAAATACTCTAAGATTAGACTGTAGTGACTGTACTACTTTGTGAAAACACTAAAACTATTAAATCGTACAATTTGAATTGGTGAATTGCATGGTATCTAATTTATATCTTAATAAAGCTGATTAAAAAATCAACCAAGGGAGATTTTGAAAACTATCAATGTACAACCCCTACCCTGGCTAATTACATCATCTATCTCTAAATCCAATCTGCAGCCAGGGCTGAGAAACAAGGCCCTAGTCCAACCTCCTCATTTTGCATATGGGGAAATGGGGACCCACTGGGGGGATGAGGTGACCAGGTCACACAGTGGGTAACTGGCTGAGTCTGGGACACAATCCAGGACTCCTACCTCTCTGCTCGCCAAGTGCCCCAAGTGCTGCCCATCTGCTACATCTTCCCATCTGCCTCGGCTTCTATTTAAGGCAGCAAATGCACTCATCAGGAAAATCCCAAGACCTCCTTAGAACCCCACTGCCTAAGACATCTTTGTGTACACATCTTGTCTTCCCAATGATAGAGACTGTCGTATCACATGTTTTCATGTCCTTGGGTGATGTTAAGACAACTGGTTCTACATTTCAGGAAAAAAGAGACCTTTGCCTCACAATATCTACATAAATTCTTCTTTATTGGCTCCTCCCCAGGCTGGGTTGGACACCTCTCTCCTTACCTTTACCTTACCCTCCCTGAGTGCCCCTGACCTGCTGTGTTTCCAAGGAAATGCATTTCCCAGTTTCCCTGCCCTCTGGTTTCTATGTAGGTTTGACCAATGGGAGGTACTGACAGAGACTGCAGGGTAGGAAAAGGAGCTAAGTATTTCTCCCTCATCTCTTTCTACCTCAGGGGATGTTTTCAGCAGTAGTTGAGTCCCCTAGGGCTTCAGCTTTCACTAGACTGACTCCCTGTGGCCCCAGCTCCTGGGCTCTGGAATACTGCCATCTCTCTTTGTCTCTTTGTCTCTCCAGCTCTAGGAGTGATAAGCAGGTTCTACTGTTGTTAATTTCTGGGTTGCCTCACTGGTCACTTTAGCTACTTAGTTCTTCATCCCTTGTGTAATCAATTCCCTGTATAAAATTCCCTCTGTAAAAAACCTGCCTAGAGTGATTTCAGTTCTGATTGTCCATGACTGATATACAATTATCTACCTGTATCTATTTCTGGATTCTTCATATTTTTTTAATGATTTTTAAAATTTTTTATTTTATTTTATTTATTTATTTTTGGCTGTGTTGGGTCTTCGTTGCTGCACGTGGGCTTTCTCTAGTTGGTGGCGAGCGGGGGCTACTCTTTGTTGCGGTGAGCGGTCTTCTCATTGCAGTGGCTTCTTTTGTTGCGGAGCATGGGCTCTAGGCACGTGGGCTCAGTAGTTGTGGTTTGCGGGCTCTAGAGCGTAGGCTCAGTAGTTGTGGCGCACAGGCTTACCTGCTCCGCGTCATGTGGGATCTTCCCGGACCAGGGCTCGAACCCGTGTCCCCTGCATTGGCAGGCGGATTCTTAACCACTGCACCAGCAGGGAAGCCCTGGATTCTTCATATTTTTATTGAACTATTTATTTATTGCTAAACCAGCACCAGACTGTCTTAATTATTTTTGTGTTAATATTTGGGCTTTTTAATATCTGATAGGACAAATCCTGTTTCCTTTCACACATCGTTTTTCTTTTTCTTTTGTTTTTTCTTGGCTATTATCACGCACTCAGTCTTCCAGATTACTTTACAATTCAAGTTACTACCAAAAAAAAATCCCATTGGAATTATGATTTGCAGCATTAAATATAATGGATTAATTTGGGAGAATGTATTCATAAGGTATTTCTCACCATTTATTTAGATCTTCTTAAATGTCGTTCAGTCAGAATTTTTAACTTTTCCATAAAGGTATGGAACATATCTTATTAACTTTATTCCTATCCATATATCAGTTCTGTCACAATTGAAAATGGGATCTCACTAATTATTATATTTTCTCTAATTTTTTTTACTACTAGATATATAAAACTACTGACTTTAAGGTATTTCTTTTTTTTTTTTAATTTTATTTATTTATTTACTTATGGCTATGTTGGGTCTTCGTTTCTGTGCGTGGGCTTTCTCTAGTTGCGGTGAGCGGGGGCCACACTTCATCGCGGTGCGCGGGCTTCTCACTTCGCGGCCTCTCTTGTTGCAGAGCACAAGTTCCAGACGCACAGGCTCAGTAGTTGTGGCTCACGGGCCTAGTTGCTCCGCGGCATGTGGGATCTTCCCAGACCAGGGCTCGAACCCGTGTCCCCTGCATTGGCAGGCAGATTCTCAACCACTGCGCCACCAGGGAAGCCCCACTTTAAGGTATTTCTACCTCTGGTCACTTTGCTGAACTCTTATTAATTGGAATTCACTTGTATTTTAGGATAATCATATGAATTTTGTTTCTTCCTTCCCAGCATTTATTCTTTATTTTGTTTTCCTGGCTTATTGCATTGGTAAGGCCTCTAGAATGATATTAAATATTAGCAATCATCTTTGTCTTATTTCTGAAGTATGTAGATTATCTTAAATCTACAATCTAAATTAAATGTTGATTTGTGACAAATTCTACTTATCAGGTTAGAGACAGTCCTTCTACTGTTAGCCTACTAAGAATCTTGAAAGATTAGCATGACTTATTCTGAACAAATCCATTCTGTTCCTAAGTGAACACTACTTTACTAAGTGCTTAAAAAAGAATCTGTTCTCAAACTTTTCTTGGTATTACCATCAAGCTTATCACTCCAGGTTTTAGCATTCATTTTTCAAGAATCTGTATGACATTTCCCTGTCTATTCTTCTGGCATTTTCCCAAGACTCCATAGTTCTTCAAAGTGTGCTGGTGCTGGCTCAGCAGTGACATATGCAAATTTTCTTCAAGGCCATTTTTCTCAACCTGAAGACTTTACCTGTAAAGCAGTAAAATATTTCCTGACTATTCTCTCTCTTATCTTGGACTTCAGTTTCATTCTCTTTGCTCTTTTCACCTTTCTGTAGTTAGTATACTGACTGGCTTCCTTGTTGAAAAAGAGAAAAACGAAACAGAAGTTAGGCAGCTCTTCTTCTGTCCTGTTAATCTCACATACCATCCTCAAGATGGCTCCGCTATTAAATTGTTCATCTTTTTGCTCTGACCGAAGTGTGCATCTACAGAAGTCCTTTTTAAAAAAAAGGTCTCTGCCCCTTTGTTTTTGGTCATATGTTCTACCTTCCTTCTCTTTAAAATACTGTTTTAAATTGTGGGCTCTGAATGCCTTCATCTTTCAGACTATCTGATATATTCACAGTCCATGTGAAAAATATTCCCTTTTAGATCTACGCTTGTTTAACATTTTTGAAATCTGATCTTCTAAAGATTAGAATACATGGAAGATTAAACCCTGAATTCCACTCATTTCATATTAATGATTCTAAGACACCAGAGTCATTTTCTTCCAAGGGTCTTGTCACTTATACACTTCCAACCCAGTCTTCCTTGCTGACCAGAATTAACAAAACAATACCGGCAGGGCAGTGTTACTTCTACCTTCCAAACAACCAGATCATCAGCTAGAAAGGCCAAGACCTCAACAGACGCTCTGCTTTTAACGGAACGCCAGTGTCTGGATGGCCAAGAAGTCCCCCATATGTGATGTGCCAGCTTGAAGTCTTTTAGGAGAGCACAGTGAACACCCTCTCTGTCCAAAGTTGTCTGGCATCTTCCCTGGATTGCTCAGTTCACCCTTAGGTGCTGCCTGTACTCAGTTACTCTTTTACCTATCCTGACACATGTCTCAACTTCATAGCAGGGCTCCTCGAGGCAAGAACAGCTTCTGTGCAGCCCACACAGCAGCATATAAGTTCTCTAAACACCTTCCAGAAGAGCCTGGTTGGGGCAAACTGGCACCTATTTTACTTTTAGCCTAAGTGGGGACACCTCCATGTTCCTAATCAGAACTAAAGCATCAGGGAGTTGCTGACAAACAGTAAAGCTTCCCAACTGATAGGCCTCAGAAGGTGGCAAGTGGGTTGAACCTTTCATTCTCTCAGTTGTTGGAGCAAGGGGACAGGACCAAGGGTGCCGGGAGCCTCAAGCACCCTTGTCTGCTTACCCCAGCGTGCTATACAACAACACATTTCCTATGGGTGCCAAGGACAAGAAAAAGCTGGGAAGCACGGGCTTCCCTGGTGGCGCAGTGGTTAAGAATCTGCCTGCTAATGCAAGGGACATGGGTTCGAGCCCTGGCCTGGGAATATCCCACATGCCGCGGAGCAACTAAGCCTGTGCGCCACAACTACTGAGCCTGCGTTCAAGAGCCCGCAAGCCACAACTACTGAGCCCATGTGCCACAACTACTGAAGCCTGCGTGCCTAGAGCCCATGCTCCGCAACAAGAGAAGCCACCGCAATGAGAAGCCCGTGCACTGCAGCAAAGAGTAGCCCCTGCTCGCCACAACTAGAGAAACCCCGTGCACAGCAATGATGACCCAACACAGCCAAAAATAAAAAACAAACAAATAAATTAATTAATTTCAATAAATAAATAAATAAAGCTGGGAAGCATCATCACTAGTTCATAATTCAGTCCATTAGCCTGCAACTGTGGCTCTTGATTGGGACTCTCTTAGCAGAATCCACTCAAGTACCATGTTATCACAGCAGATGGCGTCAGCCAGAATCATACCTCCTGACTGAACACTAGTGCATTAATACCCTCAGAGGAGAAAAAAAAAAGTGCTAACACTTCTGAGTGCCCAGCACGATGCCATCTATGAATTTACTTAATCTTCCAACATTTGAAGAAGGAACAATTATTACTATCCTTATTTTATAGATAAGGAAACAGGAACAGAGAGACTAACTAACTTTCCCAAAGACACACAACCAGTAAATGGCAGAGCTGGAATTTGAACCCAGGCAACCTGACTATAGAGCCCTGTGCTCTCTTCAGTGCCACGTGACACTGCTTTGCCATGTGGATGATGAAAGCAGCAGTATAATGACATTAAAAGAATGCTGGTTGGCACTTAGCTTTGGTTGTGCTGCCCCTTAGCTATGACCTTAGGTAACTGATTTCACTTATCTGCCCAGACACCGTATTTTCAGACAATCATTTATTAAGCATTTATACCTCAGGAACTACAGATCAATGAAATAATTTGATCTCTGCCATGTCTGGATGAGAGACAGGAGAAGTTGCATTTATACATCCTGGTTTCCAGGATACCTGTCACTCATTTCCATTTTAATTTAGCAGAGACTAAACAGAGTAGGCATTACACTACAAGTTCTTATTGAATTTAGTGCAAACATACTATCTGACAGTAAGAGTATAATTGAAAAACTGTACCTTTTACATAATGGGTTTGAGAAGAAAATTGTACCAACATCTAGAAATGTGACACATTACGAATGTTAGGTCTATTAATTTGGGATGATTTCTTACACTAACTTAGTGGTTTTATTTTTTAAAAAGTGACTAGAGAGAAACGATGCCCCTACCTCATTTTTCTCTTGTCTGAAAAGGTCAAAATTACATTTTTTGGCATTATTTACTCTTTTATATGGAGTAAAAATATACTAACTGGCAGGAAAGAATTTTTTCCCAATTTGTATTTCTTTCAAGACATTTTCCAGGCAATCAACTTGGAACTGTCCAGTTAGTGTTAGCACAGGTGATATCTGAATCCACAGTAGACTGGCAGCTCTTGTTTTCATTAGTTTACTAGGTGCCTGGAGCCAAAGACGGTGTCTTCCTCAATAGCAATTCCCAGCGCCCATACAGTACCTGGCACAGAGAGGCAGCGGAGTAAATATTTGTTGGATGAATGGTGTAGTGCATTGAAATTGAACTCTCCCTAGGTAATTTATCAAGTGTCAATTCATAAAAGCTTCACTCTGGTCACGAATTTCCCAGTTGTTCCTAACAATACATGATGGTCTCGGCAAAACTGCAGAGTAAACTATTCCACATCTTAAGGAATGATGAGAGCCTTTACGATTTGTTCAGTGGTAATGGGGTCTCTGTCCCGTGTGAGCTACGGTAGGATGTGTGCCTCCATCTTTGAGTCTGGAGTTTTCCTTTGGTGAAACTGGTATCCATTGGTGTCAATGAATGGCTGTAAGCAGACAAGGAGGCCTTGAACATTTTCTGCCAGAAAATCCATTTTACCTTGATATTGTTTTTGCTAAGTTTTATGATGTCTTATTCTAATTGTCTGTGTAGGAGACAGCAAGAAGCTGTGAGGAAGGGCTCTGTAACTTTGCAGCGAGATCTAGGACTTTAGCAATTCCAGATAAATTTCAGGATCTGAGTCCAAAGAATAAATATTTCATGAGTTCACTTTTGCACAGAGGCTCATGACTAAGAATGTATTCAATCTTTTTCCTGCCTTAAGGAAAAAAATACGACATAAATATTGTTGTTTTCCTTTACAGCATTCACTTCTAACAAATCCAACACTGTTTTCCCTTGGTTTCTTACAGATTTTCTTTTTGCTTCTCATTTCTGCATTTCAATGCTCACTCTCTGCCTTAAAAGAAGATTCCTTTTCTTTTCTTTCTTTCTTCAGGTGGGGAACAGCATTAACAGACTTGCCCCTAGCCACTGCTTTAAACACACACCCCAATAGCATCACACGGGAGCCCTCAAGGAACAGTAAGACAAAATTATCGTTGCCATGAAAGCACAGCTGCTAGTGTGTAAAATAATGTCGAAAGAGCCCGTTCTTTATCACCCTTTGCACTCTGCAAGAGTTATGGCAGAATCGGGCATGAGCTGCGAGTGTTATTTTTCCACTCGGCAGACACCATCCAACTCACCCAAATGAATGAAATTATTATTCCTTCCAGAAAGAAGTTCAAGTTGGATGAATAAAATGCACACTCTGTTCAGGGCAGGTCCTGGACATTCTAATTGCACAAGACCAAGTATGCACAGGAGCTGAATGTGGGGTACGAGGTTCTGAGGGGATGCAGATGGGGATTAATCTATTTTGGTTTCCATTCGTGCTTAAAAATCTCTTCAGATGGTCCTCTCTCTGTTCCCCAATTCTTGTAGGTTCTTCAGAAGCTTCTACTATAAACTTCCCTACTTAGCCTCTGAAGCCATACACTGGGCCTAATTTTAAGGGCTTTAAAAATTGCCTTTAATATAGTTACAGCGTCTTTATCCAGCCACGGAATGCAATTGGCTAGTGGAGCCGTTAGCGTGGCAACACCTCTTGCTTTTGAGGCCTCAGCTGTAGAAAGTGGATGTTTAAACCATTCACCATTCAGTAGGGGATGATTAGGTAGGTTTCTGCAGGTTTCTTGTAACATGAGCCTACGGGGATGTTCCTCTAATTATTCTAAGCCCTTTTAGTGGATTGCCTAGACTAAGCCGTTTGGTATTTTAAATTCTGCAGCCTTCCCCCAATAAAACCACTGGTGAGTCTTGGGATGTGGCTGTGATTTTAGATTCCATATATTAGAATTTGAATTGTAATTAAATGTAAATCCGTCCTTCCCTGATCAAATACACCAGGGAAATTCATAGTGTCTGAGTGTAAAGTTCTTAACTCCCAAAAGGGAAAGGAAACATGGATATCAGAAATCAATTCCTTCATACTGGCTATTATTATGCTGCCCCTTTTCCTTTTTCAGATCTCCAGGGCATGCAGATATCATGCTGATTGTTACCTGAACTTCTGGAAAGCTGCTTTCACAGAATGTCTGGTAAAGATCGACTCTTCCCTTTCTTCACTATAAAAAGGCTAAGATGACGGATTTTACTTCATCAGTCTGATCTTCATTAAAGAGTATGACTCAAGATTAGGGCCTCCAGATGTTTCACAGTAAACAAGGAACAAATGGCGTTCAAAATGATAAAAAGGTGTGCCACCTTGCTTATAGAGAAATACAATTGAAACAGAAATTCTGATTTTTACCCATCAGACTAACAAGGTTTTAAAAAAGTTAGCGAAGGCTAGGCGCATGCTTCCTGTGGGATCACAGAGGCCCTGTCAAATAGCTGTTGTGTGTATAGTGGGGAGAGGCATAGTCAGGTAGAATATCTTTGGAGGGAAACTTCGTTAAGCAATATCCAAATTAAATACGTACACTCCTTTTGGCCCAGCATCTCTACCTGTAAGGAATTTATTCTACAGATGGATTTGCTCAAGTGCACGACGTGTATAAGGATGGCGGCAAAGCTGCCGTTTTAGAGATTCAGGGCAGCCTAAATGTCCATCAGTATTGATTGGTTAAATAAATATGTGCTTGTTTAAACACAGAATAGCTCTAGATTGACAAGAAATGCTAACAATGTTTGTCTCTGGGGGAAAACTAGGGAATAAGGGGGTGGAAAGGAAAAGTAACTTCTGGATATTTTTGAATTTTTACCACTGTCTGTATTACTTACTAAAAAAGGTTGAATAGCACAGCAGTTCTCTTTATTACTAACTTTCTACTTAGTCTCCAAATAGTTAAAAGCTTCCTCTGCTTTGTGTAAGATGAAATCTCAAGTTGGGACAGGCTGGGAACTGGGCAGAAGATCTGTTTCAATTCTCTCAACTTCTGAGTCCCAAATGTCCCAGCAGAATGGATTCTCTGTGGTCTCACGGACTCCTTCTCCAGGGCTACTCTCCCATTTGCAGGTCGGAAAGCATTGCCCACATTCTGCCTGGACGGTTATTTCTTCGTATTCTCAGACAGAAATATCATTTCGATTTCCTTTTATCTCCTCTCAAAACATCCCCATGCTGTTTCTGCTTTTCGCTTGTTAAGAGTTTCAGAGCTGTGTCTTTACCTATTGTGTGAACTCTCTTCCATGTGATCTTTCCTTTGGAATGAAGCACCCCTTTCTGTTGCTAAACTTAGACCATACATCTCAACACATCAACCTCGGAGATACACCATTCCTTGAGCTAGACTTTGAATCTCCTGTCCTGCTTCTCACTACAGGGACTGCTAAGGCCTTCAATCTCAAAAACTGCTAAAAATTGCTACCAGCTAGCATCAAACATTGCGCAAAGCACCTTACACATACAGTGCCATTTAATTCTCACAACGGTGAGACATTGTTAAATTCCATTTTGGAATGAGGAAAATGAGGCACAGAGAAGATAAGAAACTGGCCAAAGGTCACGTGGCTAGTGAGGGGTAAAGCTGGGATTCAAACTACCTGAGATTCCCAAGTGTGTCCACATTTCACCTGAGAACTAGGTGCTGTTGCTCCAACAAAATCACCACTCCACACTGGATTCTGTAGTCTTCTCTCATTAGCCTGCAACATCCTACCATTTTGCTTCTGTAAACTTCCACCTGCTACCCCACCGTGGGCTCTAATCTTGGCACAGGTCCTTAGATTGGGGTGTGCTATGCCCTCTCCTCCTCGAGTGGCTGGAATTCACTAGCCTCTCACTTCAGCAGGAGGGCCCAACAGTGACCCAAGTCTTGGTTTGACAGATTTTGGGGGAGGGAGGTTGTGATGAAATTAAAGCCATATAAAGAACCACTAGAATTCTTACATCCTTCTGCTTCACCATGAGCCCGAGGAAGTGCAAAGCTATGCTGAGCAGACAGATGTAGCTGCTTAGTATGATGTATCCGTCCGTTTATTTTTTTTTTTTTTAATTTATTTTTGGCTGCGTTAGGTCTTCGTTGCTGCGCATAGGCTTTCTCTAGTTGCAGCAAGCCGGGGCTACTCTTTGTTGCGGTGCACGGGCTTCTCATTGCGGCAGCTTCTCTTGTTGTGGAGCACGGGCTCTCGGCAGGCAGGCTTCAGTAGTTGTGGCGCACGGGCTCAGTAGTTGTGGCTCGCGGGCTCTAGAGCGCAGGCTCAGTAGTTGTGGTGCACGGGCTTAGTTGCTCTGCGGCATGTGGGATATTCCCGGACCAGGGCTCGAACCCGTGTCCCCTGCACCAACAGGTGGATTCTTAACCACTGCGCCACCAGGGAAGTCCCCGTTCATTTACTTTTGAACATCATGCCTCTTTAAGAAAAAGAATATGTATATGTACAACTGATTCACTTTGTTATAAAGCAGAAACTAACACACCATTGTAAAGCAATTATACTCCAATAAAGATGTTAAAAAAAAGAAAAAAAGAGTTGGCCTCTAATTAGTTAAAAATTGAGCCACTAAAACAAGGGCAAACATAACAAGACAGGAAGCTGTGCTTTTCCAAAGTGTGGTCCTATGCCTGCCCACCTCAGACTCTCCTTGGAGTGACCACTAAAAGGAAGGTTCTGAGGTCTCACCCCGACCACCTAAATAGAGCCTCACAATCTCCATTTTTAACAAGCTGTCCAAGCGATTATTTGGCTTCCTAATTTGGGGGGAAATGGGCCTTTTTTCAGAATTGTTGAGGATTTCTTCTTTAGTGGAGTCTCAGCTGAATGTCAATTTCACCTCTATTTCACCTTTTAGATATCGCTGGGGCTTCTTAAAATGTGCCACCTTTCATGTGCCAAGGGACTTTCCTTTCTTTAGCTGCAGTTTGCTTTTTCTCTATCTCTGCCCTCTTATACCTTGCCTAGGCATTTGTTGCCTCCTATAGCAAAATGGCGGAAGCAAATCATTCTAGGGCTATTTAGGGTATTTACCTGGTACTTTTGGAAGATTCAGTCAGGGAATTCACTTAGAGCCATGTGTGGGAAATACTGATCCAAACGGATCAATGCGGTTGCTCAAGGAGCTCTTTGATGAGCTCAGATCTTAAAAGACTAGTTAAAAGCTGGAAGGGCTTCCCTGGTGGTGCAGTGGTTGAGAGTCCGCCTGCCGATGCAGGGGACACGGGTTCGTGCCCCGGTCCGGGAAGATCCCACGTGCTGCGGAGCGGCTGGGCTCTTAAAAGACTAGTTAAAAGCTGGAAGGGCTTCCCTGGTGGTGCAGTGGTTGAGAGTCCGCCTGCCGATGCAGGGGACACGGGTTCGTGCCCCGGTCCGGGAAGATCCCACGTGCTGCGGAGCGGCTGGGCCCGTGAGCCATGGCCGCTGAGCCTGCGCGTCCGAAGCCTGTGCTCCGCAGTGGGACAGGCCACAACAGTGAGAGGCCCGCCTACCGCAGAAAAAAAAAAAAAAGCTGGAAAATTAAGGGCAACAAAAAGGATCTATCATTTGTTGTGTTCAGAGCAGGACCCAGGAGGCTGGAGTCATTGACCTGGAAGCATGGTGGGATATTAACAGGCAAGAAAAACAAAGGACTCCTGCACTGTCCTTACTCCTTCATCTTCACTGTTAAGGAGGACCATTTTCAGTGGAAGTGGTAGACCAAGAAATGAAACAAGCAAGAGGGTTTTGAAGGCCAAGGTAATTACCTGACATGATTTCAAGACCTCCAGTCCACATGAATTACATCAATCTGACAATACTGTCAATTCACTGTTCGATATTCTCAGGGATCACAGAAAAGCAGTGGATGATCAAGACCAGTAAGTAACTGACTTTCAAAAATGCAAAAAGCTAATCCCATTAGTTTATGGAATATTGAGTTTGGTTTTGCTGGCAGGTAATATTCCAGAAGAAATGACCAGTTTGTGAGCTCTCGGGAAGGACGAAGGGGATCATCTCAAATGAGTGGCTCACTAAGAAAATAATGCTCAATCTCCGCTCCTTTGAAAAGGGGGCTGTTGGTACACGAATGCCTGCGTGGACAGGGTGACTAGACTGCTGGAGGAGGGGTGACGGGCGGGGTACTGGGAAGGGTTGCTAGCTCACTGGTGATGGTGGTGAGCAAGGTTACAGACCACTGGTGTGGAGGAGAGACGGACAGTCACTACACTGAGAGTGGTGGAAGATGGCTTTCTGGTAGTTCTGGATTTCAGTGTAGTGAACTCTTCAACGTCATCTAGTAAGAGTCTCCTGGAGATGTGGCTCGACAGGGTCCCAACTGGTGGAATAATTAGCGGTGAGAGGTCTTCAAGCACAGGAGCGGAGAACACAGACTTGGAAGTCAGAATTCTGAGTGACCATGGGCAAGCTGCTTGGCTAGACCCTAAGCCTGAACTTCCCCACGTGTGAAAAGACTATCACCCACCTCACAGAGCAGTTGGGAAGGTCCAGTGAAGTGACACAGGCAGAGTTTGAAGCGCACATCTGGCTACTAGCCCCTGTACGTCTCTGTGGATCAGTGTCAACCTACCGGCGTTTCCAGTATCACACGGCTGGACCGTCGTTTGCCCCACTCAAAATTATAGCGATGCCTCCAATGAGAACGCCGTGAGCGCAGGCAATAATATTTACATTTAGCAGATGAATCCAGAACATACGTGGTGGGCAAAGCCCTGCCCAAAAGATGATGCTCCCAGCTGGATACAGTTGTTCAGGTACCTTCAGACCAGCTCCGAAGTGATGTATTCCTGCCTGTTATCTGGTTAGATGTTTCCTTTAGAATGAATGCAGAATAATTCATCTGCTGAGCAGACATTCCTTGAGCACCTGCTACTCATCAGGCACCGGGGAGGAAAGGAGAGTGTGACACAAAGCTTACACTTAAGGAACGTACAGCCTCCAAGATGAGATGAATAAGAAAGGCAGCTTTAACACAAAATAGTGAATACATCACAGATATACACGGGGGCTGGGGTGAGTGGAGGAGCAGAGCACAGGAACTAGCCCAATTATTTGCAGAGGTGGGTGGAAGCAGTCAGAGTCCCTGGGAGAAGACAGCCAGCGTCTGAGCAGAGGCGTAAGGGATGAGCAGGAGTTGGGCAAAGAGGATGGGAGTGACAGCACGTTCAGCAGAAGGAACAGTATTTGCAAAGGCACAGATGGGAGCAACAGCAGGGTATGGTGAATGCCAGGAACTACAAGCAGTTTGGTGTTGTAGGAGTTTAAACAGGAGGGTGAGAAATGGGGGAAAAATACGCTAGCTAGAGCAACAGGACAGGAGCAGATAGCGGGGGAATTCCAGAGAAGGCTTTGGACTTCACCCTGTGGGTCATGGAGAACCCTGGCAGATATCAAGCACTGCAAGGACGCAATCAGATGGTGTTTTAGAAAGATCACTCCAGTGGTTGTGAGGAGGATGAGCTCGTCGGGAGACTGCAGTCAGAGAGATCAGTAAGAGCACCTCTCAGCCAGAAAGAAGATGCTGCTACAAGATCAGTGTTGAGAAGGAGGGAGGAAGGGCTACGTACAAATACTACGGAGGCAAGCTGAACAGACCTGAGGGCTGCCTGGACATGGGTGGCAAAAGGGAGAGGAGCTGTGGATGATGTATAAATGCTTACCATGGTGAGAAAGAAGAGAATTCAGGTGAAGTTATTTTGTTTTGTTTTTTTCAGTAAAAGAGGATGAATTTATGTTTTGGCATGTGACGTGTGAGGTGTACAAGGATATACAAGTTGAAATGTCAGTATAAAAACTCACAGAGTGGGCTTCCCTGGTGGCGCAGTGGTTGCGCGTCCGCCTGCCGATGCAGGGGAACCGGGTTCCCGCCCCGGTCTGGGAGGATCCCACATGCCGCAGAGCGGCTGGGCCCGTGAGCCATGGCCGCTGGGCCTGCGCGTCCAGAGCCTGTGCTCCGCAACGGGAGAGGCCATAACAGAGGGAGGCCCGCATACCACAAAAAATAAATAAATAAATAAATAAAAACTCACAGAGTAGTCTGCATTAGAGATAACAGCTTCAGAGTCAACAGCACTTATAAAATCTTGACAAGATGAGAAGGGCAGGTAGACTGTGATCAGGGAGAAAAGCAGTGGGCAGAGGAAGAATCCTGGGAGAACACCAATATTTAACAGGAAGACAGAAGAACAGGCCGTGACAAAGACAGAAGAGAAAGTCCAAGGGCTAGAGAAGCAGAGATCACAGAAATCAAGGGATTAGTTTCAAGAAGCTGTGAGTGAGTGGTCACCACTGTCAAATGCAGTAGAGAAAGGTCCGCCAAGTTGAAGGATAAAAACCGTACGCTTCCTTTAACAATTAATATGTATGCACACTGGTTAGACCTCTTGGTTGCAGACAATTGAATCCACTCAAGGTACTTTAGGCAGAAAGGTATTTATTAGAGGTTATTAGATAAGCGTACACAATCTCCAGGAGGCCACAGGTTTGGAGGTCTCTCTGCCGGGAACAGCAGCAGTCGCCAGGGCAAACACCCACCCTCACCACAGGACTGTTACAGAGGAAACCCCGCTGCCACCTGTGATCAGAACCTTCACCAAAGCTGCCCCAGATGAATAAACACCTCAGCCACGGAGCCTACAAAAAGGGCCACCCTTACTAAGAGCAACCTCATTCCAGGATGAGTTTGCTCCATGCCACCTAACTGTTCACCTTCAGACTTCCAAAGTCCCATCACCTACTTCATCCACAAATGATACTTCTTCTGCAGCATAAAAGGAAGATGGAGTCAAAAAAAAAAAAAAAAAAAAAAGCAAGAATAATCTTTATTCCTCAGAAACACATTTGTAAAAATGTATCAATAAAATCAAAAGATTCAGAACACAATCATCTGTATGCAGCACGTAAACTGAGGACCAAAACATCTGCTAAAAGGAAATACACCTGTAAACATGTATCTTAGGGAGCGTTTATAGGTGATCAACTCCACTGTGCAGGGTGTGCAGCTGATTCCCTCCTTCTGGATAGGTTTTTGTGGTAACCAAAAAAAAAAAAAAAAAAAAAAAAAAAATCAGATTTTGGCAATAAACTATCTCAAGGGAGGGAAACACATTTTTTTTTAAAAAAGGCTTAAAAGGGCCAAATTACAATTACATATATAAAAAATGGCACAAGAATTGACTTCACAAAAATACTAAGGAAAGTATCTCAGGCCTACCTATCAGGAGGAAAAAAAGGTCTTACTCGGGGGCTTGAAACGGGGTGGGCGGGTAGGGGAAATAAAGAGTTTGGTACGAGTTCTACCCTAAAAGGCAACATATTGATTTCTGGTTCTACAGAAAGACTGTGCAACACACTTCTATCCTCTTGCACGGGATGCTTTGGCACAACTTCACTAAAATTTTAGACGCTTCAATTTGAGCCATAAATGCATCTCATATTGCATGTTGCTTCTTAAAAGAATGAAGCCTAGGATAAAAACCAACCCTCGAACTCTATATATTGACAGTGTGCATTCATAATTATGCCTTCTGAAAGCACACAAGTTAGCAGCACCAATCGTTAAGACATTAAAAAATTATTCTTGTACTTAAGCAGCAACTTCTATAAAAATAAAGGCTGTGTGATTTCTGATTAATAAAACTGAAAGAATTCAAAATGACTAAACTGCTTTAAGATAGGAAATTCAAAATCTCCCTGTATTGATATAACCTTTAACATGTTATATACTTTATTCAGCTTTTGAAAGAGGTAAACCCTCTGTTAAAGAAGGTGTGAATGTTATGTCCTCAGCCTAAGAATATTAAATGTTGATAAATCACAGAATTGTAGAGCTAGAGAGGACCTTGTGATCATTTAGTCCAACTTGCTCTTTTCAGACGGGGAAAATGAGGCCAACAGAGGGGAGATGGTCTGTCCAAGATCACACAAGGGCAGAGGCTGGGCCCCAGTGACCTCAATTCCCACCACTGTACTACACGGTACTCTCTACGGAGCGATCTTCCCAAGTTTTTCTGGTTTTCTTTGGTCCCATTCATTAAATAACAAAGAAACATCAGGTACACAGCAATAGGATAAACACAGACTTATACTCCAATTTTAAAATCAGAATATCAAAACGATTCCTGAGCCTTTAACTACCTTCATTTTTTGAGAATGCAGTCAACAGTAAGTTAGGACTACCTATTGGGGTTATTTTCAAATATTTACACAGACACTGAAAACACCTTTCAGAACTATTCCTAGAAGACATTTCTACAAACACGTCCACGGGATGCCAAGATACTTTCCATGGGATGTAACAAAACTATGGTGGTGAATGGAAGTAAGACGCTTCAGTCTCTCAAAGTGCAGTCATGAGTTTATCTCGATACATCATACTTTGCATTCCTCCTAAGTTCTTCTGGTTCTGGTCGTGGACATAATCGAAATGGCTGTCATCTCCACTGGCCGATGCTTTCCAATGCGGCCTGGCATCCTGAAAGGATGGCCTGTTTTGTTCGCAGAGTGAGTGGTCAGTGGCGGTATGAAGACAATTCAGAGAGGTGAGTGAAACAACACAAGCACAAAGGAAACGGACAAGAAAAACCATGAACCACATAAATGGGGATGGCTTTCAGATGGAAATGAATGGATTTTCTACTTTCAAGTATTTAAAAAATTCAGATGTGGGTCCTCTATCAGCTTCCAAGTTGAGAACAGCTCTGCCCATGGCTGGGCCATCATCCCTCAAAGGGTGTCTGATGATCAAGTCAGTCTGGGGAAAGCTAGGTGGTGGTGAAAAAGGTTCCTTTTCTACGGGAATTCTCAAGAACCGTTGCCATGTGAATGTACACTGTGAAGGCCTCATGCAGCATTTTCCAAAAGTGCTGGACCAAATCATTCTCCTTTCCTGGAGAGTCTAATAAAACACAATATGCTGGGAACCACCCCCAGAGATTCTGATGCAGTCGGTCTGGGGTGGGGCTGGGACTCTGCATGAACAAGTTTGCAGGTGACACTGATGCTGCCAGGCAGCAGGGCCACCTGCAAGCGGCACTGGTCCAGCCTCCCTAGCATTCCCAGCCAGGTATGCCTCACAAGGAAACCAATATGGTAAAACAGGCAAAAATAAGTGTTAAATTTTGTAAACACAAGGTTAAATTAAAAAGCATTTCTATAAATGTGTCTCATGTCTGGAAAAGAAACAGCCTTTGCAACACAGAAACATTTAGAAGTATTACTTCACTAGTTTAACTTGCTTTTAAATGTTACATGAATATCAAGTGCTTATGATCAAACTGCACTGTTGTCCTACAGGATGCCCAGCAAACTTGGTAAGAACTATCAAGAACTAACTGCTCTCATTTGCCCTGTTCTCAATGGATTTATTCCCATCACTCCATTCGCCGCACTTTCTCGAGGAGCAAGGCTAGCAATCTCACTAAGAAATAACTTTATGCAAACGGAATTCACCAACTATGTTTCTGAAAGAGCTTCACACATAAACACCAATTAAGACTGATCTGAAATTCAAATCATGAAAGGAACGTTTGCCTTTACAAAGCTGGCATTAAAAAAAACCCAAGCTTAACCGTAAATGCAACAAGGCAGGTGCCAGTTTACTTAGGAAGGACTGTGGTAGGTTAGGGCAGAGGTGGGTAAACACGGCCCTCAGCCTAAATCCCACACTGTCTATTTTCATAAATAAGCTTTATGGGAACACAATCAGGCCCATTCACTTCTGTATCATCTGTGGCTGCTTTCAAGCTACCATGGCAGAGTTGAGTAGTTGTGACAAGAGACCACAAAGCTGAAAATATTGACTATCTGGCCCTTTACAGAAAAAGTTTACCGACCCCTAGGTTTAGAAAAAGATCCATCACCACAAAAAGCAACTCTCCACCCCATCCCTGGAAAAAAAAAAATCCTTTCAAAAAATCCCACAACAAAAGTCCCTGAGCTTTAGTCATATTTTTAGTAAATGAATTCTCAGGACAGGAAAACGTTACTTAGAAATTTTAAGTAACATTTCAAACATAAAACCAAACCCAAAATATCTGAGGTTAGAATGACTAAAACAAAACAAAACAAAACAAAAAACCCCACCCAGTTCATTTTTATTTCGTCAAGCATAACTTTAGTAAATCCAGACCCATCACCGGATTATTTTGCTTTGCAAGTTATTCATCTCTTCCACGACAAGACAACTCTTTAACAGTTGTTTCCGATGCAGAATTTCAATTCATAACTAAGTAGAAAAGGAGAGCTTGGGAAAGGACGGCTCTATGAGCTCAGGTACTTACCTGATGTTTGGAGAGTGCGGGTGCCACCGAGGCTGGCTGGGGTGAAGATTGGGGTGATACTGAGGCTAGAAATAAAACACCAAACTCGATTATTAGATGCTCTTTGCTTTCAATGGTCTTCACCGGCTGTGAATGGAGAGGCTCTTACTGAACCCTGGCTGGGGGAGCGCACGTTTCCCAGGATATCACGTTTCCCCCGTGACAAAGGCTGGGGGCTGCCCTCCAAGAAGGAAGTGGAAGGCATCTGCCTTGAAAGGGTGCCCTAGAGCGCCCAGGCAAGGCAATATTCATCTCTCCCAAGGGAATCCACGGAAGGGGCCAGAGAGACGGAGAGAATGCGGGTAATTTATTCTTTAGAAACAATTTCTGTCGTTGCTGAAAATGACAACTGTGTGTAAACAGTTACATCTGCAAACAGACAAGGACTGGACAGAGGATTCCAAGGCAGCCGGACTCTGGGCGAACTCTTTCTCTCTTGTTAAAAAAATTTTTTCTAAAATGTGATCCAAAACAAAACACTCCCCCCACCCCCCACCCCGAAAACAAACAGACAAAACCCCAAACCATCCAGAGCACCATTATCCTGATAAAACAGAAGGAAAGAAGTAGTTTGCCCATTTTAACATGAGAAAATGGATCCAGACTGATGACTCACAAAACGGCCCGGGGTGAAGATAAGGCCGGCCTGGGTGGATGGCAGGCTACCTGCCAGTCCACTTCTGGCCTGCAGAGGGCAGCGGTCCCAGACTCTGTCAGAAGCCCTGGGGCTTTTCAAGGCTAAATTTTCTACGGGGCAAATTAGGTTCTCCTGACATTTAAGTCACCACAGGCTTGCCACCATTATTCTTTTAATTATTTCTTCCCCTTCTTCTCCCTCTCTGCTGTTCTGGTTAACAAGCAGAAGTCCATTCTCTATTATGAAAAATTCTCAGCAATTCTGTTCATTCCATTTTCACGGACCTGCGATGCCCTCCTTGACTATTCTGTATTCCAGTGGCCCCTCTCCTTCAAGGATGCCTGTCAGCAAGTCCGCAGCCCCCAAAGGACATCCTTCTGGAAAAAGGAACCTGGAGAAAACATTTCAGTGGCAGAATCTGAAAGCTGACCAGGGCTTCAGAATCTCCTGGAAATAAGTCGCTTCATATTTCTCTCTCTTAGGGGATCAGAAACCCAGAGGTGATAGACGATTTGCCCAAAGCTGAACCGTTTCAGGCGTTTTGGCCATACAGCCAAGGCCCCAAAAGAGGCTCTACCAACTGGGTCTTGAACAAAAGACAGTAACCTAGAATAGAAGTGGACCTTCTATTCTATATAACTTGTCTTCAAACACAACCAAATCAGATGCATTGGAGGTGGGCACCTTATCCATGGAGACTTGGAAGGAAGGTATTCCAGAACCTTCCTTGGTCTCCTTTGGTAATTTATACACCCTCTAAATCTGTCAAGGAGTATTTTTTTTTTTTTTTTTTTGTGGTACGCGGGCCTCTCACTGTTGTGGCCTCTCCCGTTGCGGAGCACAGGCTCCAGACACGCAGGCTCAGCGTCCATGGCTCACGGGCCCAGCCGCTCCGCGGCATGTGGGATCCTCCCGGAGTCCCCTGCATCAGCAGGCGGATTCTCAACCACTGCGCCACCAGGGAAGCCCAAGGAGTATTTTTTTTTTTTTCTTTTCCTCCCACCCTCCCTATCCCACCCCTCCCAAGGAGTATTTTTTAATGTTAACCCACATGGTTCTCAACCAGGACCATTACATGTCCCTGGGGACAACTGGAAATGAGTATGTGCAGTTTTGCTAGTCACAATGACTGGAGGGTTACCTGTAACTCTTGGGCCGAGAAGAGGGAAGCTAAACCTCCTGTAACTCTAAGGATAGTCCCAAGCAATGAAGAACTGTCCCTCTCCAGATGCCAATAGTGCTCCCATCAAGGACACAGCAGTCCGTCCTTTGCATTCGGCTAAGCTTGCTGAGCTCAGAGTAACACCAATGCTGCAATACCACCTTCCTGGAAACCTTTCTCAGCGCTCAGATGCTTACCAGGCCACTTCTCAGGATGGTCTCTTCCTGGTCAATTTACTCCCATCATGGCACCTCTAAAGGCTGGCAAGGAGCAGAGGGCCAGTGGTTGCCAAAGATGTTAAGAGAAGAAAAACATCCAGGTAACAGTTGTCATGGATTTGATTTCAACGAACAATCGCCTCAACGTTCACCCTGAGCAGAGAATGCAGAGAAAGGGCGTACCTGCGAGGCTGCTGGGGCAAGGGCAGCGCTGAGCTGGGAATGCTTTGCTTTGTTTATTTTTTTTCTCCCCTTCAAGCACTAATCACCCATCAACAACATTCTAGCCACTCACACCTGAAAGTCCGACAAAAAAAAAAAAAAAATCTCTGACTAAGAAGATTCAAGAACCCAAAGGCAGCAAGGAGATCAGGAAAGCTGGCCTTTTCCCTACCAGGTGCAAAGCACTTTTTACACAAATTCCCTACAACTTGGAAGTCATGTCCAGGTTCTGCGCATTGGGAATAAGATTTCATGTACAGAAGACGATATCACATAATTCTTCAGAAACATAATCTGGAGGTCTCATAAAGATACTGTACACTGGGATCCCTGCCCCCATCTAAGAAGTTAATATCTACAGTAATGAGACTGATTAGATCCAGAAAGAGACTGATTAGAATAAGGCTCCAAAGTGAACTCCTCATGGAGTAGTTTTATTGTGACATTCAAAACCAGACTGGTGAAAGGGCAGAGAAACTCAGGAGAGGAGTGTCCCTTGGACATTCACACCCACCCAGGACAAGAAAGCTGGCCGCCATGTTACGGGGTCATCAGACATGGATGCTGCCTCTCAGCACATGATAACCTGGGAAGCCAGGGACACATCATTAGCTCACGGCCCCCACCTGGCCGCTCATCAGAACCACCTTAGAGAGGCACCGCAGCTTGCCAATACCCAGATCCCACCCACCCTAGAGTTTCTGATTCAACCAGTCCAGGCTGAGGCCCAAGCACCAATTAATTTTTTAAAGCTTGCCAGATGGTTTTAACATGCAGCAGGGCTGAGAACCACTGGTGCTCGTGATTTCTAATCAAGGGGCTCAGAGAAGGCTCTGTGGAGGTGACAGCTTCCCAGCAGACAAGTGTAGGCCAAAGAACAGTGGGAAAAAACTATGGGGCAACAATGATGTGATTCTCCCTAAAGATGCTACCAGAAAACTACCAGAGCTAATCAATGAATTTGGTAAAGTAGCAGGATACAAAATTAATGCACAGAAATCTCTTGCATTCCTATATACCTAATGATGAAAAATGTGAAACAGAAATTAAGGAAACACTCCCATTTACCATTGCAACAAAAAGAATAAAATACCTAGGAACAAACCTACTTAAGGAGACAAAAGACCTGTATGCAGAAAACTATAAGACACTGATGAAAGAAATTAAAGACGATACAAATAGATGGAGAGATATACCATGTTCTTGGACTGGAAGAATCAACATTCTGAAAATGACTATACTACCCAAAGCAATCTACAGATTCAATGCAATCCCTATCAAACTACCAATGGCATTTTTCACAGAACCAGAACAAAAATTTTCACAATTTGTATGGAAACACAAAAGACCCTGAATAGCCAAAGCAATCTTGAGAAAGAAAATTAATGATGATACAAATAGATGGAGAGGTATACCATGTTCTTGGATTGGAAGAATCAACATTGTGAAAATGACTCTAGTACCCAAAGCAATCTATAGATTCAATGCAATCCCTATCAAACTACCACTGGCATTTTTCACAGAACCAGAACAAAAATTTTCACAATTTGTATGGAAACACAAAAGACCCTGAATAGCCAAAGCAATCTTGAGAAAGAAAAACAGAGCTGGAGGAATCAGGCTCCCTGACTTCAGACTACACTACAAAGCTACAGTAATCAAGACAGTATGGTATTGGCACAAAAACAGAAATATAGATCAATGGAACAGGATAGAAAGCCCAGAGATAAACCCATGCACATATGGTCACCTTATTTTTAAAAGATAAAGGAGGGCTTCCCTGGTGGCACAGTGGTTGAGAGTCCGCCTGCCGATGCAGGGGACACGGGTTTGTGCCCTGGTCTGGGAGGATCCCACATGCCGTGGAGAGGCTGGGCCCGTGTGCCATGGCCACTGAGCCTGCGCGTCCGGAGCCTGTGCTCCACAATGGGAGAGGCCACAGAAGTGAGAGGCCTGCGTACCGCAAAAAAAAAAAAAAAAGATAAAGGAGGCAAGAGTATACAATGGAGAAGAGACAGCCTCTTCAATAAGTGGTGCTGGGAAAACTGGACAGCTACATGGAAAAGAATGAAAACTCCCTAACACCCTACACAAAAATAAACTCAAAATGGATTAAAGACCTAAATGTAAGGCCAGACACTATAAACCTCTTAGAGGAAAACATAGGCAGAACACTCTATGATATAAATCACAGCAAGATCCTTTTTGACCCACCTCCTAGAGAAATGGAAATAAAAACAAAAATAAACAAATGGGACCTAATGAAACTTAAAAGCTTTTGCACAGCAAAGGATACCATAAACAAGACCAAAAGACAACCCTCAGAATGGGAGAAAATATTTGCAAACGAAGCAACTGACAAAGGACTAATATCCAAAATTTATAAGCAACTCTTGCAGCTCAATAACAAAAAAACAAACAACCCAATCCAAAAATGGGCAGAAGAACTAAATAGACATTTCTCCAAAGAAGATATACAGATCGCCAACAAACACATGAAAGAATGCTCAACATCATTAATCATTAGAGAAATGCAAATCAAAACGACAATGAGATATCATCTCACACCGGTCAGATTGGCCATCATCAAAAACTCTAGAAACAATAAATGCTGGAGAGGGTGTGGAGAAAAGGGAACCCTCTTGCACTGCTGGTGGGAATAATGTAAATTGATACAATATACAATGGAATATTACTCAGCCATAAAAAGAAATGAAATTGAGTTATTTGTAGTGAGATGGATGGACCTAGAGTCTGTCATACAGAGTGAAGTAAGTCAGAAAAAAAAAAAAAAATACTTTATGCTAACACAAATTTATGGAATCTAAAAAAAAAAAAAATGGTCATGAAGAACATAGGGGCAAGACGGGAATAAAGACGCAGACTTACCAGAGGATGGACTTGAGGATATGGGGAGTGGGAAGGGTAAGCTGGGACAAAGTGAGGGAGTGGCATGGACATATATACACTACCAAATGCAAAACAGATAGCTAGTGGGAAGCAGCCGCATGGCACAGGGAGATCAGCTCGGTGCTTTGTGACCACCTAGAGGGGTGGGATAGGGAGGGTGGGAGGGACACACAAGAGGGAGGGGATATGGGGATATATGTATACCTATAGCTGATTCACTTTGTTATACAGCAGAAACTAACACAACAGTGTAAAGCAATTATACTCCAATAAAGATGTTTTTAAAAAAATGATGTGATTCTCTAAGAACTGAACACATGATGTATGCTTAGGAGCAGGGACAATAAATGTAGAAAAGTTAAGCTGGACCCACGTTACAGAAGGCTGCGAACAGCCAGTGAGAGCTACCCACAGCAGTGGCTGGTGGGCAGGCAGGGGGTTCGGGCCTTGATGGTCATCCTGTGAAAGAGCAGAACATCAGCCATGGAAACCCATCTCCACTCCTTCTGCAGGCAACAGGCCTAGCACAGTGCTTTACAAAGCAGGTTCTAGAAACCACTATTCCACTGATGGAAATGAACACACCACCAACAGAAGTGGTGGGGGAAGCCAGCTTTTCTTATGGTGGGAAGGTTGCCCAACAGTCAAATGATTTGCAGAAACACTGGATTTAAAAAAATAAAACGTGTCTTCCTTGAAGGATTTTCCGGCACTTTTGACATCCCAATGGGCACCATAAGATCCAAGAAGGGAATGAAGGACGCAGCATTTCCCAAACATGTGACCAAGACATCCTTTCCTGGGGGCACATCTCCAGGGACTCATGTTTCCTGGGCCTAGAACACACTTGGACAAAAAATGGCCTCACCTGAGTGCCCCCGAGAGGCTGTGTTTGACCACCCAGAAACTTAGAACATATATCCCTGCTGCTTGCCAGTGTACAAGGTTAAGAAAAACAGGCAGCTCAGATGACCAAGAGGAAGCAGGGGTCAGGGGAGAAGGCTCTCCTCTTACTGTTTTCTCAAAAAAACATGTACTGCTGTTATTTCTTCAAAATCTGATTATAAGCGCAATGACTGCTCAGTGTGGAAAATTTAGACACTTTAAGAAGTATGACATGAAAACCTTTAAAAGCAATAGCTCACCTGGTAATTATGGACTTCAGGATTTGTTTTAGAGCTAAAAAAAGAAAAGAAAAATTGTAATGTAACAGGTTGTAAAGCGGTATTATTACTGATTTATTTAACAGTTGTAAACTAATCCTAGGTGCTAGTTACTCTGTTAGCAACTTTTACAAATACTATTTCTTTTTGGCTACTAGCAGCTTAAATGAACATATAATTGGGGAAACCAAACAGCAGCTCTCATTCGTCACTTTAGAGCTCACAAATAGAAACATGTAGGTAATATTCCAGACCCGTGCTTGTAATGTTATATTTTGGTGGCAAAAAGGAGGTCCTTTCAGTTGGGCAAACTAAACAATTTTAGCTCCCATTCGAGGCCTGCCCTGGCATTGCTGGGTGGCCCACGGTACTGGGCAGCTCCAGTGATGCACAGGGCTTTCTCCAGCTCAAGGGAGGGCCACCAGCCACTTCTGAGCATACACCACTGTGGGTCCCATTGCTCTCAACAATGCTGCCATGATATGGCCACCACTCTGGAATGTTCATTCCACATAAGGTTCTATACTGGGAACTTCACATCTGTTATTATTTAATCTACACAACAAGGCTATGAGGTCAATAAATGCTACCACCTCATTTTATAGATAAAGAAACGGTTGCCTAACAGAGAAGTTAGGACACTTGCTAGCTAGTCCATGGCTGCACCGTGACCGGAATTGACATTTGCAAAACCCCTAGGCCAGTATCCGTTCCGCCAAGCCACGCTGGCCCTCTGAGAACCTGTGGAAAGGTTCCAGGCTCCTCATGCATGATCCTATTTTGATGGAATCTGAAGTACAACTACTCTGGTCAAAAGTATGGGTGGAGACGGTTGGTGCAAAACACAATGTATTTAATATGCAAGCTCAGCATCTGCCAGAAAAACCACAGACCAACCCAGCACAATCATCGGGCTAGGCTGCTAGGGTGGCGTGTTCAAAATCAAGGTTTACTGCTCCTCCAGCAATGAGAGGAAAACATTTCATTGTTATGAGTCTTGCTTAGGGTCTAAATAACCCTGTGTTCCAGTTTTCATAGAGGGCCAGTGCACAGAGCTAGGCTCTGGGCCAGATTCACTGCCGGCTGCATTTACCAGGAGAGCTAAGTGTTCTGCAAGGTGCTATTTTCCTGGCATCACCTCTGCGCCCAGAGCACAGTTTTATCCCCGGCTCCCATAGAAATCCTCCCCACCCCCAGGATCCCACAGGCTATGAAGAGCAACTGAACAGCTGCAAACAGTGGTTATTAGCTCATTTGTTCCTAAAGGGTATATTTACTGGGTTGTTTTTTTGTGTGTGGTGATTTGTTTTTTTAGTTTATTTTGTTTCTCAATATATATAATCTCTGCTAGACGCTAAGAGGAAAATGTAATTTTATTAGGGAAAAACAAACAAGCAAAACAATCACTTTCTTAGAGAGCAAAGGAAAGAAATGTAACTCACAAGCCCCTGAGAATTAAAAACAAGACATGCTGACAGGCATACTTTCAGCATACTACCTGCCATAGGGATCCTGGAAACAGGGCAAGCTTGCAGGCCTAAAACTAACCCATGCAGGATCCCTGCTACCTCCTCCCATCCTCAGGGGTCCAGGCCTGAGGCACAGCAGTTCAACAGGACCCTGCAGCCCTTCGTGAGATGCTGAGAACTGAATCCAGACAGAAGAGCCAGACATTTGACGCCCAGCCGAATGGCACCGCAGGCAGCGTCTGCAATCAGAGTGCCAGGCTGAGTTTCCAGCTGTGTGATACAACGGCCAGCTACGTTCTCCAGAACCTTGGGGTCCTTGGAGGCGTCTTGGGGCTGCCTGTGAGATGCGGGGGTGGGTGGAGATGAGCAGCAGGTGCCAGCCCTGCCCTCCCCTCCCTGCTCGGTGTCATCCAGAGCAGTCCCGCTTTGGTCTGTTCTCTGTACTGGGCGTCCATGGCAGGTTTCTCCTAGTGGGCCAAAATCAAAAGCTAAAAAATTTCGAAAAACACTCGATCTAGCCCAACCTCTTTGTTTTCAGATGAGAAAAAGGCCGCCCCAGAGCTGAGTTAGAGGAATGCCAGGGCTGGGCAGGCGGCCTCCTGATCCCTCATCACTAACCCACTCCTCCACACGCCGCACTCTACCCACTGCCCAGGGCGTGTGGCACACCAAGAAATGCTGACCTCAAAGACCACCCTCCCTAGTAGCCCGAGACCTGTGCCTGGGATGACCAGACACTAACCAGATGGGGCCACCAGTGGCTGGAGGTTGGACACAAGGGCCGAAACAATTATATAGTCTGTGATTCTCTAGCATGACAGCTGTCCACTGAGGTCGAAACTCACATAAGAAAACAACTGTTTCAGGGAGAGAAAGAGAAGTACACACCAGGTGGGACAGTGTCCTCTTGGGCAGCACACGAGACTCACCTGGGAGCTTGAAAACCACAGATGCCCAGGTCCTCACCTGGAAACTGATTCGATTAGCCTGGGGTGTGGCCTGGCTGAGGGTTTCAAAGCTCAGCAGGTGATTCCAACGTACAGGAAAGATCAAGGCCACCTGTGCTGGAGAAGGGGGTGGCAAACCACACCCCATGGGCCCAACCTGGCCCATCTGCTTTTGTGAGTAAAGTTTAATCACAACACGCTGGAGTCATTCATTTACATACTGTCTATGCTGCTTTCATGCTCCGGGGGCAGAGTGGAATGGTCCTGAGAGAGACAGCAGAGCCTGCAATGTCTAAAATATTTACGACCAGGCACTTTACAGAACAAGTTTGTTGACACCGGCGCTAGAGTTTCAGTCTTGCGACAAGTTCTCTTCCTACAGGAATTTCACTGGGTGTTGATAAAGGTCTTCTACGTTGTATGACATGAAACCCGCACGTCACTGAGCGGATCCAGTTTTTGTTCTCGGGGAGCTTTTGCTCAAGAGCACGGCCCTTCTTTCCCATCACTGCCTGCAGTGCCGTTAGCACACTGTGCCATACACATTCCTATCACCTTTATCACCCACTGTTACAACACACAAAGCACAAAGCCACTCAAACAAAGCATCTGTGTTTTCCAAAAAAACAAACTGTCTTGGAACATTCTACTGTGTACTTATTGAAAGCCAGGTGGACAGTATAGCCAGGCAGCAGAAGAAGGGGGTGGAGAGGAAACCATCAGGTGCTTCACTCTGTGATTTTAACTGTGTTAAGGAAAAAGTCAACACTGCAAACAAATACAGTAATTTGAGAGCAGAGCCATACCCGGACTCTGGGGGCACTTACCAGAACTGAGCTGCTATCATCGGGTTGCTTGCTTTAAAGGAAAAACAGAAAAGTATGACATCTTAGAGAGCTTTACCACTTTTTACCATTTTTACCACTTGTTACCAATGATCAGGGAAGAGATTCCTGTGATCTCAAAGCAGTCCCAACCCCAGGAGGCAGAATCTTCATTTGGCTACTTCTCCTTTCTGGAGGAAAAGTAAATCACCTCCCGCTGTGCCCCACCCTCCAATTCATTCAGAACATGCTCACTGAGCTAGTTCCCAGGGCCAGGAGTCCTAGGAGGCAGAGACAGACAGTCCCTGCTCTCAAGGAGCTCACAGTCTTGACACAGACAGAGACAGAGGCGTGAAAGATCAAAGGCTGAAATACAAGCAGTAGCCCGTGCAGGGGAGCTCGGGGCAGACACCTCCGACTGGGTTCGGGGTGTGAGTCTGCAGAAGGGGCCGTGGACAGAGGTAGAGCTTGTGTACCTAGACACCATTTCGTTTTTTGAAAAATGGAGCACGGAAAATCATTAACAGTTTCACAAAGATGCTGGAACTCTGGCTGGAGAAAATGTCAGTAAGATAAAGGAGGGAAAGAGGATGAAGACCAGGAAGGGAAGTGGAGGAGAAGCACGGAACCTGGAGTCTGGAAGAGCTCTAAGGCCACCTCGTGGCATCCAGCACCCTCCCCTCTGCAGCAGCCGTACCGCGGCGCCTTTCCCTTTGTGCCTGTACGCCTCCAAGGACTGGGCGCTCACTCTGTAAAGTGGGAGCACTATCTTTGGACGGCCCCACCAGAAAGTTCTTCCTTCGACCGAGGTGCTTCTGGGCAACTTTGACCCAGCTGGCTACATGCACAAGCATAACAATGCTCACCAGGGAGGTGAACACAGCCCTTGGGACAGAGAGCTTTCTCATGCCCCCACCCCCCGGCCCCGCCCCGTCACTCATCACTCCCAGATCCTGCAATCAATCACCCTTCACGGACCTGTCACCCTCCCTGGACACAGCCCCACCCTCTCAACCTCTGGTCTTTCTTGAAAGTGAGGCCACAACATTCCTTGGGCTCTGGGCAATTTTTTCCCCACGAAAGCAGCCAAGAATGGCTTTGGAGAGTTTCTGGCTGCCACGCTGTTGTACCGTTGGTTCAAAAAGGAAGGAAACAGTGGGGAACGCAAGGTTAAAGATTCTACATGGGAAAGCAGAGGTGCCAGGTCCCACAAAGGCCCACTAAGTCCTGAGTTATACAAGAAAAACATATGAAACGGCCAGTACAATGATATGTGGGAGGGAACAAGAGTGGGGTGGGGAGATGCAGAGGTCCTGCTATAAAAGAACAAGATAGTCCCGAATGGAGGAGAAATCAAGTGTGGACAAAGGAGAGCTAGGAAATGGCATCTGAGGCCGGCTTTAAACAGAAATGAGCCCGGCTTGCTCATCTGCTGACTGAACCTGTAACTGGGTACCAGGCCTCATGCAGGTGTGAGGCCACAGTAATAAATGACAGACAAAGCTCGGGGAGTTCGGGAAGGGGGGTTGGGGAGGGGCAAGCATCCTGGGGCCTGGCTAAATTCAAGGGCACAGTGTGCTTGGATTGACTGTGGGCCCCAAGTCCAGTATTTAATTAGTTCTGGTTCTGCTTTTAAGTGGTCAGACTTCTGGTTAGCACGAGACTGATGTCCCCAGTTGAAACTGGAAGATGGAGGAGAGAAGGGACTGTTCTTCCCTCTGAGACATGTCATCACCTTCCACGGGCAAGAAACATGTTTACCTATGATATCCCTAAGGTCCCCGGTCCAACAGAAGCAAAGAGGTACAAGAAAAGAAATATGGAAAAGGGGGAGAAGGAAATGAACACATCCAATGGGAAAGACTAAAGACAGCTGGATGGTGAGAGGAGCCTGATTCCCACCAAGAGAATCCCACTGGGGTTTTGTCAAAAGCTTCAGAATGACAGAGAACAGCAGACAGTTCCTTCACAAACTGCTTCGCCAAACTCCTTGGGGCTTATTAACCAACTTAACCATTATGTAAAATTCCAAGACAGAATGAAAAGCACACCACCTTTGAATGTCGAATGTCTCCGGGATGGATAGCGTTTACTAGGCTTCCTCTCGAAGGTGCTGGTTCTTCGTAACCTGGCGCCATGTGTAGCCTGGTATTCCGTCCGGCCACTGGAAAGCAAACATTTCACTGCATGCTACCAATATCAGAATGTCAGTACATTATACGTATTTGGAAGTGAACTTTTATTTCCAAGAGCTCCAATGTAAATTTCAACTTATCTCAAACTCGTTTGGTAAAGACACACGCTAAATTTAGCCTTCCGTTTGAAAATAAAATCACTGTTGCCAAATCCAGGCTGTATTATATTTCCGCCAAAGGACAAAACCTGCAATTTAGGTACCAGCCACTTGACTGCACAAACCAAGCAGGTCTGAGTACGTGGAATATTTGACTAAGAGAGCACTGATTCACACGTAAAATACCTTTCATAAAACACATTAGGTAGACATTTAACTCTTTTAAAAGGCTGTTATCAATGAGCACTTAACTAAACCTTGGCTTTCCTTGCTATGCCAAGAAAAACACTGCTGCTTTCACCAAGGCTCTACATCAACCCAACGTCCAGCTACAGCTTCCAGGAGGCAACGCTGTCTTTGCCTGATCTATCACTGCCTCATTCCAGCCACCCTCGGCTTATGATTTATCACATGGAAGGAGCCACTTGCCACCTGCTTTAACTGCCTGCAAGGGGCAAACTCATCTCCAAACTCCCTTCCTTCTCACGCTGGGCTGGACCAAGTCCCACGGGAGTGTCCTGCCAGGATGGAAACCCCGCCTGGGCAACCTCAACAGTCCGGCCCTGCTCACTTGGAGCACAGCAGACTTCAACACACCGTGCAACGTCTCTGCCAGGCTTCGCAGTTATGACATCTTCCTTCCATCCTTCCTTCGCAGGACCCATGAGTCGATTCTTTCTCAGAAAGGACTTGGTTCCCCCCACTCCCCTCCACAGCATTTAAAAATACATTCAAACCAAGCGATTCTTTAAACACAAGTGCACAGACATTTCCGTGCACAGCAGAAAAATTTGAAATGAACACATCGTTTGGCATCTTAGAGTTCAAGGACATGCCATGTGTGGGAAGAGGTTATGAAACCATGTGAAGTTTTAGATCTTGTAACAGCAATTCTCAGATCTGTAAACATGCCTCAGGAATCGACCCTGGGAGTGCATTTAAAATGCACATTCCCAGGCCTTATTCATACAGCCACACGTGAGCCCCCACAGATTCTGATTACAAAGGCCTTAGATGAGGTCCTAAATCCTCATTTTAAAAAAACACCCAGGGAGTTCTCGTGCACTTTGAGAGACATGGTCTTAGAAACGTAAGTAAAATATATCGGAATAAACCTCTCTTTCTTCAGGGTCTTTTCAGATTCAAATATTCCTGAGCCCAGCCTGGGTCACTCACACACACGGTGACATCCGCTCTCATTCTTAATTGTCACCAAATTTCTTGATGTTGGCATGTAACAGGCGATAGAGTAGTGGTTAAAATATAAGACATAAGACCCAGACTGCCTGGGGTTCAATCTCAGCTCTACCACTGACTGGCTGTGACTTCGGGCAGATTATATACCCCCCCGGACCTAGTTTCCTTATCTGTACAATGGGTATAATCTGAGGACCCATCTCATTAAGGCCATGGGGAGGATTACGAGTTGGTACATGAAAAGCTCTAGTGCAGTGTGGTCGACAGAGCTTTCCAAAACGACACTCGTGTTCTACATCAGCACGGCCCATGTGGCAGCCAACCATCTCACTCGTACTGAGCACCTGAAGCGTGTAGTGAGACCAAGGAGCCACATTTTTAAATGTATTGAACATGAATTAATTTAGATAGCCACATGTAGCTCGCATCTACTGTATTAGACAGCACAGTTCCAGCGAAATGTCAGCTGTTAGTAATTTTGTGATTATTAGCTTCATCTTATCGATGAGGATGCGGAGGCTACAAGAGCTCTGGCGACTCCACGATAGGTCAGATACTAAGAAAGAAGCAGGGGCAGGACGTCCAACCCACGCCTCCAGATGCAGGGCCACTGCTCCTTTCACCAAAACATCACTGCTGGGCTTCCCTGGTGGCGCAGTGGTTGCGCGTCCGCCTGCCGATGCAGGGGAACCGGGTTCGCGCCCCGGTCCGGGAAGATCCCACATGCCG
>NC_041222.1:15564885-15570531 GCF_002837175.3 Physeter macrocephalus | reverse complement strand
CACATGCCGCGGAGCGGCTGGGCCCGTGAGCCATGGCCGCTGAGCCGGCGCGTCCGGAGCCTGTGCTCCGCAACGGGAGAGGCCACAACGGTCAGAGGCCCGCGTACCACAAAAAAAAAAAAAAAAAAAAAAAATCACTGCTGCCCTCCTTTAAGACACGTGACCGTGTTATAAAAACGGTGCCTACCTGAACCTGAAGCGAGAGCCCAGTCTGATAAAGTCCGATCTGTTGGACTTCCTGTTTCCCGGCATCCGCAGCCGGAAGAAGGCGTGGTGCTCCACGGCGCACTTCCACAGATGCTTGCAGGTCCGGGCGCTGTCCAGGCGGAACACGAACGTGTGTTCCTGCTGCTCCCGGCCCTCGGAGGTGAAGCACGGGGGGCCCGGTGAGCGGGGATTCGTAACACTGACTCAGGATTACTCACGGCGAGGAGGAGGAACGGAGGCAAGGCTTACCTGGTCATCATCCTCCACCACCACCAGCGTCAATTTGCTCTTTTTAAAATCCATTTTGGTAATTTTTGGCCTGGCCAGAGAGAAAGCATTTTCAAAGCACAGTCTGCAGCAGTGCCGTCTACCCATCACACCACCGTTTCCTTTCTACCGTTTAAGCTCAGATTTGCTCAAGGAATCACTCATTCATGTTAAGTGTGATTATCCAGAAGCGCCACTGCCATTTGTCAGACACCCACAAATGCAAGAGTACGTGTGTTTTAAAAATGAATCTGGGTGTTGCAAATATCCCTCGATAATCACCCATCACATATAATTCCACCACAAAATAGGAAAAGACATTTTTAATATAGGACAAAACTAAATTACCAAAAGAATAAGCCTATTTTGTTAGCTCCTTCAAAGATTAAAATGCCTGTCGGGGTCAGTCCAAGAGAATATTCACAGCCATCTCTGCCCTACAAATAAACGAAGGCACAGTCGGTAGAGGGTTCTAACAGGTCGTCACAGAGCAGAATGCAAAACAGTTTCCTCACCGCATTACTTTGTTTGCACATTGTTTACGCGTTTTTCAGTCACCGGGAAAACCAATTACTTAAACGCACACGGTTCTTACCCTGACAACGTGCATGTCTACCCCATACATTTCCAGCCACTTCGCTTTATTCAGATAGGAGAGTTCCGCCTGGGCAGGGCTCTTTCCCCTTAGAAAAACCAACGAGACACATGTGAACTGCAACGCGTACACCCACACAAGCCTGGAGGGCACGGCCACATGAAGGGGTGCTTGGGGCAATTAAAGGGATGAGGGCTACCGATTTACATCAACATGACACGACCTCCATCAACATGACACGACCTCCAAGAACAGACTGTTAACTGAGCGGAAAGAGGACAGAGCAGGGCTTATAATAGGAACGCTTCGGGAAACGACTCTGTGTGTAGATTCGTGCGTGCGTGTGTGAAGGAGAAAGGCTGGAAGGATACACAGCTGGCTGCTCACAGCGGCTTTGTGCAGGGAGGAGCATGGGTGCGGTGTGGAAGGGACTGGGGCAAGACTCTACGCCCGCCCGCCCGCCCGCTTCTACGCCCGCCCGCCCGCTTCTACGTTGTTGTTTCAACGGGATACGAGAATGTGCTACTGTCACCTTCCATCTGCAAAGGAGCCAGAATGGCTGTGGGACAACGGGAAACGATGCTCGGTTTCTGAGTCCAAGAGTGACTGGGCACAGGCAGTGTTTGGGGAAGATGGGCCGGGCGGGAGGAGAGGCGGTGGCCCTGTTATCCAGTCATAAAACTGCTAGACTAGGGTGACTAAGGGAAGAAAGAGGACAAAGCAAGAGAGAAGCGGCAGGGCTGGATTTAGCTGTGGTGACCACGTGTCCTGAAATACAACTCTGTACAACACATGGTCTCAAACATGAGTGTCACTGTAAGGAACCCCAGGACACATTTCTAAAGGGTTTGCCCTAGCAGTCCAGGCCACGGACAGAGCCCCAGGCGTGCGGGACCGGGTGGATCAAGGCAGCACCCCTTTGCCTTGGTTAGGAGGCCGGGATGGCCATGGCGTCCCTGGCTATGCAACGAGCAGATCAGGACCAGGCCCTGTACTTCAGAGGAAGAAAGAGGAGTATGGCTTGGTTTTTACTGTACATCTCTGGAAAGAGAAATGTCCTGTGGGCCTTTGAAAAACAGGACTGAAGCACAGGAGAGAAAGAAGTGAAGAGCTGGAGCTGCGATTTTACAGTCATCAACAGAGCCACTCTGCCATCAGATAAAAGAGTCTGACAAATGCTTGCTTATAAATGACCCAATGCATATATCAGAATGTTAGACGGTAGCATCAAGGTACCTGCACTCTTTCCATCTCTGGAAGATATCAAATTCCATCGCTTCTGTCTGATTTGGAATGAACCGAAACTCAGACACGAGCTCTGGAGTATGTTCTGGAAGCTCGCACTCCCCAAGCTCGGCTGCAGGTTTCATAAAAGGGAGAAAACAGGAGACAGTGAATGCTTCTGGTTATTGCAGCACCAGGTCCAAAGGCACTTTGCCTGACTGTAAACAGCACAGGTACCCCCTCATGTATAACCAACTCCCCGCTTTCAGGAGGATTTAACTCCCACTCGGTCCCCACATGTACGTTCAGAATCCCCATGAATCACTCCAATGCGCTCCCCACTGGGCCATACACCGTCATCTCAGTTATGACTGTCCCTCTCCCGACTATCTCTCTGGCCCAGGGAGGCCCTGATTACATTTCCCCCACAAAACTGTAGTGCCTGAATTTGCAATAAAAGGCAACTGCAGGGAATGGGGACCCACCCAGAAACATCCATGTAACAAGGCTCTTGTTAAGGGTGGGTCTGAGCGCACTCCAGAGTCTGCAGTGCTGGAGAGGACCAGTCAAGAATTCGGTACAGGCAGAATCAGGGAGAAACAATCTGGCAGGAGGGAGAAGGAAGGAGTGAGGAGGGAGGGAGGAGGAGGTGAGAAGGCCACGGGAGCAACTGCGGCAACTCGGGCAGAAGCTGGGAGGGAGCCGGCTGTGCAGAAAGGAGCAGCGGCCACGCGGGCGATCCCAGCAAAAAGCCCGAAGCCGCCGCTTGGTCCTGGCTCTTGCCCAGTGCCCCAGGGAATGCAGGGCCCGAGGACACAGGGGGCCCATTCCTCCAGGACATGAATGAGAAAGTCCACTCTCTCCACTCCCCCAACCCTTGCAGTGCAGGAGGCAGACCCCAGAAGAAAAAGGAATCCTCCAGGGGTTCCTCTATACCTTGTTTGCTATGAACTCTAATTACCTCTGATACCTTGCTGCACAAGGTGTGGTCCGCAGACCAGCGGCGTGGGCATCACCTGGGAGCCTGCTCGCCATGCACAATCTCAGGCCCCACCCTGGACCTGCTGGAGCAAACCCACCACGTGCCCAGGAGGGTGGTGCGCACATTACTTTGAAAGGCACTGATCTACGACAGCGACAGCGGCTTTCGAATGCGCCAGAAGTGCCTGGAGGGATCGCTCCAACACACATTGCTGGCCCCCATCCCCGGAGCTTCTAAATCCATAGGTCTGGAATAAGGCCTGAAAACTTGCATTTCTAACAAGTTCCCAGGGGATGCTGACGCAGCTGATGCAGCATGTTCCCAGGGAACACACGCTGAGAATCACTGCTTAACACGACATCCCACCGACCAGCCAGCAAATGACCAACCCCCCCCAGGGACAGCAACTCACTATGGACCCAGCAGCCCTTTCCAGTGGCTTCTGAGCCCCAATCCCAGAGCCCACCTTTCAGGAAAGGGACTCCAGTTGGCTCGCAGGAGAAGTTAAAATGTTCCTGTCCACACAGAGGAAGCGGCAATACCATACTCGGAGGGGTGGTGGGAGGACTGCAGGAGACGGTGTCTGACACAGGGCGGGGACCTAGTGACTGTCCCCTCACCTGACTGCAGCCCCTCATCTGCAGCTCTCAACTGGACGGCACCCCTAATACCGCCAGGTGGTCTGGGTCAGGATGTGCAGCTGCTTGGTGCCTTGGGCAAAGTCACAAATGAAGATCATGACATATTTGCCCAGAAAAGGTGAGGGCTGGGCTCCCAAGGCTGGGGGCCACGACTGACCTCTGACCAAGATGTCACCCTGAAGCTAGGGACCTGGCAAGGCTAGAAGGGCAGTCTGGGAAGAGATCTCCTTGATATGAACCACGCTGCACCCACGGGCCAAAGTGAGCCCTGTGTTTACTGGTGTGTCTGCACAAGACTGGATTAACTGTGCATCTGATATCATCAAGCACAGGAGGGAGAAGCCAATGACGAGGTTCCCCCGAGACCAGGCAAGGGGGACACTTTGCTGCCTGCCTTCCAAGAACCTGCCGGCAAGAGGACACTTTGCTCAGTCTTTGAACTCTGCAGCCAGGGTCCCAGCTGTGAAGGGTGTGGGGCGTGGTGGAAACAGCTCAGAGGCAGGAGGGCTTGACTCCCAACTTGACCATATACTACCTGTGTGACCTGGGCAAGTCACTTAACTGTCCTGGGTCTCTGATGCCTTATCCACAAAAGGGAAACTGACAAAGATGAAACAAGATCATGGACACACAACAAATGACTATCCCATTCTTCTCCTCCCTTCTTCTTCTTTGTGCCTGAAATAATTTCCAAATCAACCATAAAATTAGTCACCAAAGAGCAGAGCCTCCAAGCAGGGCCACTGCATCACAACTCATGAGGCATCAATTCAAGGACAACTGCAGCAAGACACATATTCAAGGCTCAAGCATGGGAAGAAGTACACAACCTTTCACTGTGCAAACCCACAGAGGCTCTCTAGTGATCTTCATAGTCCAAGGCAAACCGGCTTCTTTGTGGCTGAACTAGAAGCATTTACTGATGGGCTGGGGGGAGGAGGGGCCATGGAGAGACAATGTGACAAAAACTTCCCCATTTCTGTGTCTACATCTTCAGTTTTTCTTTGTACCTGACATAATGACAGCATCTTAAATTACACTAATGTTGTGGTTCCAACTCAGATAGGTAATTTCTCCAAGAAGGGCTCAAATGACAGCTGGTATTCTTGTCTGCCTCGGCTGCAGGGCAAGGCAAATGGTTCTCCTAGAGCTGGGTGATGCCTTCATCACTTGGGGGCAGGCAGGGTGGTGATATCTGTGCCTCATCGTCCTCTAATCATTTAGGACGTGTGCCAATGGCCTTAGGAAGAACCTCTCAGGTGGACTGACGGCCCCAGGTCTGACATGAATGCTTTCATCCCATTAACTACACCCTGCCATCTACTGCTCAGCCACCAAGCCTGATAGCATGACCTCCTGGCAGCTCAGAAACTCTAGGGTGGATGCAACTTGGCAAACTGGTGAAATACAGATTGGTCAAAGTGGACAGTCCTTTTCCAAGTTCCCCAAGCCATTGCACATCCTTATGGCACTTACCATAAGGACCACTATATCAGGAAAATATGGCTGTGAAGCACTTAGCGTTGTATTTAGCACAGACGGCTACCTCCAACACAAGTGCCTTCAGACCACATGGGCAGACTGCCCTTCAGCCAAAGTCCATGGGGGGTGGTCTTCAATTTCATTCTGCACTTACCGAGCACCTATTATATGCCAAGTCCCCACTAGATAATAAGCACTAGGGCTTCCCTGGTGGCGCAGTGGTTGAGAGTCCGCCTGCCGATGCAGGG
>NC_041222.1:15559769-15564596 GCF_002837175.3 Physeter macrocephalus | reverse complement strand
AAAAAAAAAAAAAAAAAAAAAAAAGATAATAAGCACTAAAGTGGTAGATGGACCTAGAGTCTGTCATACACAGTGAAGTAAGTCAGGAAGAGAAAAACAAATACAGCATGCTAACGCATATATATGGAATCTAAAAAAAAAATGGTTCTGATGAACCTAGGGGCAGGACCGGAATAAAGATGCAGATGTAGAGAATGGACTTGACAAGGACATGGGGCGGGGTTGGGGGTGGAAGGGTAAGCTGGGACGAAGTGAAAGAATAGCATTGACATACATACACTACCAAATGTAAAACAGATAGCTAGTGGGAAGCAGCCGCTTAGCACAGGGAGATCAGCTCGGTGCTCTGTGACCACCTAGAGGGGTTCGGGATAGGGAAGGTGAGAGGGAGACACAAGAGGGAGGGGATATGGGGATATATGTATATGTATAGCTGATTCACTGTGTTATGCAGCAGCAACTAACAAAACAATGTAGAGCAATTATATTCCAATAAAGATGTTATATATATATATATATATATATATATATATAAATGAAAAAAAAATAAGCAGTAAAGGTGACTAAGGAATGGAAGTATCAGGGAATGGGAGTAACCTGGTCATTAAAAACCTTCTTTATAAGTACAAACACAACAGAATATATGTACTAAAATTACCAAGTAGAAAATCATACAAAAAAATTTGTGTATGAGGCTGATCTGAACTACATTTTTAAAACTCGAACACATAGAAACTCTGCTTGTCTGTGGGTAGGACGGTGGGTTACTTTCTTCCTTCTACTCATCTGATTGTTGTCCTGATATTCTATAATAAGCCTGTACTGATTTTATAATTTGAAAAGACTTAGATCAACTTTTAAAACTTGGTAAATACAAAAGTCAGAAGCCAAATCTTACTATGGCACTCAAAAATAATTAGTAGTTATACATGAATACATCATAATTCATTATCCCATAGAAGCCCTGATAAGCGAGTCCGCAATATATGTCCATCTGATGTGCTGATGAAATTCCTTATATGCAGTTACACATTAGTATCCTTTTAATTAGCGCTGGCAACTTTAACAAGTGTTTCTTGTGCATGTTAAGCTAAAAATCCACCAGTGCATCAGGCAGATGGAACAGTCAACGTTGAGAGACAGGCAACCCTCTTACCGTCCAATTCCAACCCACAGGCTGATGACTCTCCCGTGTCAGTGCTTCCAGCCTGACCTGTCTGGTGGAGCCAGATCTCTACAGACTCGAGAAGCTCCCAGAGGCCCCACTGGCCCCTCCCAGCCAAGAGACCCTACGCAGATATCCCCCCACTGGAGCCCAACTCTTCTTCTAACTATTCACTGTCACCATCTCCCACCCTTGGTAGCAGCCTATGAGTCACCTCTGTCTCCTCTCTCAACACTGAGCCTAATGACCAGGTCCTTCTCCTTGTACCGCTGATGCTATTTTGGGGTGTGTGTTTAACCCCCAGCCTGAGGTTCGTTTTGTTACAGCTACACCTCCTCACTTCACCCCCAGCCCCAGTCTCGGTCTTGCCCCCATCCCTGCTCCCCATCACAGCCACTGTGGCCTTTCTGAAATGCACGTCTGACCAGGCCTGCCTCCCGCTCAAGAGCCTTCAAAGACTCCATGCAGACAGCGTGAAGTTCACGCGCTTTAAATGGGGTCAAGGTCACCCGCCACTCCAGGTTTTTGAACTTGGCCCTCTGACACCACTCAACAGCTAGTGCCTCTCTGCACTTTTCTACTTTGTGCCTTGGTTCCTCTGTTCATCTCCTTCTACCCTTCCCCCGACAGGCCTCCACTTCCAAGCCTCCTGCAGGTCTCTCTTCCTGAAGGAACCACACTGTACTCTGTACGTACATACGGAGTATGTGATCTGGCCACGAGGTCCTCACGGGACTGAAAGCTACTTGGGGACAGAGACCAAAGCAGAGCACTGTGCCTGGTACATGGGAGACCCTCATTTGTTGAAACGAAAAGCAACAACTTTAAAATGCTAATTACCACTAAGGAATAATGTACCTTGCAGGCAGAGAGCAGCTAACTCCACAGCTGTTTCATATGGGCATTTCAATCTTGGAAGGGAAAAAAGAAAAAAGAAATTAACTGTAAATATGAACTTTAATATTCATAACTATACAAAATGTCACTAACATCATTTCTCAGAAGGTAGTGATATTTAGATAATGATTTTTGTTCTCGGTGGTTTCTATTTTTGCTGTCTACATTGAAAAATGCAAACAAGCTGACTTACACTCCCTGTTTCCCAAAGTCAGTTCTCATCATATGGTAAAATAACCCCATCTAGGGATAGTTCCTCTCAACTCTAAGTAGAGTGGGCAATTTTACTGAATCTGGCAAGAACTGGGAAGTTTGGGAAACAGACTGAAAAGCCTTCCCTTTGCCTTATTATTTTTAAACTTATTTTATCTTGGTCTAGTACATGCATCTTTTGAAGCTGCCTTCGCTCTTTCTTGAAATGAGGTCATAGTGTTACAAATAAACAGACACCATATCTAAGATTGCCAGGACAGCTGGATGCACTCAAGCAATCGAATAACTGAGGCATCGCCACAGAGGTGTATTACTACAAATCCAGTGATCTCATTCATAGTTACTGTTACAGGTTTAGTTAGAAAAATAATAATGACATACATTGGTATAGCACTTCATAGTTTTCAAAGCCTTTTCATACATGTATATTATCCAATTTGGTCAATGCATCAAGTGTGTCAACCCCTAGGATGGGTGTCACCTGTGCTCCCCATCCCCACCTCAGAAATGAGGAACTGAGTGTTCAAGTGTCCTGCCCACAGACGGCCAGCTGGTAGAGGCAACGCTGGGGCCTCCAGAACACTATTCTGCTATGAAAGCGGGAAATCAGGCCGACGTGAATGTAAACTGCAAAGTACTGTACAAATGTAAGGCGTCGCCATTAATAGTTTTCCAGACCAAAGACAATCACCAGTTAAGAGGCTTTTAGTATGAGAAGCACAGTATGGAGAGAAAGAGAGAGAGAGAAATACACACACAATCAAAGATCTGTATCGCATGGCTGAATAAGGCAAATGTATACACTGTACAATCTACTTGTTCTATAGCGTACATTCCACTAGGATTCTCATAGCACATATTCTACAGAGAGTTTCCAAATTCGGAAATCACATATTAAATCTCCTTCAGATTATATTCAAAATCAAAATTTTGATTTTGATTCTTGTCAATAATAGCAGGTATTGCGTTTTAGGTTCAGTATATCTTAGTTTTCCATGTAACAGAAAATAGTCAATATGTCTGGTGAAAAATGACACAACTGTAAAAGTTATGACTCCTGAAATCTCATCTCCTTAAACTACATACTGGGCTTCCCCGGTGGCGCAGTGGTTGAGAGTCCGCCTGCCGATGCAGGGGACATGGGTTCATGCTCCGGTCCGGGAAGATCCCACGTCCGCGGCTGGGCCCGTGAGCCATGGCCACTGAGCCTGCGCGTCCGCAGCCTGTGCTCCGCAACGGGAGGGGCCACAACAATGAGAGGCCCGCGTAACGCAAAAAAAAAAACAAAAAAAACAACAAACCACTACATACTGCCTGTGAAACCAACCATTTCATTGCCAGTGCTTCTCGTGCTTAACAATCATTGTATAGCCAGAGGCCTAGTATTTAAAAACCATTTTTAAGAGAGGAAAAGGAAATGACATGATATTTTAAGAGAAGAAAAGGAAATGAGATGCGATGTCTAAACCTCTTTCTACTAGAATCAGAACATAACCTCTTTACATTACTTAAATGCAGATGGTGATGAGTGAGACTTTTGGATGATCCAAATACTTGTCAGTGTATTACATACTAATAATGTATCTTGCTTGCAAATACGACAATAGCTGTTATGAATGGGGCAGTGATGTGATCAGGGAGAGAATTATTCCCAGATACACATCACTTAAGATATTAAATGCTCTTGGAAATGCTTCAAGCCATACAGTAATCACTTGAAATAAGATGATGATGACAGTGATACAAGTATTAGACTCACTTTACAATGGCTGGTGTACTTTTTTTGAATTTTGAAAAGGTAACAAGGGTAAAGAGTTAAAAAAAACACACACGGTGAACTATTTGGAAAATATACTATGATCTATCCTAAGTTAAGAGTTAGAACAAAAACATACTTACTTTCCTGAAAGAATGTCATGCCTGAGTTGTAAAACAAACAGGTACCTGACAAACATATACAAAAGTCAACAACGGGTAACTCTTCCCCAGCCGCTTCCAGTCCCCAACTTCCCATCACAAATCCCACCCCACACACTTCCCGAAATTCTGCATTGTAAAGAGGGAGTCCAAATCAAATGAGAACTCGGGTGGAAGCATCTCCTCCTGTCTCCAGCAAGGCATCCCAGAATCTAGCTAGGAAGGTGAGCACATGTAGGAATTCACAAGATACTTAGAGGATGGAACATGGAGCACTGCACAGTCGAATGACACCTCCACATGCCCTTGGGGCTCCAGGAGAGGGAGAGACACACACACATGCACACGCACGCAGGGCGCACACGCAGCATGCAACGTGTCCAATCCAACAGGCAGGGTAGAGCCACTGCATTGGGCCCTCAGCCGGCCCACCAGCAGATTCCAGAAAGGCTGCAGCTGATTGTATCAAAAAATTTACAGGGCTTCCCTGGTGGCGCAGTGGTTGAGAGTCTGCCTGCCAATACAGGGGACATGGGTTCGTGCCCCGGTCCAGGAAGATCCCACATGCCGCGGAGCGGCTGGGCCCGTGAGCCATGGCCGCTGAGCCTGCGCGTCCAGAGCCTGTGCTCTGCAAC
>NC_041222.1:15558381-15559563 GCF_002837175.3 Physeter macrocephalus | reverse complement strand
CACACACACACACACACACACACACACACACACACACACACACACACACACACACACACACACACACACACACACACACACACACACGAAACAAAAATCCTGGAATTGGATGGCAGCTGGTCACAGGGGTAAAGAAAATGGGGAGGAAGGCAGCAAATAACACAAGTGCAGTTCACTGAAGTGAAAGATTAAGTAAGTGTTCTTTTTACCAGGAGGATGTGGGCATCAGAACCACTTACAGTGCTTTGTAAAAACCAAAGCTGCCCACGCTCCACTCCATACCTACAGAATGAGAATCTTACACACAAGAGCGGTCCCCAGGAATCTGATTTGTTCAAAAGCAACACGGGTGTTTCTGATTCACAAACCCTGGTTAAGAATCACTGGCTTTGATGACAGCTAGAAGCAGCACACTTCATAAAGGACTCTAAAGAGAAACACTAGGATAATGTAATTTGTTTGAACTCTGAAAACAATGCACACGGTCACTCTCTGTGGAACGGATAAAGGACAATGTGGGTGACGGAGACATGGGGGTGCTGGTGAAGGTTCTAGTACATTCCAGAATGTTACTACTTCTGAGAAGTGCTCAACCACCATTAAACTGAGTACCCACATCAAGGAGGACACAATGCTGACGTGGCCAGAACTTCCAATTCCTATAGGAAAACCTAACCACAGAAGTCCCCAGGCCACTCCCATGGGGGACATGGTGATAAAGTCGGTCTTTAAAGTCTTACTTAGGGGGTCGCCTCCAAGCCAGTGGCCACCACCATGGATCACCCAGAAGCTTACATGTCACCACAACTGTCCATCACAGACAATGACAAGGAGATTCTGGGGACATCAAAAGCAGCAGAAGGCTGAGTAGAGAATCTCACTGATAGAAGGGTGGCTGGAGGGAAAGTCCACACGTAAAATGTTCTTTAAGCCTCTTTTGCTTTGACACTATTTCTGAAGTCTAAGAGACAGGCAAGGGCAGGCACACTATAAAAGAAATTCGGTGGGGTGGAAAGATATCGTGATGGAATTCTAACAACTTTGATATTGTAACAATCAAGGGACTATTTTGCAGTTGCTTAAAAAAATAAGGTGGGGCTTCCCTGGTGGCACAGCGGTTGAGAGTCCGCCTGCTGATGCAGGAGGCGCGGGTTCGTGCCCCGGTCCGGGGGGATCCCACAT
>NC_041222.1:15531478-15558342 GCF_002837175.3 Physeter macrocephalus | reverse complement strand
CATGCCGCGGAGCGGCTGGGCCCGTGAGCCATGGCCGCTGGGCCTGCGCGTCCGGAGCCTGTGCTCCGCAATGGGAGAGGCCGCAGCGGTGAGAGGCCCGCGTACTACACAAAAAAATAAAAAATAAAAAAAAATAAGGTGGCAATTTTGGAGGGAGAGCTGCTCTTCTAATCTTTGCCTTGTCTTTTTGTATCTGAGACAAAACTAAAGTGCCATAGACCAACTAGCCAATTTACCCAAGGTCCAACAAAATAGGAACGTGACAAGAAAATAAATGTTTAAATTCTGATTCACTATGAAAAAGGTCCAGTCAAGCAAAGTGTGGATTTTCAACAGAATACAGAGATAAGCACACACAAAGTGCTAATAACAGTTATCCAGAATATAAAGACAGCAGATGAAAGAGGCGGCAAACCCACAGTTTAGAAGACCCATGGATTGTAAGTAAGGCAAGTGCTACCGGGTGTGGGTGGGTAGGAGGATCTTGTTTTGCATCTTGTCCTACCTTGTAAACTCTTCACGAAGGTTGTTCGGTTCTGAAGAATAATATTTAACTCGAAAGTGCAAAGCATAAGCAGGTCCAACTAAGCATTTGGAGATGGAAGGTTGAAGATATTTTTCCCCAATTTTGAAGATCACAGAATGGACAAAAGGAAAAACATGTTAAATCTATTAACATATCCACCACGGACTCTGGGAGGTAACAACGGAACATACAAAGCTAGTAAGTTCTTTTCAATACTAGTTTGGAAAACTAAAATGGACTTCAGTTTTGACAAAGATAGTTTAGCTAGTAATCTCATCCTCATCATCTAGATGAATTACTAAGAGCTAACCTTTTACTTTCACCCCTGATTGCCAAGATACTCCAAAGTGATACTAACTTTTAACAAAATACTAAGTGGGCGAAAGGAAAGTGACACATAAACAGTCAAGTGTTCTGTAATCTAAAAATACTATGGTAAAAATACCTTAAAAGTATTCAATTAAAAAAAATTACTCATACATAAACCACATTGAAGAAATCTGGTTACCACAACTATAAAATCAGAGAGCTGGACCAGACTGTCAAAGATCCTTCCTGCTCTCCCATTCTCTGAATCTACTTCATAACTCACTAGAAAATGAATGTCACAGGTATAAAGTCATGTTTCTGAACAGCATTATTTATCAGTCCTCATTGGCAGAAGTGTCTGATTTCAAATGAGGGCATAGTCTGTTTTTTAACATCTACTAAAAACTCTTATTCAAATTTTAAACTCTAATATTTAGCCAGCCTTAGGAAATTAAAATTCATCCTTAAAATTGAATCCATTTGAAAATGTTCCCAAGTTCTAATGAAAATGTAATACCTCAAAACATTGTCAAAGGAGTTTACTCTCTGATAAAAGAAGGTAGTAAACTAAATTCTGCTTACTTACTTTTCATCTGCTTTTTTATGGGTTTGGAATGATCCAGCCAGTGCTGAAAGAAAGAAAAAAAATTTTTCTTAGGAATAGTTCATCAGTAAGATTACACAGTCCCTTGGAGTTACCCTGCCCTACAACTCTTAGTAATTAAAACCAGGGATTGTACCAGATCACGAGCTCTTAGGCTGGGGATCTGCTAACAGCTTGGAATGGTATAAAAATACCTGTGCTTGTGCTACATGAAAAGACGCTCAACATCACTAATTATGAGACAAATGCAAATCAAAACCACAACAAGGTATCACCTCACACAGGTCATCAACAAAAAGTCTACAAATAATAAATGCTGGAGAGGATAAGGGAAAAGTGAACCCTCATACACTGCTGGTGGGAATGTAAATTGGAGCAGCCACTATGGAGGACAATATGGAGGTCCCTTAAAAAACAAAAAATAGAACCATTTGATCCAGCAAGTCTACTCCTGGGTATATATCCAAAAAAACCGAAAACATTAATTCGAAAAGATACATGCACCTCAATGTTCATAGCAGCACTATTTATAATAGCCAAGCCAAGTGCCCATTAACAGATGACTGGTTTAATAAGATTGTGTGTGTGTGTGTGTGTGTGTGTGTGTGTGTGTGTGTAATAGACTATTACTCGGCCATAAAAAAGAATGAAATATTGCCATTTGCAGCAGCCTGGGTGGACCTAGAGATTATCATACTAAGTGAAGTTAAGTCACAGAAAGACAAATATTACATGATATCACTTATATGTGGAATCTAAAAAATAATACAAATGAATCTATATACAAAATGGAAACAGACTCACAAAAATAGAAAACAAACTTATGGTTACCAAAGGGGGAAGGGGAGAGGGATAAATTAGGAGTTTGGGATTAAACTACAGATGCAAACTACTATACATAAACTAGATAAGCAACAAAGATTTACTGTATAGCACAGGGAACCATATTCAATATTCTGTAACAACCTATAATGGAAAATAATCTGAAAAAATATATATATATAACTGAATCACTTTGCTGTACACCTGAAACTAACACATTATAAATAAACTATACTTCAATTTAAAAAAAAGAAAAAATATCTGTGCTTATGCACATTAAGAGCATTTCTCCTGGGGACAGTTAGCTTTCCAAAGAGGTGCCTAAAATAACCTAACACCCTTTACCTCATTGATCTATAAAGTCCCTTCTAGTCAGTGGAGCCACCAACTGCCTTTTCCTTCTGAGTTTTCTCAAGTTACAACCAAGTCTCCGTTAATCTAGTAATGACTACAAGCCCCACCGTCGAAAATCTCTGCTCATACACAGGTCTTGGCATTCTGTTGCCCTAAACTCTAAAATTTAAAAACAAAATTCATGACCCTTTAAATGACCTGCACTGAAGATGGAAAGACAGGAGGGGATTTGCCTGAGAGAATTCTGCTCTGGTCCATAAAGGCATTTCAACTTCCTCTAGTTTTCACCAGAAACACCACTTCAGTCTTATCCATCCAAGGAAATTGCAAAACCATTTCCCTCATATAAACGTTCCTCTATAACATCCAAGTTGTTGACACTACAGTCCTGAGGAGCCTCAGGAGCTTGACTTCCATGGAAAGCAACATTTAGAAACATGAAACTGTGAGCCCCTCCAGGTAAACACAAGCCTCGAAGGGCAGGGACCACGCACTCAATCACCTTTGAGTTTCCTGTGCCAAACGCAGAGCCTGGCACCCAGCAGGCCCTTATCAGATGCTTGAGAAATAAATAAATGTTCAACATAATTTTTTAAATGAGGCAAATAGAGACCTTCCCATCCCTTTATGTAAATTCCATGCACGTGGAACATGGCTGTTAGGATGCTGGAACAACACAGCCCGGAGCAGGTTTCCCACTAGCCGTTCAAAATCCGAGGCAATTCTGCTGACTGTCAAGATACTTTCAGAAGCAATCTAAACTCTGCACATTCTAATAATGAGAAAGGGTGGGACTAAGTGAGTACAGTTTACTCTACCCCTCACCAAAAAGCCCACTCTGACTGTGTGGGAGTAGGGGGATAAGGAAACACAGAAGCAAATAAGAGATGAGTTATAATACCATAAGCTGGGAGCAGTGCAATGGGAGAGCGTGGGCTCTGTTAACCCCACTCCCCAGCTAGGCAACCGTGTGATCAAAGCACCAGAGCCCCACAGCCGGAGGCCTATCTCAAAGGCTCGTGGACAGGATGCTTTATCTCACTGTTCATAGCTTTGAACGGAAAATGACCTAAATGTCCATCAACAAAGATGGATTAAAACAATGGCTCCTCCATATAATGAAATACCATTCAGCCTTTAAAACTGATTTAGGCCTACATTTACTGATGTGGCAAGAGATCCATGGCACAATGTGAGATGGAAAAAAAAAGGCAGGTAGGATCCCTTTATAGAAAATTATTATTTCCTATCAACATATGTCTAGAAGAATTTATAGAGGTTATTTCTGAATGTGGGACTGACGTCTACTGTTTTTCTTTTTTAATTTTCTGCATAGTTTTTTACCTTTGGACGGGAATATTATTTTCACGGTGGGGGGAGGTGGGCTGGGTTGCCAACTTCCATCATTCATTCATCACTTGCCTATCAGGCAGTTTCTGATGATCAATTTGTATCATTAGAATTAAGGCTCACTGCTGCCCTCAACCAAGCTGGAAATGCTGGACCTTAGCCCCTGAGAGGACAGATAAAGACTTGATAAAAACATAATATTTACTTTCCTGCCAAAGTAAGTATCATGCTAATGGCTTGACTAAACCTGTTCTTTGCCTCACTTTCAAATCAATTTATCCTTAGCAGGCAAGGAAAGTTCTCCCTGCAACCAGCCGTCTAATCTTATTAGCCCCAGAGGCTCAGAGATTAAAGGACCTTGTCCCATCTCTTTCCCTTCTCAAGTCTCCTTACTGTATTTGGAATAGAACAAACTTCAGCCCACTGTTCCTCTCCCTCTACTGTCAAACTCTAATCTTGATCCAAGCCCAACCTGTGTCGTTTCCTCAGCTGTGGTTTTCAACCCTGGCTGTGTGTTTCAATCACAAATACCCAGGTCCCACCCAAGATCATTAAACAGAATCTCAGATCGTTAGTGTTTTTTAAAGGCTCCCAGTGTGCCCATTAAATATTTAGTGCTGAAGTTTTCCTGCATCCTCTCCTACCCAAGAATATGTCCTAATAATGATCCTGGGGATCTTGAAATAGCCACGACCCCTTCTGAAAATCGCTGTCTGAAATCTCAAGCAATTTCAGGGTTTATTAGCCAGATGTCTACAACCCGTGTTAACTGACAGGCAGATCGTGGCTAGATGCTCCTCCTGGACAGCAGACGCCTCTCCCTCTGACCACACTGCTAAAGAAGCCCCCCTATCAGGGACTTCCCTGGAGGTCCAGTGGTTAAGACTTCACCTTCCAATGCAGGGGTGTGGGTTCGATCCCTGCTCGGGAAGCTAACATCCCACATGCCTTGCAGCCAAAAAAAAAATCCAAAACATAAGCAATATTGTAACAAATTCAATGAAGACTTTAAAAATGGTCCGCATCAAAAAAAAAAAAATTTAAAAAAAAAGAAGCCCCCTTATCCATGAGTGCTGGCCTCCATCCTTCCCACCCAGCCACACCAGCCACAGAGCCCTGCCCAGAGCAGGACCCGCCAGGATTGAGGCCTGTGAAAAATCTGGGGTTCACAAAGCCGGGAAAAGAATCAGAAACGGCTCCATTTAAAGAGCTCCTTGGGCTTCCCTGGTGGCGCAGTGGTTGAGAGTCCGCCTGCCGATGCAGGGGACACGGGCTCGTGCCCCGGTCCGGGAAGATCCCACGTGCCGCGGAGCGGCTGGGCCCGTGAGCCGTGGCCGCTGAGCCTGAGTGTCCGGAGCCTGTGCTCCGCGACGGGAGAGGCCACAGCAGTGGGAGGCCCGCGTACGGCAAAAATAAATAAATAAATAAATAAAGAGCTCCTTGACCCTGTGGTGTTCAGATCAGGTTTGCTCATCTGCATCAGAGGTGATAAGAAACCCAGTCACAAGCCTAAAACAAGAGACGATAAAATCTATCTTGTATCCAACCAGTTCAAAATGACCCGACTTTTCTTCTTTAGCTGTAGGAGCTGACCAGACTCTGATCACTCGTGCTTAATCCCACAAGACCACCCTGGGACTTGAAGACACTGGGGCACTCAGGCCCAATGTGACATTTAATAAATTATATCCTATACTTGGCTTGAAGCCCTATTCAGCAGCAGCAGGACCCGTCTTGGATGGTCACCTGCTTTGGGCTAAGTACAGCCAGGCTGCCTGTCGGCAGAGGCCAAGGCAAATGGCTCCAGCCCTCTTAACAGACCATTAAGCCAGTCACCGGAAACAAACAGGTGCCTTCCTGAGGTCAAAGGGCAAGACATTTAACTCAAACACGCTAACGGGTATTAGGTCGTTTCTGATCTGAATTGCTCCTCCGAGTCCATCTGGCAAAACCCTTCCCATAAATCGAGATGTGAGATGATCTGGCAAAGCCCATCTGTTCTGATAGTACATCAGTTCTAGAATTATGACATACATAAGGCTGGTTATAGAATTTAATTGCCTAAAATCTATGCAGAAGCACTTGAATCACAATGGCCAGGAGAAGCTCAGGGGTTGAAGGGGGTCTAAAAACTCTGCCTGTACAACCCTGGGCCATCACGTTTGAGTGATGGAACTCATAACTGGCTTTCTAGTACCTCTAGGTTTTCTTGGCTTGTAAAAAGTGTCTAGTTTGCATTTAAATTAGAGCTGGAAGGAATCTGAGAGGTCATCATATCCAAAGGATGTAAAGAGAAAGAAGAGAATGAACACTTTTGGAGCTTATTGTGTGTGACGTTGTGACTCATAATAAGAAATGTATATTTGGTCTTCGTCAGTTTTCTGGCACAAAGCTCCTAAAACCCTTGTAATTTCCTAAGTGTTAACAGCAGTAAAAGTGTCTTAACATTCATAACGAAACCCTTTCAATGACACCTGAGTTTACGTGAATGAGGTGACTTTGGGAAAGCACCTAAGGATGGGGCTTGTTGCCAGGGGAACCAAACACATGATTGATTGTAGCGTTAGAACTTTCAGTCCCCCGCCACCTCCCCGACCTCTGGGAAGGGGAGAGGGGCTGGAGGTTGGATCAATCACCAATGGCCGGTGATTTAATCAATCATGTCTATGTAATGCAGCCTCCATAAAAACCCAAAAGGACAAGGTTCATAGACTTTCTGGGTTGGTGAACACAACGGAGATTTGGGAGGAGCGGTGTGTTCAGAGACGGCATGAAAGCTCCACACCTCCCCACCCCCCATACCTTGCCCTATGCATGTGTTTCAACTGGCTGTTCCCGAGTTACATCCTTTTTATAATAAACTGGTAACCTAGTAAGTAAACTGTTCCCCTGATTTCTGCGATTGGCTCCAGCAAATTAAACCCAAGGAGGGGGTCATGGGAAACTCCCACCTACAGCCAGTAGGTCAGAAGCACAGGTGACAACGTGGACTTGGGATTAGCACCTGAAGTGTGTGTGTATGTGCGGTGCGGGCGCTGGTAGGGAGTCCCGAGGGACTGAGCCCTTAATCCGACACTGTCTTCAGGCAGACAGTGTCAGAATTCATTGCTTGTAGTGTTGGAAAAAACACCGCTTACGTTATGTCACATCCATCCCTTTCTCAGGCTTTGAGTAGAGGAAGGTGGCCGTGGAGAGGGCTCAAGGTACCCAGGATCACGGCGCTAATGAGGCAGGATTCTAACTCAGGCTGTGTCGGCATCTGGTGCTCTGGGTCTCCGCACCACACCCCAGCGGGACGCACCTTCTCTGCCTACGGGAGGGATCTCATCCCTCCTCGTCCTCATTCAGCATGAAGCCCTGTCAACCCATTCACGCCAGCTACTCGAGCTTTCCTTGGCGATTCATTTAAATCAATTGCAGAGACCCCTTCCCTTTACCAATAGCTTCCCATTCAGCGCCAATACCTGCACATGGACAGGAAAACACTTGCTCTGCCAACATTCAGAAGCGGACTGCTGGGAGGCCTGAGGCGTTTCTTGAGCTGTTGCACACGTCTTTGAGAAGGAGGCAGGAGATCAGAGTTCAAGTCCCAGCCCTGCCACTTGCCTGGCGTGTGGCCAGGAGCAAGCCCCCGCCCCATCCCCTCAGCTTCCTCATCTGTGCACTGAGCGGTCCCCTAACACAAGAATCAACTCAGTGTCCGTGGCAACTGTAATGAACTGTTCAAATGAAAGGAAGGGTTTAAGATGTTTTCTCTGACAGTAACATGTGCCACTACTAGTGCTTATACTCTCCAACCCTAACCCCACATACATCTGAAATGGCAGGGGTGCCGGCAGCGTCCACACAAGTGGCAAATGTGATGACATTCCAGGCACTCATCAGAGCGAAGCCACAACAGTCCCTCTGGCGTCCACGGAGTCCTTCTAGCAGTCACCGTGTCTGTGTGTCAACCTCCCCTCACAGCCCTGGGCCTCTAATTACCCATCTACCCGATTCCATGCTGCAAAAACCAGAGGAAAAACACCTCACAAGTCTGAGACAAAGGCCCAAAACCACCTTTTCTGGATTGCTTGCTGCAAAACGGACCACCATGAAATGCTCCCTTTTCACGCTGGGAGGGGCTTTGGAAGGGACTGAGGATAGCTACACCTACCCTGTAGAACGCCCGCCCCGAGATGGGGACGGAGACTTCTGCTTGGTGAGGCTACGGTTACCCCAGCCCCAAATTCCTGCCGCTCCTCTGCCTGGCAAAGTCCTCTCATCCTCTGGGGCTGCGGCCCACCCCATGTTCGCCCTTCCCCCCTGATACCCTGATCACCTCATCAGCAACACTCAGCCTCCAGGCTCACAGATGGGAGGACAGTGAACAGTATAGTCTATAACCGTGAACGGTATAGTCTGAGACTTAACTTTCCAGGTTTCAGGATCTTAACACTGAAATTCTGGGATTGGTTTTTTGTTCCAAGACTCTTGAGTCCTAAGATACTTTAAGTACACTAGCTGTGGTGGATATTTTATTGGGTAATTTTATATTTATCAAAAAAAAAAAAACCAAAAACTGAGCCCACAGTTTTCCAGACTGTCTCCCTCACCAGAATGCGGCAGGTGGGGACACTGTCCAGCCTACCTCTGCACCACAGAGCTTGCCACTGAGTAAGCTCCAAGTCAAAGTTTGCTGAGTGGCTACTGACTGAATGTTTTCTTTCCGCGGGTGTGGCTGTGTGTGGGTGGGTGTGATGTTCCCTTGTGAAATGGAATCAGTATAACCCAGTGGAAAGTGCTGGCCTTTGGAATGAGAGACCAGGTTCTGAATCCCGGCTCTGTCCCTTACTTTAACCTTTACAAGGTTTCTAGTGAGCCTCAGCTTGCTCATCTGTGAAATGGGTCTGCTTTATGGCCAGCTTTACAGATCAATGCTGAATGGTTAAACAAGAGTTATATAAAGCCTTTAGTTTGATGCCTGCCTCAGAGCTCATCAGAATAGAAACTCAGTAAACAGCACCTACCAGAACAGTCTAAGAAAGCTGGGTGGGTGCAGGCCAGAGCCCTGGGCTCCCAGAAGAAAGCTTTGATATGTAAAAATAGAACCCCTGCCCCTGCTTTGAGCTGTGCCAAAGTGAGAGCTACAGAGTGGGTTCCTGGGTGGCTTTCCTGCTTTGATATGGAAAAGGGAAAGAGGAGGCCCCAGCCCCAACTGCTAAAAATAGGCGATGCCAATAGACTTTGACCTTGCTTCAGGGCTGGGCTGTGCACTATGGAAACCAGGCTTGGCTCTTTGCATCAAACTGGGAATATAAGCTGGGGATGCAGGGAGCCAAGAGCCCTGGAACCCCCAGCCCTCTGATTTGCATATCAGGGGCTGGATGGGGATGTCATTCCTTGCAGGAGCCTCAATTATGGGGCAATAAGCCAATGGCCAAGTGGACCATTCCCTTCTGGGCCCCCATCTATCACACCTGCCACCAAATGCTTTGTCCCAGGCCTTTGGGAAAAATCACTGGCTCAGCGAACTTTCCCAGAGGTCTCATCTAAATTGCTAAGGTCTCTCCCACAGACAAGGCAGCCTTGAGGTTCCAGCTAACCTCAGTGCATCACCTCTGGGGGCCGTGATGACTTCTGGTCCCCCCTGGCCTGCCCAGCTGGGAAGAAGAGACCCACACCCATGCTGGATTACAAAACCCTTTCTCTTCCATTAACTCACTGAGTCCTTCAATTTCCCTCTGAAATGGATGTTACTACATCCACCTTGGTGTTAGGAAAACTGAGGCTCCAGAGTACAGTGTACCGAAAAGAACACTCAAAACCCGAAATCGTAAAACCTGGGTTCGCACACATGCTGTGCTACTTGCTAAGTGACTTGCCAAGGTCTAAGGACTTTGGTTTCACCAACCAGAGATGGAGAAATTTGACAAATGGCTCCTAAGGTCCCTTCTGGGGCTAAAGACAACAGTTCTAGGTTGTATGCCTTGTCACCAATAGCCACCAAGTTAAGAAGAGGAGGACCTAAGTCTTAGGATCTAATCAGAAAGGTTTGTTCATATACACAGATAATGACCCTGAGGCCAAATGAGCAAACTGCCAGGGAGGGCAAAATAAGCTCAGGTTTACATAGAGGAGGAAAAACATTTTGGGAGTTCAGGACATGCTGCACGAAAGGCTGTCATCAGAGGTGGTCTTGAAAGATGGCCAGAAGTTTAAACGGGATGAGAAAGGGTGTTCCGGGAGGGGAACCAGCACAAGCAAGGTGCGGGCAGTACCAGACCCAGCCTACAATGAGCCCATCTTAGATGTCAAACCGATGAGAAGAAGAGGCCTGGGAGCTGTCACTGCCCCACATCTCTAGGATCCTCAGAGTTCGGCAGATGAGGACCCTACACCTGCTCTTGTGGGGAAGAAAAGCGTATCATATTCACAGAGCTGCATGCTTGAAAGGCTTTAGCACCTGCAGAATCTGAGCATCTGCAGGTGTATGGCCTGGGAAGGACGCCTGGATCTCACCGTGAACATCCCTCCTGCCGCACAGGGCCAGGGCACCAGCAGACGGTAAAGCCTGGCAGCCAAGTGAGCAGAGGCTCACAGCAGAGTCTTTCATAATGGAGTCACATCCTTGGCTTTCTGGGAACCCGTGTGGCTGGAAAGCAGTCGCCTGGGGATGAGGACACGCCACCAGAACAACAGGTACTTGGCTCTAATGGCAGAAATAACAGGTAGCTTCTCGCTAACTAGAGAAGATTTGTGGGGCAGACATGCCTGCCTCTCCTTTAGACTCAGAATCACTGGACATTAGAACTAGAAGAGCTCTTGGGAGAACAGGTCCAAGAACCCCATTTTAGGGATTTTCCTGGCAGTCCAGTGGTTAAGACGCCACGCTTCCACTGCAGGGGGCGCGGGTTTGATCCTTGGTCGGGGAACTAAGATTACACGTGCTGCCCGGGGTGGTCAAAAGAAAAAGAAGAGGGGCTTCCCTGCTGGCGCAGCGGTTAAGAACCCACCTGTCAATGCAGGGAACACAGGTTCAATCCCTGGTCCGGGAAGATCCCACGTGCCGCGGAGCAACTAAGCCTGTGCGCCACAACTACTAAGCCTGCGCTCTAGAGCCTGCGAGCCACAACTACTGAAGCCCGCAGGCCTAGAGCCCGTGCTCTTCAAGAGAAGCCACCGCAAGGAGAAGCTTGGGCACCGCAACGAAGAGTAGCCCCCACTCGCCGCAACTAGAGAAAGCCCGCGCAGCAATGAAGAACCAACACAGCCAAAAATAAGTAAATAAATAAAAGAACCCCATTTTACAGATGAGGAAACTGAGCCCAAGGGAGAAAAGGTGGCTTATCTAAAGCCCATCAAATGAGTTGGGGCAGAACCAGGAGTAAGGTCCAGGTCTGACTCAGTCCAGGGCCATAGACAATCTGAAGCCAAAAATGCCACAGATGTTAGGACAACAGGAGAAGGCAGAATAGAGAAGAGTTTCCGGGATGAGGAGGGCTGGCAAGTGTCAGATGCTGGGGACAGCAAGGAGGACTCTAAACTCAGCACCCAGGAAGCAACCAGAAATGGAACTCTGATGCAGGTGTAGTGAGTAAATGCTGGAGAAACAGGCAAACTCCCTTAAAACAAAGTAGTAAAAAGGATGGACAGAGAGAAAAAAGAAACTTTGAGATGCAGGGAAGAAAACTCAGGCGTTTCAGCTAAAGGTCTTCAGAAGACCTACTGAGGTCTTCTCAGTAGGTGGCAAGGCCAACCATGAGACCAGTCTCTGTGGGAACTGGACTACGGGGTCTGTGATCCAGAGTCAGAGGGGAACCCTGGGGCATTCCAGAGTTGGGATTAACCCCCAGAGTCCCCTGGGGGTTAATGGGCCTCCAAGAACAGCTCGGGGGCTTGGACTCTGCTGAACCTGTGATCTGTGATTTGTGCTGGTGCCAAAACGCACAGCCCGTGGCTCTCCAGCAACGTCCGGCAGCCCGGGAGAAGCGGCAGAGGAAGCATACGGGCCTGCGTGCGTGTCAAAGGGAGGCCAGGGGACAGTCAGGGGAGCAGGAGAATCAAAGGGCAAGTGGGGACACAGGTGAGACAGCTGAGCTTCGCCAGGCCGGGAGGAAGGAGAGAGTAGGGGGAGTTGTCATGGGCCAAGGCCACATGTAGAAGAACTGGAAGGACATGATCACGGGACACTGTCATGGGATAAGAAATGACAGAATTCTGGATCTTGGAGTGATTGGGGTGGTGACAGGACCAGAAATGCATCTGTGTGAGGTTTGCTCAAATGAAGCTTCCAGTGAGAGGAAACCATGTCTGGAATGTTTAGAGGGGTCAGCAATTTGAGTTCTGAGGTTGCCCAGGGAAGAGAAAAACAGGCACCAGAGGCCTTGAAGGAAGGGAAGGAGAGCGCTGAGGTCAGAGGGCAAAGAACTGGGTGGTCCAACCTCAAAGGAAGCAGAACTGCATGGGGGAGGGGACAGGGAAAAGCTGGTCTGCCCTCCCCAGGGCCACAGTGGCCAGAGTGAGAGACTCCGGCTCACAGGAAGGAATCAGGACTCAAGGAGGCAGCTGGGGTGTTCGTGGCAACAGTCAGGGGGGTGGGGTAGTGGGCTGTCAGCAGAAAGGAGGTCCTGAAGGTGGAGAGGAAGTCAGTGGTGTAGACGGGGCATCCAGTGGGAGCAGAGGGGAGTGTCTGCCCAGCAGGCACTGTAGCCCGGGCGCACTTAAGTCCTGGCTCCACCGTATCACCGCAGACTGAGCATCACAGTAACCATCTCAGGCAGACCCAATTTCCAGGCATTGACTTTGAGCATCTCCTTACAACCGTCATGGGTAGCCCCCGGGAAGTCTCTAAAAAGTGTCTTTCAGGTAGAAAGGCTTAGCCACAGATGAGGAGCTCCAGGTCTCAGCTCAAACATCTCCTACCAGGGAACTCACCCTTTCATACTCTGTCTAAAATAGCGCTGCCCCTTACTCTGTCTATTCCCTCACCCCCCCCCTTTACTTTGTCTAACGCCTCACTCTGCTTTATTTTTCTTAACACTTATTACCACCAGTCATGTTACAGAGGTATTACATACATCCACTGCATTATTCACTGCTTGGAACAGGACCCAGTGCATAACAGGCACTTAATAAATACTTTTAGATTGCTGAATAAATTCTCTTTGAAACCCAAAGCTAGATTTTGTTGGGAAGGGAGACCCTGAAGTCTTTCCTGCTTTTTAAAAGAACAAAGCTGGAGGTATCACATTCCCTGATTTCAAGCTATACTACAAAGCTACAGTAATCTAAACAGTATGGTACAGACACAAAAACAGACACATGGGTCAATGGAACAGAATAGAGAGCCCAGAAATGAACCCACATTTATATGATCACTTAATCAATGACAAAGGAGGCAAGAATATACAATGTGGCAAAGACAGTCTCTTCAATAAATGGTGTTGGGAGATCTGGACAGCTACATGCAGAAGAATCAAATTGGACTTCTATCTCACACTATGCACAAAAATAAATTTGAAATAGATAAAAGACTTAAATGTAAGACCTGAAACCATAAAACTTCTAGAAGAAAACATAGGCAGTATGCTCTTTGACAGTAGTCTTAGTAATATTTTTTGGATATGTCTCCTCAGGCAAGGGAAACAAAAGCAAAAATAAATGGGACTACACCAAACTAAATGGCTTTTGCACAGTGAAGACAACTTCAGCAAAATGAAAATGCCGCCTACTGACCAGGAGAAAATCTTTGCAAGCGATACATCTGATAAGGGGTTAATATTCAAAATATACAAAGACCTCATACAACTCAACATCAAAAAACCCAAACAATCCTATTTAAAAATGGGCAGAGGATCTGAATAGACATTTTCCCAAAGAAGACATACAGATGGCCAACAGAAACATGAGAAGATGCTCAACATCACTAACCATTAGGAAAATGCAAATCTAAACCACAATGAGGTATCTATCACCTCACACCTGTCAGAATGGCTATTATCAAAAACACAACAAATAACAAGTATTGGCGAGGATGTGGAGAAAAGGGTACCCTCATGCACTGTTGGTAGGAATGTAAACTGATGCAGCCACTATGGAAAACAGTATGGAGGTTCCTCAAAAAATTAAAAATAGAACTACTATATGATCCAGCACTTCCACTCCTGGATATTTATCCAAAGGAAAAAAACACTAATTAGAAAAGATATATGCACCCCTATGTTCGTTGCACTGTTATTTACAATAGCCAAGATACGGAAGCAACCCAAGTGCCCATCAATAGATGAATGGATAAAGAAGATGTGGTATCTATAATACATACGTAATGGAATATTACTCAGGCATAAAAAAATAATGAAATCTTGCCATTTGTGACAACATGGAGGGACCTAGAGGGTATTATGCTAAGTGAAATAAGTCAGATAGTGAAAGACAAACATGGTATGATATCACTTATATGTGGAATCTAAGAAACAGAACAAATGAACAAACATTACAAAACAGAAACAGAGTTACAGATACAGAGAACAAACAGGTGGTTGCCAGCGGGGAAGGAGGGAGATAGAAATAGTTGAGGGAGATTAAGACATACAAACATCCAGTAGTTGCAAAATAAATGAGTCACAGGTATGAAATGTACAGTGTGGAGAATATAGTCAGTAACAAGGTAATATCTCTGTACGGTGACAGGTCGTAAATAGGCTTTCAGGGTGATCATTTAGAAATGTACAGAAATACTGAATTACTAGGTTGTGTAACAGGAACTAACATAGTACTGTAGGTCAGTTATAAAATAAATAAAGAAATTAAAATAAATGAAAGAGTGGTTCTGAGCTGTGTCGAGTTCACGCACTTGAGCACCTCCAGTGCACACAGTTCTGTCTCAGGCAAAGCGGGGGAAGTCTTTGCTGACCTAACGCAACCTGCTGGAGCCTGCAAGATGGTTCTCGAGCAATGACTGCCCAGCCCCTGAGCCCACTAAGCCCGGCTGCAATCCAGCTGTGTTCACAGCACCTGCTTGCTACACCTGGCAAGAGTCCAGGAGAGGAGGGTAGCACAGCCTCTTCTGCTGGTTAAATACAACCAGCATCCTTAAAAGAATTCCTATAATGATATTTCTTCTCTCTACCTACTCTAGAGATGTGCCCACACTGCATCTCTATGCTTGGAAAGGTTCCCCTAGTGCATCCCCATGTGTAACGGGAACACATCTTCCTCTTCCTTTCCCAGGTACTGGCCATCTCCAGGGTGGGGCACCACGGATGCATCATCTCACATGGGCGCCAGCACCTCCATCCCAATGCTCCTTACTGCAACAATATCACAGTTTTACTCCTGTTTTTCTCTACCAATTTCTAGCAACCGTGGATCTGTGATTAGCATGAAAAGCCAATCCATCCTGTAAGGAATCAGAGGAATACATACCGCAACCTGGGCAGAGTCAAGGAACTGGAGGCCAAAGTAATCTGTTTCCACCAGGTCCAAGTGGTACACAATCTGATCAAACAAATCCTGGCCTTTGGCATGTTTCTGGAAGACAATTGGGTAGATGAAAATTTAGGATGTGACAAATGGATAAGAAACAAGATTAAAAAAAGAAAAAAACCACAAAATCACTTTTCTCTCTGTATTGCATACATGTGTCACAGTACACAAATTTTAAAAAATGTAATTATTTTTATTATAATACAAACTCATGATTAAATCTAAGCATACATAATGACAAGAAAAACCCACCAAACTACAACTTCATAGGATGATTAGGGAACCAATGACTTATTATGATAAATGGTAAATAAACAGGAAAATAAATCAAGCATTGATCCTGCCTTTAGCTGTAGCACTGGGTAACCAAAGAGCAGATGACAACATATACAAAAATTAACTCAAAATGAATCAAAGACCTAAATGTAAGAGTTAAAACTATAAAACTCAGAATAAAACATACACACAAATCTTCATGACCTTGGATTAGGCAACAGTTTCTTAGATAAAACACCAACAGAGCAAGCAACAAAAGAAAAAACAAACTGGACATCATCAAAAATGTAAAACTTTTATGCTTCAAAGACCACCAAGATATCAAGAAAGTACAAAGTACAAACCCTGAATGGGAGAAAATTTTACAAATCATACTTCTGACAAGGGACTTCTATCTAGAACATACAAAGAATTATTACAACTCAATAATAAAAAGACAAATATTCAATTAAAAATTAGGTCAAGGAAATAGATACATAGATAGATAGATGGTTCTCCAAAGATAGAAAAACAGCCAATAAGCATATGAAAAGATGCTCAGCATCATTACTCATCAGGGAAATGCAAATCAAAACCACAATCAGACACTTCACACCCACTAGGAGGGCTATAATAAAAAAGACAGATAACCAATGTTGGAGAAATTGGAACCCTCTTATACTGCTGACAGGAATGTCAAATTGTGTAGCTGATTTAGGAAACAGCCTGGCAGTTTCTTAAATGGTTAAACCTAGAGTTACCATTTGACCCAGCAATGACACTTCGAAGTAAATATACAAGAAAAATGAAAACATTAAGCTCACACAAACTGGTACAAAAATGTTCACAGCAGTATTATTCATAATAGCCAAAAAGTGGAAGCAACCCAAATGTCTATCAACTGATGAATGGATAAACAAAATGCAGTACATCCATACAATGGAATATTATTTGGCCATAAAAAGGAATAAAGTTCTGATACATGCTACAACATCGATGGATATTGAAAACATTACACTAAGTGAAAGAACTTGGTTACCAATGACCACGTATTATTTTAAATGTCCAGAACAGTAAGTCTAGAGACAGAAATTAGATTAGTAATTGCTTAGGGCTGCAAGGTTTGTGGGCTGACAGCGAAGATGAGTAGGATTTTTTGGAGGTTAATGAAGTGTTCTAAAATTAATTGTGGTGATAGATGCACAACTCTGCGAAAATACTAAAAACCACTAAATTGCATGCTTCAGATAGGTGAATTGTATGGTATGTGAATCTCTATAAATAAACAATTAAAAATAGTAGAGAGGCAAAGTTTTTCTTTATAGTAGTATTCCAGCAAATAAATGAAGAAGGAATAACAGAAATGCAATATCACAATTTTGTAACTTCTAATGAATGGCAGGCTCTAAGCATTGGACGCCAGTGGCTACTAACATCGCAATAGGAGACAGACAGACAACCATTACGTACCTCGCCATGAAGAACGTCCCACCACCCAAGATATAATCTTGCTCCCCACACCTCTCTTTCCACAGGAAAAAAAAAAAAAATCAACCCTGGGACTGATTCAACCACTAGATCCAACTGCCAACTGTAGGAAATGCAGAGGAATGTTCTAAACTACATGGGACTGCAATTGGCGAGATCCAGCCTGTGGGAAATTCTAGAAACTCCTCAGGACAAATGACCTAGTTTCTTCAACAAACAGACTATAGGGGAGAGAAGAGATGGAGGGAACACCTACAGATTAAAAGAGATTTAAAAGACATTTTTTTAAAAAAGGAAAACTTAACTTGCAATATCTAGGGATGCATACTTGGGTGAGCAAACTTGGAAAGATAGTAAAGAAGCGACTGTAATAAAGTCAGAGTAGTTGTTGCTCCTGGGGCTTGGAGGGGGCACAGGGAGGGGGCAACGGCGGACTTCTGGCTGGCTGGCAGGGTTCCAGCTTTTGACGTGGGTGGGGGTACAAGGGTGTCTGTCTACCTTCTAGTAGTTCATTAAACCGTACCTTTGTTTTATTTGTACATCTGTACTTACGTTAGACAAATAAACAACAATAACAAAAAAAAATCAAAACTACATCAATGAATTACAGTCTCTTTCCTTCCTGGAAACACTCCTCTGAAGGCATCAATTCAACAGAAGCAGAAGACTTGACGTGCAGTGGTGTTCTCTATAAATTAATCTACTGGAGAAATAAGGCAGGATCACGGGAGGGCAAAAAGAAGAACAACTGAAACTCCAATCACAGAACACAGCACTGGGGCCCACCAGCACTCCAGAATACTATTCGGCCATAACCAAAAAGAATTATGAAGATGAGACAGAAATATGGAAAATTCTTATGACAAACGTTAAGTAAACAGAGTACTTAACTCTGTTAATAGAAAGCTGTGATCCCAACTACATAAAAATATGTATGCACTGTACATGGACTACTTGATAATAACAGGAAATTGGCAAAAACTAAAACAGCTGTGTTAGCATGGAGAAACTATGGATGGTTTTCTTCCCAAGTTCTTTTTTAACACTGGTCTTTTGGCAGTTGTTAGGCAGCAAATACAATTAAAAAAAAAAATCACAATTCTGGCACTCTTCCTCCTTGCCCATAACAATCCATCTTCTGGATGTATTTCTTCCAATTACTATCCAGTGCTATTGGCCCCATGCAACACCTATTATCACGGTGCCAAGGCTTCATTAGTGGGTTTCCTAGCGGGAAAAAAATAGTTAGAGTAAAGCTTTAGCAGCAGGATGTGGCAGAAAGAACTGCGCCGGGAGAAAGCAAGAGACCTGTGCTCTAGTCCCAGATGCACCATTAACTCCAACCTTAAGCAATTCATAATTTCCCCCAATCCATACAGTCATCCTGGACTTCCCCTGTAGCTGCAAATCAGACATGGCCATGGCACCCTGAATATACAGGGCCACCAAAACTCAAATGACCCCAAATCCAACCTGCTCCCCACCTGGGTCTATTTTGGTTCAGGGTTTACCATCCAGGTACGTAATTTTAACACTCTCAGAGTATGAACTGAAAAAGCACAGTTCCCCACATGTAAAATGAGGGAGGTTAGCCAAGGTTTCTGTCTAGGTCATTCCAAATTTTACTTTTCTGATGTCTTTCTAAAGTGGCTCTTAATTTAGAATGAGCTCAAGGTGGCGGTTAGGAAAAGAACCTTTCTAGGGGCAGTGAGTCCCTTCGGCCAATGCCGGACTGGCTCCTCTGCCGACAGACCCTCACTCAGCTGGACTTGGAGGTGGCATACAGCAGGGTCTGGTGGATAGGAAACACTATTTTTACTCACCTATAAACACTTCTCCCCACTCACCTCCCCCACTAAGTATGCTCTTCGGTCTCTTCTGCTGGAAAAAAGAATTCCCAATGGCCCTTTCCTGCTCTAAAAAGAATCTGGTGAAATTATGAGGGCTGGAATGAACAGAAGGGTCCTTGAAACAGAGGTCCCAGGGAGTTAAGGGCAGGTTGAAGACAGGAGGGTCAAGACCACAGCCCTTGAAGCAACCATCTTTCACTCCTCCCAGCCCACAGAGTGTCCATTCTCAAAACTGAGAAGGTTCCAGGTAACTCATCTGCACTGCCAGCCAGGACATCTTACTCAGGGCAGCCCCTAGAAGCCCACAAGCTGTCATCTCGGGCTTACTGGCCCAAACATTCCCTCCTTCGGCAGCTTCCCCAACTCTACTCTCCCCGCCCGCTCCAGGGCAGTAAGTGCCCCTCTTCTGGGTTCCCACAAGCAGGCCCATGCCTTCATTACATACACACTTATCACACTGCACCATAGCCACCCATGGTCCTGTCTTATTCCTGCTTCAGACTGCGCACTCCCAAGGGCAGAGACCAGCTGTGTTCACCTGGATACCACTCTCTCTTCCCTCCATCCCCAAAACACATGCCTGGCTGGCACCCAGCGGGCACTCCACAAATGTCTGTTTGCTGGCTGGCTGGCTGGCTGGCTGGCTGGCTGGATGGCTGGCTGGATGGATGGGGATATGTGGATGGGAGATGGATGGGGCCACGAAACAAAATCTTCTGGATGGGCCATGCCGAAGCACGAAAAACAGACTGACATTTCACAAGCGGCAGGGCGAAAAATGAGAATACACTCACTAAAATCTTTTCAAATTAAGTTTTCCATGAACAAGCATCTAGGGAACTGTGCTGTACTTCCAAGGCCATTTACCTAAACACAATTTTGTGGCTATTATGTGAAGTGCTGTCTAGTGATTACACCAGGAGACCTGTTAATGTGACAAGAATGGAAGATGATCCTTGTTGCCTCATCATTAACTGGGTCTCCCCCTCTGTAATGAAGCCATTCATTCATTCATTCAACAAATATTTACCAACTGCTCATCAAATGCCAGCCACCCTTCTAGGCATTGGGGTATGCTGGGGTCACAAAGCCTGGAAGGGAGCAGCTACAGGAAGCTGCAGAAGAACAAGTCCTTCTTGCGGAGCAAAGTCATCCTAAACAGCTTAAGACCTGAGCCCATAAGTAGCAATACCACTTACCTCCCTGCCTTCCCAAACAGAATATACTCAGTGTAAAACCTTACAAAGTCCCCATCACCATCCTGAAATCTACCAACTACAAGACACGTATGGAGAGCTGTCCCCAAACACAGCAGGATCTAGAGAGCTGTCCCCAGACACAGCAGGATCTAGAGAGCTCTACCCTCGAGTTCTTACATCCACGTTGCCTAGTTTTTCTTCCTCCCGTCTCAGCACATCATTTTTTACAGGGACCAGCAACCAGTGGTTTGGAGACAGTATGTCTCTCTATAGCAGCTCCTTCTGATCTGAGAGGAGCTAAAAATAACCACGTGCATTAAAATCATGTGTAAAATAAGAGTACAGAGTTGCCAGCTAAAGACTGGGTCAGGCAGGCAGCCAGCAGGGAAAGGTATGGACATCGTGATATCTTTGTTAGCCAGTCAGAGGTTCTGATTTTGCCTATTTACTGGTTCCCAGACATGGTCCTGATAAGGAAGACTGCTGGACAGAGGATGTCTTAACTGTCCCCCAAATAAATGAAACAGCCTGACCCTCTTAGATAGATGCAACTGGCAACGTCTTACTGTAACCTGACCCACTTGCAATGTAATAGGTCGACTGTGGTCCTGGAAGAACAAAGAAGATAGAAGCCAATCCGTCCAAATCTCATCAGTCTCAATAGCATAAGATGCCGTGCATCCCAGGTAGGTTTGAAAGGAGGAAATAAGCTGTGTGTGCAAGTGCTAGTCAAGTGTATACATCCTAGTTGGTGGAAAGCATAACATCTGGGCAGAGAAAGGATTTCAGAAGCCTTGCAGGCACACAAGGCTCTCTTCCTTCCATCCACCAGTTCCACATCCATCAGACAGCACACCCGTCTGCACCCATCTCCAGAAGGCTCTCTCTTTCCTCTCCATTGTGGCTCAGGCTACATCACCTCATATATGGACCACAGCAACAGCCCCCCGAGTGGTGCAAGTACTTCTAGTGTCTCCCTCCTAAAGCCCATCTTCCTTGTGTTTGCCAGAATGGTCCTCATACAACACAGCCCTCATCTCAGTCACTTTTCCGGTTTTTTTTTGTTTTTTTTTTTTGCGGTACGCAGGCCTCTCACTGTTGTGGCCTCTCCCGTTGCGGAGCACAGGCTCCGGACGCGCGCAGGCTCAGCGGCCATGGCTCGCGGGCCCAGCCGCTCCGCGGCATGTGGGATCCTCCCGGACCGGGGCACGAACCCGCGTCCCCTGCAACGGCAGGCGGACTCTCAACCACTGCGCCACCAGGGAATCCCCTCAGTCACTTTTCTGCACAAAAACATCCACCAGAGGATGAAGCCCAGGCTTCTTGGCCTGGTGCTAGGGATTCTGCATAATCTATGCCGCCCAACCCAATACTCCTTCTCCCTCCCACAGGCCTCACATGTACCCTGGGCTCCAGGCAAACGTGTTCTCCAACCACGATGCCCACTCACCACAGACAGCAGGTCCTACCCTTAAGTGTTGCCTGTGTCATTCCTTTGCCTAGATGTCCTCCTCCCCTACATCCCCATTGCTGTCCCCACCTGCAACAAGCCAATCCCTATAGGCACTTTCAAGTGACAATCAACATCACTAAACTTCCTGTTGGCGGCACTCTGTCCTGTTCATCTTTGCTTCTTTATCATTCGACATTCTAAAGCTCGAAAACATAACTGCTGACGTGGATTTAGGAGAATCCTCAGTTCCCAAGACAGTCTTCAAACAACCCACTCTGCACAAGTCTGATCTTCCTGGTTCATCTCCACTGGGAATTCTCTACAGCCAGCTGGGACCCGGATGGAGAACCTGGTACTACCATCTCCCCTTCCCGACTCCCTGTCTGTTGTAAAGCAGTCTAGAACACTGGTGTTTTGCAAACCATACCACACTGTGGCCTGACCTTTTGGCTGATGAAAATGCTATGCCTTCTACGAAATATTATCAAGTTCTGGATTTTTATATATGGGTTAAAAAATAACCAAAATAAGTGTGGCGATGGTTTCGAAACCTAAGTGCAGACTTTTGCATTTGCTCCAATTAAATGTCATCTTATCTAAATTGGCCCACAATCTATCCTTTTAAGAACATTATTAAAAGGTTAACCCCCGCCCTGGTTATTATCCCATATACCACTTATTGATCTTAGTTTTACAACATATGGGAAATCTGATAATCAGGAAGGGGTGAAGGGTGGAGGGTATGGGTGGGGGAGGGGCGGTGTCTTTATTTCTACAGTACTAAGGCACCCATCTGATGGTGGCCACAGCCTGGTTATAAATACACACAGTTGTACCACGGGGGGGCCATGCCCTGGAACTCTCAGAGGCAAAAATGTTGGGTTGGGGGCTTCCCTGGTGGCGCAGTGGTTAAGAATCCACCTGCCAATGCAGGGGAACTGGATTCGAGCCCTGGTCTGGGAAGATCCCACATGCCGCGGAGCAACTAAGCCCGCAAGCCACAACTACTGAGCCCGAATGCAGCCAAAAATAAATAAATAAAATAAATAAATTTATTTAAAAAAAAATGTTGGGTTGGAAAACCAGCTCTGTTTCTTTTCTAGCAATATGACGGTGACCCTAGGCAAGCCCCACCCCGAGACTCAGCCTCTCCATCTGAAAAATGGGGTACCCTCCTCCGCCCCGTCCACCTTGCTAAGTCATTATGTTAATAAAAAAGCAAGAAAGCAAATGAGCGTGCACTGTAAACTGCGGTGTCCTATACACACAAAGGAATTATTATCACTTTCATCCAAACCTTATTTCTCTCACATGTCCACAGGAATAACACAATATACTTTTTGCCAAATGCTGAACAAAAACTGAGGTACAGGAAGTCTGTGATCTAGTAATGCCATTTAAAGAAACACTGAGGCTAACGAGGCTTTGGGATTTTTGGTAAATCCCTGTTGGTCCCTGGAGATCAACTCCTTCCTTTCCAAGTTCGTAAACACCCCTGTTTAAACAGCTCTGGGAACTCTACCTGTTCTCATCGGTGGGCTTCCTGGCCAGCGGTTCCCAGAAGGCACCTACCTCAAGGCATCTTTCAACTGTTTCTAGGAAGTGCTAATTCATGGTGAGTTACTAGTTCCTAACCCCACCCCACAACTTGGTAACTTGCTAGTTTTCTCTGAGCCTTAGCAGGAAACTAGCTCTCTATTACACGCACACGCACACGCACACAAAGCGGCCCAGGGGGACTCTGTCCCCATAGCCATCACTACTAAGTCATCACAAAGAAATATAAACTGTTTACACCAGGATGTTGTAAACACAAATATCTGAAATTACCCAATAAAATTACCTTGAAACTTCATCATGAGTGAGAAATAGCATCTCAGCCATCGGCAAGCTCTGGTGACTCAAAACTGGAATCTACTGATGCAAAGACCATGCAGAAGTATCCCTAATCTGCTGCACTAAAGGCCAGGCTCTCCAGCTTATAAATTCCATCTCCCATTTGAAGAGGATCTCCATGTTTACAAAGGTTCCATGACCCCATTTTGCAGAGAAGGAGCCTAAGCCTCAGAGAGCTTATGTGACCAAATTCATATTGCTTACAGGTAGCAGACCTAGAATCAGGACCCAGCCTTCCGGATTCTAAGACAGGTGGACAGAGTTCTTCCACCTCATCCCACGGCTTCTCTGGTCAGCTCATTCACCTCTTTGGCTCCAAACACATGAGCCATGTCCAGCAAACTAGAAATGTTTCTTAAGCCCAATTCAACACATGGCTGCTGAGAGCCTACTTCACATGTGGCCTTGGCTACAGCTGGGATACAGGGCCACATGGTCCGACACAAATAGATCTCATGGTGGGGTAGGGTGGGGGCAATTCCAGTTTTGTCTGGAGGGCAGGGAAGCTGTGGCAGAATGCAAAGTAGTTGATTTGCTCACATACTAACACAGAAGTCAAGACATGGTGCGGGGGGGACATCCACAGGCTGGGCAGCTCCTGGAAATTCAATTCTGGTAAAACAGGGCACATGTGATTAATTTCCTGATTTGCCTGGCTAACAACCCCTTAGAACTCAGAGAACGCAGCAAAAACAACTGCCCTTGGGGACTTCCCTGGTGGCGCAGTGGTTAAGAATCCACCTGCCAATGCAGGGGATACGGGTTCGAGCCCTGCTCCGGTAAGATCCCACATGCTGCGGAGCAACCTAGCCCGTGTGCCGCAACTACTGAGCCTGCGCTCTAGAGCCCGCGAGCCACAACTACTGAAGCCCGCGTGCCTAGAGCCCGTGCTCTGCAACAAGAGAAGCCACCGCAATGAGAGGCCCACGCACCGCAATGAAGAGTAGCCCCCACTCACCGCAACTAGAGAAAAAGCCCACGTGCAGCAACAAAGAACCAATGCAGCCAAAAATAAAATTAATTAATTAAAAAGAAAGTTTACAGAAACAACTGCCCTTGATTTTGATCAACAAGGAAGTGAGAACAATCTTAGAAGAAAGTCGTCTTGGTATGTGCGTCAGTGAAAGGAGGCAGTGACGACCAGGGTTTGCTTTCAACCAGCGGCGTGGGGCTCTCCACGTGCAACATGAGGTCTGGGTGGGCAGGTTGTAGGCTTAAGGGGTCCAGAACAGAGCACCACACTGGCTCCAACTGATGGAGAGATCAATCTAAAACACTGAGACTTTGTGTTGCATTATTGATTAACTACTGATCAGCCCCTGTTCCAGGCTGATAAACCATCTTCAGGCCAAACTGTATTTATATCTCAGCAAAGAGTCAAAGCTCTCATTTGTTTCTGCTATGAGAATTAAATGGTCCCAACGGCCATGAGCCTATGAACCTTCTTCCAATCGTGTGGAATACCTAACACCTCCTAACGACTTTGGTTTCTGTCTCCCTATCTATAGCTCCTTCCAAGCATGCCTAACACATGTGACTCAGCGGTTAGTTGAAGGGAGGGGTTCCCTTTCACTCCTCAAGATGCTGAATGAAGTCTGGATACTAGAGCTACTTGATCCTGGAGAACCAGCCCTGAAAACTGGTGTCACCCAACACTTCAAATACTATACCTCCCACTCTCAATAAGAAACACTAAAACAGCACATGTTGAATACTCTTTAATTTTGGGGTAACTAGTGTCAGGCACATTTTCATATGCGATCCCTGCAGACCGGGACAAAAATATCAGACAACCTCCCTAACACCAAGGTCCACTGGACAAACGACTCTTAGAATTCTGGGTTGGGAGCCTCTCTTCACCTTTATTATTAAGCTAGGTGAGTCATGAACCAGTCACAGTGCGCTCTGTCCAACTGAGTCCACTCGAAGCCCTAGAGAATGGGATGGGGGCAGGAGACTGCCCTGAATGACCTCTAAGGCAGGGGCTTTCCATCCTAGTGCCTTCCCTCTTACATCAAAAGAGAAGCAAGTACGTGGGGACTTAAAAGGTCCCCGCTGGCAAGTACCTACAGTGTTAATTTTTGTGTTAATCTTTTAAACTGTGGCCACTAAAAAAATGGCTGCAAGGTCTTTTTCTTTTTCCCTTGCATATGGAAGAGGCTGACGCTGCTTCAACCAAACAGAATACGGCATTAGTGATATTTTGTGATTTCCAAGGTGAGTGACAGTTCTCTTGGGATGCCTGCTCTGTGGGAAGAGCCAGCCACCATGTGAAAAATCCAACTGCCCTAAGACTACCATGCTGAAGAGGCCAGGAGCAGATGTTCCTCTCAACTGCCCCAGCCGAGCCCAGCCTCCGGCCATCCCTGCCAAGATGCCAGACGTGAGTGCAGCCATCATGGACCCTCTACACCAGCCAATCTTGCAACTAAGTCCTCCTGGGTGATCCCGGTAGACACCATGAGGAACAAAAGAAAATCCCAGCTGAGCCCCACCTCAACGGGTTCTTTTTTTTTTTTTTTAACATCTTATTGGAGTATAATTGCTTTACAATGGTGTGTTAGTTTCTACTTTACAACAAAGTGAATCAGCTATACATATACATATGTCCCCATATCTCTTCCCTCTTGCGTCTCCCTCCCTCCCACCCTCCCTATCCCACACCTCTAGGTGGTCACAAAGCACCGAGCTGATCTCCCTGTGCTATGCAGCTGCTTCCCACTAGCTATCTATTTTACATTTGGTAGTGTGTATATGTCCATGCCACTCTCTCACTTCGTCCCAGCTTACCCTTCCCCCTCCCCGTATCCTCAAGTCCATTCTCTAGTAGGTCTGTGTCTTTATTCCCATCTTGCCCCCTCAATGGGTTCTTGATCAACAGAACCCATGAACTATGATAAATAATTGTTGTTTTAAGCCACTAAGCATTGGGGGAATTTGTTATTCAATAGATAACCAGAATGAAAACGATATAGGTACAGAGATATAACACATGTGCGTGGCATGTGTGCGCACTTTATAAAAGATTTAGTATGTAAAAGTTTTTCACAACTTTAAAAAACGTTGCTTAGGGCTCCCCACACTGTGATGCTAACTTAGGTATCATCTGCTTGGAGACGAGGAATTAGAATAATAAATATATTAATTCTTAAAAAAAAAAAGCATAGACAAACCAAAAAACCGTCCTTCTGAGGCCACAAACTCTGCTTAGGAGAAAGACATTAAAATCAAGGGCTGGGGGCTTCCCTGGTGGCGCAGTGGTTGCGCGTCCGCCTGCCGATGCAGGGGAACC
>NC_041222.1:15517249-15531420 GCF_002837175.3 Physeter macrocephalus | reverse complement strand
CCCCGGTCTGGGAGGATCCCACATGCCGCGGAGCGGCTGGGCCCGTGAGCCATGGCTGCTGGGCCTGCGCGTCCGGAGCCTGTGCTCCGCGATGGGAGAGGCCACAACAGTGAGAGGCCCACGTACCACCAAAAAAAAAAAAAAAAAAAAAAAAAATCAAGGGCTGGAATGTCTGAGGCTGCCTTGCTCTACATTCACCAACTGCATATTAAGAACTCAATAAATTGCACTGAAAAGGAGGGAGAGGACTATTATGGATGCAAAGACACTTAAAAGACATTATTTACCAAGTGCAGTGCGTTGTCTGCAGTTGGCTCCTGATTCAAACAAGCCAACCACCGACCACAAAAAGATTTTTGGGATGACGAGGGAAAGGTGAACAAGGACTCTGTATCAGACGACATTAAGGAATCATTGTGCATTTTGTTGAGTGTGATAACGGGATGGTGGATAGATATATATATATAGAGAGAGAGAGAGAGCTACCCATTTAGGTGTTAACAGGTTAAATGATAAGTTGTTTGGGAGTTGCTTTAAAATACTCCAGAGAAAAAAATAATATATGGGTGTTGTGTACATGACATTTTCATCATACTGTTGTATGATGAGACATACAAGTTATCTCAACTTGTGTATTTGAAATTTTCCATGAAACTTAATGAAAACCTCACAAACTACAAAGGAGTTGAGGGTTGGAGAGTGTCAGCACGGTCTGGCCTGAGCCTTGCCTTCGAGCATCCAAGCCAGTGGCTGGGAAGAGAAACCTTTGTCCACAGGGAAGGTGATGGTGCTATGCGATGCAGAAGATGACTCCAAGCCAGTAACAGCTAATTTTCTGCCATGTCACTAAAACAAAACACAATATACAGACGTCCGTCCAGATTCAACTCAATACCTACTATGGACCTTAAGTCACATTTCATCCCCATCCCCAGTCTTTGGTGCAGCTTACAAAGGGGCTGCACTGCTGTACTTTGTGCCCAATTTTGCAGACACAAATAACGTACTTTTACAGCAAGAAAAGAAGTATGAGCAGCAGTAAAAGCTAATTTTTTAAGCTTTGGACACCAAGGTTCACATTCTACCTAATTTCAAGGAAACAATGATTTTTATCCCTTAGAATGTTTCTGAGGGATACAGGGTTCATTCTTTTTCTCTTTTCTAATTTGTTTATTTATTTTTGGCTGCATTGGGTCTTTGTTGCTGGGCGCAGGCTTCCTCTAGTTGCGGCGAGCGGGGGCTACTCTTCGTTGCAGTGCGCGGGCTTCTCATTGTGGTGGTTTCTCTTGTTGCAGAGCATGGTCTCTAGGCGCACGGGCTTCAGTAGTTGTGGCGCACGGGCCTAGTTGCTCTGCAGCATGTGGGATCTTCCCGGACCAGGGTTCAAAGCCATGTCCCCTGCATTGGCAGGTGGATTCTTAACCACTGTGCCGCCAGGGAAGTCCGCAGGGTTGGTTCTTAATCTTGAACTAAAGTACCACCATCTGCGGCCCAGCAGAATACAAACATATGTGATATGGGACAGGACAAGCTCCTCGGCCAAACTCCAGACAGCCATGGTGACAAAGGCCCCATACAGAACCCTACTCAGCATCCGAGTTACCAAATAAGAACACAGGGATGGTCCAGAAATCGGCTCATTCAAGTCCCTCATTTTACAGATGGGGAAAAACGAGGCCAGAGGCAGGTCAGGCAACCAATACAAGGCCAGGCATAGAACACCAGCCTTCTGACCCTGAGACCAATACAATTTTCTTTCTTAGGACTATCTTGAGACAAATGCATTATGTTACTTGAATAGGAAAGAAAAAGACCAGCCTAGCACTTCTGCTACGAAATGGTTAAGAACCAAATAGGCAATATGAAAAATTTCAGTGTTAAAAACTCCTTGACTATAAAAAGTGCTTGGTTTGAGCAAATATTTTTGGCTTTTTAAAATGGGGGCTCAGAAAAGGAAAATAAAAAAAGAAAAGAAAGAAAAAAACCACAGGAGAAAGGAGAAAGAAAATGAAACAAATTTGTGCCTGGCTAAACAGTAACATGCAATTAAAATGATGGATGCCTTTGTGCCAGAGGCTGAGTTTGAAACAAGCTGCTGGAAGAAGGGCAGCCCTGAAAATAAATTGCCAAATTACTTTTTGCTGCCAGATTGCAGATTCCCCCTCCGAGTAATTCTGAAAGGAAATAACTCCATATAAATAAATATGCAACGAATTCCCAGGAAACCCAGCCAAGAAACATGAACAGAAAGAACTAATTTCGGGTGGGCGACTGCCCCCGCCCATCCTGTAACTTAGGAACACGACTAAATTTGCAAAGTAAGGCAGGTCAGTGCTACCTCACATACTTCCCTAAATTACTAGGTCCTATAATGACCATTCCCCTTTTCTCTGTGGAGCCCTTTACAGCTCTGAAACTTCTGGGTTTCAGAACACACCCCAGGATGCAGTGGCTGAAGGCATGGACTCTGGGATCAGCACGGCAAGGATCTGAGTCGCAGCTCTGGTACCCAGCTTAGGCCGAGACTGGTGTCAGGAAACACGGTAGGGCTGTCTGAGGATTACATGAAATGAAATGATGAATTTAACAGGGCTTGGCCCCGGGGTTCACCCATAGGGCAAGTCCATGGATGCAGATGTCCTCACTCTAGGCAGCATATCACTCCCAGAAGATGAGCTTTACAGAGGTGGAGTGACCGGGGAGTGTTAGGAGATGAACTGTGTCCCCCCCAAAATTCATATGTTGAAGACCTAACCCCCCCAGTGCTTCCAAATGTGGCTATAATTGGAGACAGAGGTAATTAAACAGGTAATTAAGTTAAAATGAGTTCATTAGAGCAGACCCTATCCTATGGCCGGTGTCCTTATAAAGAGAGAGATTAGGTCACACACACAGACAACAAGAATGCACACAGAAAAGACCATCTGAAGACAGAGGGAGAAGAGGCAGCAAGAGAGCGGCCATCTACAAGCCAAGGAGAGAGGCCTCAGAGGACACTGACTCTGCCGGCACCTTGATCTTGGAATTCCAGCCTCCAGAACTGTGAGAAGACAAATTTCTATTGTTGAAGCCACCTAGACCATGGTCCTTTGTTACGGCATCCTGATCTGACTAGTACCAGGAGGAACACAGCTTCAAGTTAGGACCAGTTTTGAATCTGGGCTCCACCACTCAGAGCCAGCATGACCCCCCACTAAGCCCCTTAACCTTCCCAAGCCTGTTAACCTTTCCAAGCCTGTTTCTGGCCTGTGAAACGGACACACCACAGCACACATCCCACCAAGCAACGGTGAGGGTGGGATGAAAACATACGCAGAGGACCCCATCCAGCATGGTCACGGCTGTGCCTAGGACCTGGGACCAAGCCCTGGGAACTTCCCACCATGTCCCTCTAGGGATCCAGAGCCTGTGCTGGGTGGCGGCCCGTAGACACTCTGCACGGCACTCCCCGGGAGCTGATGGTGAGACATGTCCCCAACAGCGTGGATACTCCTCGAGCCACAGCCCGGTCTTAGATCCCAAATTCCTCAAGTCCCACCCCTGGTTGGGATTCCATAAGGAGGAACAATGAACACAGCTAGCAAATTAGCCTGCATTTTAGCACTTTTAGTGATCACACCAACTGCTAAGGCACAGAATTTCAGGGCTTAATTTACTTGGCTCTGTGTGCATAAAAGATTTTCAAAAAAGGTTAATGAGTGGAAAAGCACATAAAACTTTTAACCTTGTCTCTGGTGAGCTTGGCTGTTAGGGTCATAAAACTATAACTGAGGCACCACCGTCCACGCACCTGATGGAGGGGTATACAAACAAAGCTGTCTTTTTATAGGTGGCCTTTGATTTTTTCATTCTTTTCTCTCTTTTTCCTTTGGTGAGTCAGTAGTCTTAAAAAAGTCTCCTGCCAGAAGAAGGCAGAGAATAACACATTCAGAAGAAGAAAAGGAGGGTGAGATGCCTACAGCCTCTCCATAGGTTTGGATCTGTAGAGACAGCATTGTCAAGATTATTTCCCTGAGGTATGTGGCTTGTGGCTCGTGTGAGTTACAGTGAGAAGAATCTCGACTGCAAGTTCACCACACAGAATGTGAGCCTTTCCTTACTCATGAACTAAAGAGAAAATGTTCCAATCATATGTGCATTTTCAAAAGCAACAGCTGAGGACTTCCCTGGTGGCACAGTGGTTAAGAATCCACCTCCCAATGCAGGAGACACGGGTTCGAGCCCTGGTCAGGGAAGGGAAGATCCCACATGCCGCAGAGCAACTAAGCCCGTGCGCCACAACTACTGAGCCTGTGCTCTAGAGCCCGCGAGCCACAACTACCGAGCCCATGTGCCACAACTACTGAAGCCCGTGCGCCTAGAGCCTGTGCTCTGCAACAAGAGAAGCCACCGCAATGAGAAGCCCGCGCACTGCAACGAAGAGTAGCTCCCGCTCGCCGCAACTAGAGAAAGCCTGCACGCAGCAACGAAGACCCAATGCAGCCAAAATAAATACATAAATAAATTTATTAAAAGAAAAAAAAAGCAACAGCTGAATACCAAGCAAGGTAAAAGCATTAACTAGTATTATGGAATGTTACTTTAAAGTAGAAGACACAAATAGGAAATTATTTACAGAACTAAACACCTAGGTACAAATGTAGTAACTCCTCATCATTTCTAATTGCTATGGATTGGTCATAAGCTAACCCCAACTTCCCCCAGTTCAAGCAGAACTAATCCGCCTGTGATGGCTTCACACACAAGAGGAGACCTCAGCACCCCAGGACTTCAAATCCATCTCAAAAGGTATTCCTACAAGACTGCCTCTAATCCAGGCATTGAACCCCAACCCCCATACCTTCTCAGGGACCTAGGGAATGTAAAAGTAGGAGGAAACTGTATGGGGTTATGCAGGTGCCACCCATTCCAGGGGGTTCCTGCTGGATGGTGCACACAAGTGAATGGGGGTCAGTCACCACACAGATCTAGTCAACTACTTGGAATTCAGACTGTATTATCAGACTTCCAGTTTTTCAAGAAAGCTGCAAAATTCGAATTTCCTTATGTGAAATGTGGGAATTTTTTAAAGCCTTGTATGGACCTCTAGTCTACTTTCTAATTGGAACATGACATACACAGACAAAACTGCACAGGTCACAGGTGTACAACTCTAGGAATTATCAGAAGTGACCATAGCGATGCAACCACCACCCAGGTCAAAACACAGAAAGTTCCCAGCCTCCTGGAAGTCCGTGTGCCTCTTCCTAATTTCCCTCCCTAAGGGGCTACAGATTGGCTGCGCCTGTCTTGAAGTTCTATGTGTAAATGGAGCGTGTTCTCTTTTACAGCCAGGTGGGACGTGGGGCTGGTGTCCCTCCACTCCACAGATCTTGATGGCTGAACAAAAGCACGCAAGTGGCACTTCCCAGCCCTAAGTGGCTGGGAAATGAGGCCCAAGTGAATGCGCCTTTGTGGATTCACTCACAGCTGAGGAAGACCTGGGCTCACTGGAGGAGGAGTCCATAAGAAGCACCAGGTGTGGGTGGAGTGGGACGGTCAAAGTCACAAAAGGGGAGGGTCTGTTCCCGAAGCAAAAGGACAGAGGACAAAAGGACAGGGGAGGTGGCAGGTGCCCAGGGAGGAAGCCAAAGTTCAGAGCCACCAACAAGGCAAAAAGTAAGCATGTCTGGAGAGCCCACAGCCGGGGGCAACCGGAACCAGCCTCAGTGCCCACCGAGATGGCATTTTCCCCAGAGGACACCAAACAGGCTGAATTCCTGGCAGGAGGAGAAATCAACAAAGATTACCCAGTGCGCTCTTTCTTTTAAAACTCTTTTTCAGGGTCAAGTTCAATAAATGCGAAGTAAACATAATAGTATAGTAAACACCTGTCACTCAGCCTTAACAATGATCAACATTCTATGTCATCTTTTCCTCTACTCCTTCCTTCCCCCGCCCTCCATTAATTTTCTCACACTTCTTTTGCGGGGATGGCGGTGGTACATTTACTTACATCCAAATGTGCAAATCTGAGCTGTTCCCTTCTGACAGATGGCAACATTTGTGTAACCCACACCCCTGTACCATTCAGCACATTCCTCTCGCCCCAGATCCTGGGTGCCCCTTCCCAGTCAATCCCTGGCCGTCCCCACTCCCTCAGAAGCAACACCTATTCTGAATTGTTTCTTCCCCAGATGAGTTTTGCCAGTTCTGAAACCGCACAGAAATGGAATCATCCAGAGGGTACTCCTTTTTTTTTTTTAATAGTAATCTTTTATTTATTTATTTATTTATTTATTTATTTATGGCTGTGTTGGGTCTTCGTTTCTGTGCGAGGGCTCTCTCTAGTTGCTGCAAGTGGGGGCCACTCTTCATCGCGGTGCGCGGGCCTCTCACTATCGCGGCCTCTCTTGTTGCGGAGCACAGGCTCCAGACACGCAGGCTCAGTAGTTGTGGCTCGCGGGCCCAGTTGCTCTGTGGCACGTGGGATTCTTCCCAGACCAGGGCTTGAAACCGTGTCCCCTGAATTAGCAGGCAGATTCTCAACCACTGCGCCACCAGGGACGCCCCAGAGGGTACTCTTTTGTGTAAAGCTTACTTCACTAGGCATAATGCCCGTGAATACAGAAAGACGAGTTTTAAGATTCACTCTGGGCCACACAGTACAGACATGTCTTCATCACCCTTCTCATGCCATCTTCTGTGGATAAACTATAAAGCTTTGAGACAAACGTTTGAGATAAAAATAATCTGCACTGGGATTCAGAGCCATGGTTTTCAACGAATTACTCAAACGTTGCTTTCCTCCCTGGGTCCCATGTTCCAGATACCAGTTTCTGCACCTAAAATGTGCAGGCACAGCCATCCCAGAGCTCTGGCCTGCAGTGTCCTCTGAGAAGCAGGGTGGACCACTGGGTTGTTTTTTTTTCCTGTCTCTTGCCCTGGCTCTTCCTCCTTAAGTGAGAAAACTGGGTAAAAGTGGGTAAAAGCAGGTAAAACCTGCAGCTTTCTCTGCCAACGCAAAACACACATCTTCTCACTAAACAGCAGTTACCTGAGGAAAGAGATGCATCCCTGACTCAGTCTTGTATCCACCTGGCCCCTAGTGTGGTTCTGTGCCAATAGGAGGCCCTCAATAAACGCCCATGTTTCTTGTTATTCACTCTTCCTTGAAGATATCAAGGACACCCAGGTTTGGGAGGCAACAGAGCAGAGGGGCAAGAGCTCAGGCTGCCTTCCTTTGCTCACGTATACAATGGTGACAAGGAACCCTAGCACCTGTGCTCAGACGCTGTGTGGGCTGACCCAGCCCAGAGCCTGGCCGAGAACAAGCTTCTACAAGTCTACGGCTGGCAGCATCTGTTCCTCTCCGTCTTGGCCTCACAGCTGGTCCCATGGATGTGACTTACACTGAAACTCTTACCACACCCCTCTCCAGGTGTCTGACCCACTGGGCCCTCACACTGGCCTCAACTAAAATACAACCAGGAGTGAATCCAGGCTTTAGGACACCTTAAAGTTTATACCATTTGGCGGTCCTCTTAAAGAAACAAAATGCAAAAAGAAAAAACCCTTACATTTGCAAACTTTAAAAAAACCAAGGACCCAGCAAGCACAGTACCAGGGCCCCTTCTCACTGCCCCTCCACCCCCAGGTTCTCAACCCCGCCAACCTGCCAGGCACCAAATGGGGGGATCACAGCTTGGCTTCTCATCTATCCCACTCCCAAATCCTGCCACCAAATCCATTGGATTCCATGTCCTCAGACTCCATTGCATCCGCCCCTCTGTCCATGGCCAGCAACACCCTAGTTCAGACCCGCAATACAGCTAACAGCCTTAGTCTGACTGTCTACCTTCAATCACCCCAGAGCCAAACTCCAAGCGTCCAGTGGTCCTAGCCTCCCTTCCCATCTCCCCCGCTTCAGCCTCCCCTGAGCTGCATTCTGTTGCCCAGACACATCTTCCTTGTGCCCTCCTCAGTAAGGCTGGTCACGCCGTTCTTCCACCTGGACTGCCAATCCTCCATCACTCAATGTCAAAATCAATGCCGCAGACACCTCCCCGAAGCCCTCCCCGATGGAAATCCACCTCCCCCTCCAACGAACCCCCGCAAGGCTTCAGCTGTCCGGCTCTGATGGTGCCCAAGCCATTCTGCCTGCGATTAAGGCGATCTGAGAAGCAAAATGAGGCGGCAGAGCTCCCAAGGGTCAAAAGAGCAAATACACCTTTCTGGGCTCAGGCACCTTCCCAGCCAGATGGGGACGATGGCACTGCACTGCTGAGCAGTGAGGACCACGGCAAGGATCCAGTGAGATGAAGACTGAGAACGCACATGAAGACCCCACGTTCTCAGCAGGATATCAAAACCTGTGGCCAGCCGTGGTTCTGTCATGAGCCATAAATTCCCAGTCATGGGCCTTCTCACACCACAGCCATTTCAGACGCTCCTATACCAGGGAGCAGCTGCTCCCTAGGCTGCAAAGATAAGATTTCTCCTTCCCCTGGCAAGGTCCAGATTGCCCCAAGCTTTTCTTCAAATATAAGAGGTAGTAGAGTGTAAAGATTAAGAACTCGTTTTACCACAATTAAAAAAAAAAGAAAAAGCATAGAGAGCCTGATCGAATTTTTGTTGAAAGAAACTTCTTTATCCATCCTTAGCAAAAAGGTGGTAGGGACACCACCAAAATGTTATGAAGTGGCGACGTCTTACTGGAGGTATTATATGATTTTGATTTTGTACGTTTTAATCGATAATTCCTAAAAATTCTAAAATAAATAGGTATGCTTTAATTTTTAAAAGAAGTACAGGGCTTCCCTGGTGGCACAGTGGTTAAGAATCCGCCTGTCAACGCAGGGGACACAGGTTCAAGCCCTGGTCTGAGAAGATCCCACAGGCCGCGGAGCAACTAAGCCTGTGCGCCACAACTACTGAGCCTGCGCTCTAGAGCCCGCGAGCCACAACTACTGAAGCCCACGTGCCCAGAGCCCATGCTCTGCAATAAGAGAAGCCACCGCAGTGAGAAGCCCGCGCACCGCAACCAAGAGTAGCCCCTGCTCGCTGCAACTAGAGAAAGCGCACGCACAGCAACAAAGCCCCAATGCAGCCAAAGATAAATAAATTCAAAAATATAAATAAAATTTTTTAAAAGTACAGAACTAGTATGACAGCGTAACATTTCTTTTTTATAAAACCAATATTTTTCTCATGGTTTTTCCCTTTTTTTCTTCCTATTCAAGCAACTAGGCTGCTCTGTTCTCACTGCTCCAGGAAAGGTACGTTATAATCAAAACCAGAAAATTAAGATTAAAAAAACAAATATGAAGACCATGGATGCTGGAATCAAACTTCCCGGGTCCACCACATTCTAGTGGCAAGGCCATGGAGGGGACATTAAACTGTCCTGCACCTGCTTCCTCATCTGTGCAACAGGGCAGTGGCTACCTTGTAAACTTTTTGTGAGAATTAACTGAGTTTAAGTATACGAGAAGCGCTCAGAACTATGTCTGGCACATAGTAAGCTCCACTTTTGTAAGAAATCTTCTAGTTGGGATCCACTCTACCTTTCAGGAGTTCTTAAGACTCATTCCTCAACATTTCTATGATCCTGGAACATTAGCTGGATTCCGATACTAGACATATAATCGTCTACTGGACCTCTGACACTAGTGAGAAATCTGTAACAAAACTGACCACTCCAACTAAGCCAAGAACTTTCACTGTAGAATCCACCCCCTCCCCCACTAATTCTGTTCCGCAGTCCTTGTGGGGTACCTCTGGAGGTTTCTGCTCCTGGAGCTGCATCATAGTTTGTTCTTTTGCTGTAGATTAATTCTGTCTTGAATTTTGTTTTTGTCCTTCAAATTCAACTTCATAGGTTGAGCTTATACCTCTAATCTCTAAAGATCAAGGTCAAGAGCAGGAAGAGCAGACACCAGCAGGACAGCGGAGGGACCAAGAGCATTTAAGTGCTGTGTGTGCTCTAGCATGTTGCTTAACCTCTCTGTGCCTCAATCTCTTTATCTGTATGATGAGGATGTTAATAGGAACTATCTAACGCATAGGGTTGTGAGGAGTCACTGAGTTAAGCCAGTAAAGAGCTTAAATCATAATGTAAATGGTTAATATATTTTGAAAACATTACACTGCGTGAAAGCCAGACACAAAAGGCCACACATTCTATATGATTCCACTTACCTGAAATATCTCGAGTTGGCAAATCCAGAGACAGAAAACAGATTAGTGGTTGCCAGAGGCTGGGAAGAGGGGAGAATGGAGAATGACTGCTTAGTGGATCCAGGGGTCACGAAAACGCTCTGGAGCTAGATAGTAATGATGGTTGCCTAACACTGTGAATGTACGAAATGGTTAAACTTTGTTGTTATTTGTATTTCACCAAAATAGAAAGAAAAACATTTGCAAAACAAGAAGTCGGTAATGTTATTTATTACTCAAATTACTACATGAATAACTCCTATGACATGAAATGTACTAGGTCCCATGCAAGGCACGATGCCCTGCAGCTTCCCAGGCAGGAGAGGGAATACGACACAGGAGAAGCAGGGTGGGTGGGAAGGGCGGGGGCTCAGGACAAGCTTCACAAACATGGTCGCATCTGAGATGGGTCCTCAAAGACGACTGGACTCTTACGAGATAAAGAATCAGCCAAGAAGAAAGGGAATACACAGCAAAGGTACACAGGTGAGAAGTGAAGTGTGAGGAGTGAGGGTGCGGTAGCTCGAGCACCACTAGGGTGACAGCCCTGGGGGAGAACCGGGGAGAAGTGAACTTAGAGCCCGAAAAGGGTTTAAGGTGTGGTCCTGTCATTTACTAGCTGTGGGTCACTGGGCAGAAACCTTGCTGCTGAACTTTCGATAAAGCTGGAATGCCCACAATTCTCTCAAAGAGGTGCTACGAGTAGGATTACATTAAGCCACGAAAGGCGAAAGCCCCATCTCAACCTAAAACACTACACAAACGTAAAGAACGTGACCCTGCAGAGCACTGGTTCTCCAACTTGGCTGCACGTGGCACCACATTCTGATGATGGGGGCCCTCCCCCCATGCCCAGTGATCCTGGTGTAGAGTCGCAGGCGTGCGCTGGCAGAGCCAGGAAGTAAAGCAACGACAAGGTGAAGGCTGGAACGTGATACACAGCCCACCTGAGTATCCAGACGATGTGGAGGCCTGGAACCATGGCGGGGTCGGGGGGGGGGGGCGTCTTTTAACCTTGACATCCTTAGCACGCTGACCCTGGGCTACCAAGGCAAAGCTGGGGGCCAGGAGACGTGCAGGACAATTCAAGGACAATCCCACACCCCACACCAAATGAGCTCCTTAGAGGCAGGGCCCACATTTTTGATCATTTCATATTCCTCGCATGGTGCCTTACACACACTAGATGATCTCTCTGTTTCTGTATTTCGATCTTGCGTTTTGCTGTGTTTTGGTTTTGTGTTGTTTTAAAATTTTTACTTTATATTGGAGTACAGCTGATTCACAATGTTGTGTTAGTTTCAGGTGTACAGCAAAGTGATTTAGTTATACATATATCTGTTCTTTTTCAGATTCTACTTCCCACATAGGTTATTACAGAGTATTGAGTAGAGTTCCCTGTGCTATACAGTAGGTCCTTGTTGATTATCTATTTTATATATAGTAGTGCGAATATGTTAATCCCAACCTCCTAATTTATCCCTCCCCCCCTTCCCCCTCTGGTAACCATAAGTTTGTTTTCTAAATCTGAGTCTGTTTCTGTTTCGTAAATAAGTTCATTTGTATCATTTTTTATTGTTGTTTTTAATGAGTAAATGAAATAGCTGCAATAAAACAGGTCTTGTCAGTAAAACAGAATGAACTGCTGCTCTCTGGAAAACTCATCTATGTGGAAGTGCTCATCCCCTGAAGTGAGTTAATAAGATAAATGACACGTTACAGTAATCCAAGTACAGGTAAATTCTTCTTTTCCTTTCAGAAGACAGCATGTAATTTTTGCATTTTTCTTCAGAAGCCTCTTTAATGAAGAGGAACTATCTGCCACAGCCTTTAGAACAAAGCTAAAGGCTTCTGGACTTCAAAGCAAAATACATCCTATGTAGAATACTGAAGCATCCTGAACAGACACTTTTGACCTTGGCTTCCCCGCTCTCCCATTGAAACATCCCACATCCAGATCCCCTCTTCTCACTCTCTCCCTCGAATACCCAAGGGATCTGCCACTGTCAGCTTGTGTGCGAGAACTGGGGCCAGTCCCGAGCCAGCCTGGGCCCCTCCCTGGACTCTGACCGGCCACCGTCGCTGCCACCTAATACAGACTGCAACTCACTGGGCAGGTGGCCTGGGCCCCAGCAAACAGGAGCAATCACAGGACTACAGCCAGAGAAACGCTGTGGAAGGGGCTGCCAGAGTGCACTGGGGGTTAATGACTAACCCGCAGGAGGCTTTATAGTGTATTGGGCTTCCCTGACCATTTCACCGGCAGGCAATGTTGCTTCTGGGCCAGGGGAGAACCACGGCTTGCTTTCGGAAGAGGGAGGGGGGCCTCGGAGAGGCGAACAGGCCTGCTGCTGTCACTGGGCCACTGAGAGCAGGAGCCAGGAGGGCTGCGTGCAGGAAACTGTGCTTATTACATGCTAATTACTGCTCATTTGCCTCAGGTGAGCGGCAGCTGGCTGCATGTTCCCAGGCAGGTAGGAAAGACCTGCCATCCCAGAATGAGGCTCTGGACCATGAGGCTTTCAAGCGCTCCTTTAGGGGTAAAACTCAGTGGTTCCGCTGCCCTACCGTCTGCCCCGTCTCCCTTCTCTCTGCAGTGTTCACTGACTCTGCTCCTTAACATGTCTGCTGGCACCTCTGGCCAGGAGATGGATGGAAAGGGCTCACTAGGGGCCTACGGGAGAATGTAAAGGAACACAAACAGGGGTAAGCTACAGAAAAAGAGAATCTCAAGGTCAAGGGAGACATTCAAAACTACAGTCATGGAGCTGATGAAGAAACAGAAGAAAAAGAAAAGACACTCTTTTAATCAAATCTGCTGAAAACATTCCAACGATGAGGAATCTGGACCTTTTCAAAAAAGCAACATCAATGAAAGATAGGAGGATAACAGGGCTCACAGGCAGGGGCTGAACAAGGAGCAGAACTCTTGGAAGTATTACTTCCAGCCTCAGTGCCTTTGCACATGCTGACCTGGCCACGAGGAAAGCTGTTCACCACTTGTCCTCAGAACTCAAAGCTTTCTCTCTGAAATCTTCTGGTTGCCCATTTTCCCCTTCCAGTCCTCCCACCTTAGCCCTTCCTTTAAGCTTATTTAAAACTCCCTAGGACACTTTTCACACCAGGTGTAATGACCTGTCTCCCCTCAAGCTTCTCTGAGGGCAAGGAACCTATCTTATTGTTCTCTGTGTGCCCTGAGTCAGATGCTTTAAATAATGCCTGTACCAACTGTACCCCAAGGTAACCCAATGTTGAGGATGCCATCAAGGAAATCCAGAGAGTAGGAAACTCTAGGACAGATGGCCCAGCTTCTTCAACAAATAAATGGGGAAAAAGGAGGGGAGAAGGGAAAACTCTAGACTAAGAGCTTTAGAGAAATTGTGGGACAGGGAAAAACGAGATAATGTTGGTCAAAGGACACAAACTTTCAGTTTTAAGATAAGTAAGTTCTGGGGATCTAAATGACAGCATGATGATGATAGTTCATTATAATGTAGAGTATCCTTGAAATCTGCTAAGATACACATATGAAGAAATGGTGACTGGCGAGGTGACAGATATGTTAATTAGCTCGATGCACAGTAACCATTTCGCAATGCAAACGTATATCAAATCACCATGCTTTACGCCTCAAATATATACCATTTTTATTTGTGAATTATGCCTCAATAGAGCAAGGAAAAATAACATTTAAAAAAATTCTTGAAGAGCTTTAGATAGAATATCAACCAAATACAATGAAAGGACCTTGTGACAACCAAATAAGAAAATCTGAACACTGACTATATATCTGAAACTAAAAAACAATTGTTAATTATTTTTAGGGTTTTTTTTTATGGTTTTTATTCATCAATTTGATAATATGGTGTATCACATTGATTGATTTGCATACATTGAAGAATCCTTGCATCCCTGGGATAAATCCCACTTGATCATGGTGTATGATCCTTTTAATGTGTTGTTGGATTCTGTTT
>NC_041222.1:15516871-15517178 GCF_002837175.3 Physeter macrocephalus | reverse complement strand
TGGATTCTGTTTGCTAATATTTTGTTGAGGATTTTTGCAACTATATTCATCAGTGATATTGGTCTGTAATTTTCTTTTTTTGTAGTATCTTTGTCTGGTTTTGGTAACAGGGTGATGGTGGCCTCATAGAATGAGTTTGGGAGTGTTCCTCCCTCTGCAATTTTTTGGAAGAGTTGAGAAGGATGGGTGTTAGCTGTACTCTAAATGTCTGACAGAATTCACCTGTGAAGCCATCTTGTCCTGGACTTTTGTCGGAAGATTTTTTTGATTTTTTTTTTTTTTTTTTGCGGTACGCAGGCCTCTCACC
>NC_041222.1:15515767-15516364 GCF_002837175.3 Physeter macrocephalus | reverse complement strand
TTTCTTTCCTTCTGCTAACTTTGGATTTTGTTTGTTCTTCTTTCTCTAGTTCCTTTAGGTGTAAGGTTAGATTGTTTGAGATTTTTCTTGTTTCTTGAGGTAGGCTTGTATAGCTATAGACTTCCCTCTTAGAACTGCTTATGCTGCATCCCATAGGTTTTGGATCGTCGTGTTTTCATTGTCATTTGTCTCTAGGTATTTTCTGATTTCCTCTTTGATTTCTTCAGTTATCTTTTAGTTATTTAGTAATGTATTGTTTAGCCTCCGTGTGTTTGTGTTTTTTACGTTTTTTTCCCCTGTAATTCATTTCTAATCTCATAGCGGTGTAGTAAGAAAAGATGCTTGATATGATTTCCATTTTCTTAAATTTACTGAGGCTTGATTTGTGACCCAAGATGTGATCTATCCTGGAGAATGTTTCGTGCGCACTTGAGAAGAAAGTGTAATCTGCTGTTTTTGGATGGAATGTCCTATAAATATCAATTAAATCTATCTGGTCTATTGTGTCATTTAAAGCTTCTGTTTCCTTATTTATTTTCATTTTGGATGATCTGTCCATTGGTGTAAGTGAGGTGTTAAAGTCCCCCACTATTACTG
>NC_041222.1:15478499-15515006 GCF_002837175.3 Physeter macrocephalus | reverse complement strand
TGGGAGTTCCCTTGTATGTTATTTGTCGTTTTTCCCTTGCTGCTTTCAATCATTTTTCTTTGTCTTTAATTTTTGCCAATTTGATTACTACGTGTCTCAGCGTGTTTCTCCTTGGGTTTATCCTGTGTGGGACTCTCTGCTCTTCCTGGACTTGGGTGGCTATTTCCTTTCCCATGTTAGGGAAGTTTTCGACTGTAATCTCTTCAGATATTTTCTAGGGTCCTTTCTCTCTCTCTGCTCCTTCTGGGACCCCTATAATGCAAACGTTGTTGCGTTTAATGTTGTCCCAGCGGTCTCTTAGGCTGTCTTCGTCTCTTTTCATTCTTTTTTCTTTATTCTGTTCCACAGCAGTGAATTCTATCATTCTGTCTTCCAGGTCACTTATCCGTTCTTCTGCCTCAGTTATTCTGTTATTGATTCCTTCTAGTGTAGTTTTCATTTCAGTTATTGTATTGTTCATCTCTGTTTGTTTGTTCTTTAATTCTTCTAGGTCTTCGTTAAACATTTCTTGCATCTTCTCGATCTTTGCCTCCATTCTTTTTCCGAGGTCCTGGATCATCTTCACTATCATTATTCTGGATTCTTTTTCTGGAAGGTTGCCTATCTCCACTTCCTTTAGTTGTTTTTCTGGGGTTTTATCTTGTTTCTTCACCTGGTATATAGCCCTCTGCCTTTTCATCTTGTCTATCTTTCTGTGAATGTGGTTTTTGTCCCACAGGCTGCAGGACTGTAGTTCTTCTTGCTTCTGCTGTCTGCCCTCTCTAGGTGTTTTAATAATATTGTGACTATTTAAAAAAACACAGCCCTGATCTTTTAGATAATTGGGACTTTGTTTTAAAAGAATTGGGAAGTAACAAGAGGTGAAGATATAGATGAAAAGAGAGGGGCCACATTAATAAAAGATGAAGCTTAACAATGGATACTTGGATTATGTTCATTATATGATGGGTACTTGGGGTTCTCTGTGCTTTTGACTGCATTTAAAATTTCAATTAATAAAAACTGGGAAAAAAGTAGGCAGAATTGAATGAATACCATAGATCCTGCAACTGCTCACCAAAAGCCACCAGCAGCAACAGATCAGCTCACTCACAGGGAAATGGAAAACAATACGTTAATTCCTGCTTAGTGAGGAAAGGCCCGCAAGGGGGACTTACAGAGAAGTGTTCTCCTTTGTTCCATTGAGGTGACCTCAGAAGAGGAAGTGGGTATAGGAGACAATCTCATCAAGGCCAGCAGGCAGTGAGCTGAATGCGATGAGAAAAATACAACGCAACTGAAAAACAGGCAAACATCATAGAACAAGGCATACCAGGAGGAAATACGTTCATGGTTCTTAACACAGGCCAAGATATACTCCATCTCATCAACAACTGGGGAAAAGTGAAGACCACAATGAGTTCCCACTAACTCCCACAAGACTGCTAAAATAAAACAGAAAAGCTGTCCAATGCCAAGGGCTGAAAAACGGGTTAGCAGACGCTTTTATGTGCTGCTGGGACTCTGGAGAAAACAATTTCGCATGATCTTAAAAGGTCCTGCCCGCCACCCTCCCAGCCACTGGTACATACCCAGTAGAGACGCTTGCTAGCATATGTGCACCAGGAAGACCAATTCCAGAAGGTTCAAAGCAGCATTTTTTTTTCTAACAGCTCCAAACTGAAAACATCCCAAATGTCCACCGACAAAGGATAACTATATTCCGGTATATTCATGCGGCGCAGCAAGAACTACAGTTACCTCATCAATATGGATGAATCTCTCACAGACACAGTATTGAGTGAAAAATCCATTTACTATAAAGTTCACTAACATGCAGGACTAACAATAATCATTTAGGGAAACACACATATGAGGCAAACTCATCAAAAAAGGGATGAGAGACAAACTTCAGGAGAGCAGGAGGGAGGGGAAGGTCATTGGGGAGGAGCATGGGGGGGCCATTAACAGCACTGGTGATGCTCTTTGTTCTTAAGCTGGGTGGTGGGTACCCGGATGTTATTATTATTTTTTTAAAAAACTAGTCATGTTTATTATTTTTCTTTAAAACTAGTCATGTTACAGATACTCTTTTGTATTTGTATTTCGTCATTAAAAGATGTAAAGAATGACTGGTCAGAGGACTTGCCAACACTGAGCAACTCAGACAAAAGACCAGACAACTGGGAGGATGAGTCCAGGGACTTCCCTGGTGGTCCAGTGGGTAAGACTCTGCGTTCCCAATGGAGGTCATTTCATACATTTAGAAAGATAGAGTTAGACTGTCTTGTCACAGTCTGCATTCTTTCCTGGGACCCGCCAATCTCCTAAATGATGTTTTTAGAAATTTGCCTGGGGACTTCCCTGGTGGTCCAGTGGGTAAGACTCTGCGTTCCCAATGCAGGGGGCCCAGGTTTGATCCCTGGTCGGGAAACTAGATCCTGCACGCATGCCACAACTAAGAGTCGCATGCTGCAACGAAGATCCTGACCGCTGCAACTAAGACCTGGCACAGCCAAAATAAAAAAAATAAAATAAAATGAGTCCCAGGTGAGCGGGTGCCAGAATGCCAAGAACAAAACCCCCAAGGAGAGGGCTGGGGACATCCAAGTCTCTGACGGCAGTGCCACTGGTGAATGGGCAAGGCCCAGATGTGCAGAGAAGTCTGAAACTTGGATGAATGGGTCAACAAAATGTGGCATATCCATACATTGGAATACTACTCAGCCTTATAAAGGAAGGAAATTCTGATACATGTTACGACATGGATGGACCTTGAAGACGTTACGCTAAGTGAAAGAAGCCAGACACAAAGAAACAAGTACTCTATGATTCCACTTATAGGAGGTACTAAGAGTAGTCAAATTCATAGAGACAGAAAGCAGACTAGAGGTTACCAGGGGCTACAGGGAAAGAGGAATGGGGACTTCATGTTTAGTGGGCACTGAGTTTTAACGTGGGATGATGAAAACATTCTGGAGATGGATAGTGGTGATGGTTGCACAACAATGTCAATGTACTCAATGCCACTGAACTGTACACCTAAAAATGGTTAAGATGGTAAATTTTATGCTACTTACATATTACCACAATTTTTTAAAATCCGTAACTCAAGGAAGGTGCAGCTGAGCAAGCAAACTGGTAGGATAAAGGAGAGGTGCCATCAGGCCTCCAGCAACCCCCTTGAGCACACGTAAGGTAGGACACGGATAACAGCAGCATTCAGACGGGAAGCGGGCATGGAAGAGACACCACAGAGCCGAGGGATGCCGACCCTGCAGGCACCCGGGGAGCCTGCCAGTCCACGTCCTCCCAGCCGGGCCAGCTGCCTGGGCAATTCCGACCCTGGGACCAGGCTCAGCGCTGGGAAACAAAGATGCTCCGGATGGTGCCACTGGTGGCACAGGGCCCTGGGGAGGTCACCCTCCAGGTTTCAACTTCAAGAAGGAAATTCTGGGCACTCAGCCAACTATGACTTTGGGGAAAAGAACTTGCAAAAATTGCTGAGACATGGTAGACAGAACCCAAATGCCAGAGATGCTGAAAAGCAAAAAGTTTCAGGAAAGACAGGGTGGTTTATGGCATGAAATTCTGACCCATCAAATTACAAAGGATTCTGACCTTCCCCAGGAGTTCCAAGGAGCACACCCTTCAAACAGGAAGGCCAGGTGTGCACCACATGGGCTGGGGGAAGAGCACTGGAGGACGAGTCAGGAAACCTAGATTCAATTCTGGCTCCACCACGCTTATAGCTGGCCCAGGACCAACTGCTCCCTGAGACCGTGCGTAAAGGGGATAATAACACTTTCCCGGATGGTGGCAATTAAGAGAAGTAACACAGATTCTGAGAGCCTGGGGGGGTAGGCATGCCTAACAGGTAAGATACCAGGTGCTTTGCCTATCAACCTTCAACCCCAAGAGACAGGTAGAGACAGGTATTACTACACACACACACACACACACACACACACACACACACACACACACAGAATGAGGGGTTAATTTAAGTAATCCAGAATAAGCACAACAAGAGGGCACCAACCTGGGTGAGAAGTATGTCTGGAAGGCTCGGATAGGAGGAAGAAAATTTTAAAAAATTAAAAAAGGATACACAAGGATGCACACCATGTTTATAAACATGTATGCAAAAGCACAAAGATTGAAGGAAGCAGCAAAACCAACCAGTTGCTATGCAGCAGGATGGGAATATGTAAAACGCTTTTCTCTGTGATAATTTTAGTGTTGTTCTATTAAACACTTTTCAAAAATGTAGCCTACTTCCAGCCTCAGTGTTGAAGAACTATGGGCCTCAAACCAGAATGCACTCTGGGCGAAACTACACTCACTGAATATGAGTACAGATGTGAATCCGAGGTCTGGAAACCCCAAGTGGCCTGGAAAGGAGGACACCCTTCTGAGGCTCAGGGTCCCCCACCCACCTCGGGGCCTCTGGGGCAGGCTCAGAACCCCGCCGCTCCCACCCCTCGCATGCCCAGTCCTGGGTCAGAGGACACAAACCATCTCCCGGCGGACTATCCGAGCTCGAAGCTAGAGTCTGCCTTTGCTCTGTGACACGGGCAAGTTTCTTATCCAGCCTGCTAAGCCCTGATTCTCCCCCTCACAAATCAGGGCTAAAAACAGTAACCAACAAAAGAGGTTCTGTGAGGGTCCAACAAAACAGTCGCTTAAGCAATTAGCACAGGACCGACACACAGTGGCCGCTGGCTCTTACTAGCCTGAGACCCTCCTCTGTGCTTTACAGGTTCCTCACTTACTCCTTCGAGACTCAGGGACATAGCTGGAGCTCATAATCCTCCCCGACCCCAAGGAGCCCCAAGTCCAGCAAGTGGGGTTTTCTGGCTCCATCCTCCATGCGTCTGCACCTGCTGTTTCCTCTGCCCCAACGCCTCTGGCCAAATCTAACAGCTGAACTCCCAGGCAACCTTCGGGACAACTCGATGTCACTTTGGGCATCAAACCTTCCCCAAATCCACTCCACAGTTCAATCGCTCACCCCCGTACTACCTCACGTGGGGTTCCGAGTTATCTAGTATATTTACACTGTCTCCCCTTCTAGACTGGGACTCTCTCCTACCTCCTGTACCCCTCCCGAACACTTCATGCAGGGTAAATGCTCAACAAGTCTATGCCGACTGAAGAAAACAAGTGGGCAAACAAAAACATTTTGGAAAACAAAAATAAACCAGAAATTAAAATCAAGTGCGACTAGTGAGATACATCCAGCTGCAGAGAGAAGCCAAAGAGGCTGCAGAAGGAGATGAAGGGGCCCTAGGGTAGAGGGGGCACACCTGGGATGCTGCAAGATCACCCACCTGCCTCTGCCAGATCAGCCCCAGCTGGTAACAGAGCCTGGGCATCCCTGGGCAGGCGAGAGTGGTCACCACCCCAAAGCAGATGTTCAGACCACAAGCCCTCAGATGCAAGGGGACTCTGTGGCCCCATCAACAGGACATTAACCTACCAGAGAGCAGAGGTGATTGGTGGGGAAGGGCTCCAAGGATGGGGAGCCCTCTTCTTAGCCAGGCAGTAGGTGGCACACAGCTCAGACGGCCACAGGGGGCTCCCCGCCCCAGCTAAGGTCCCAGGGACTGTAAAGGGGGGGAAAAGGGTCCCAGCCTAAAGAGACAGAAACTTGGGGTCTAGGTCCCGATTCATTTGTGCTGAAGGGGTGGGGAAAGAGACTATACTTTCATCAACCCATATAAAGTCGTCACTTAAAATAACATTCATATCTAAAATCAAAGAGAAAAGTACAGATGGACACACACACCACAATTTTAAAAGTGGTTATTATCTCTGATGAGATTTTAGATCTTTTTAACTTCTCTTGCTTCTCTATATTTTCTAATCTTTCTGCTGCCAACATGTTCTCCTGTGAAATGCAAGTGGGGGAGGAAAGCACATGCCAACCTGAAGAAAAACACCAAGATGAATCAGCAGCTGACCCTGCCCGCAGGCAGCTGCCACGGCCCGAGGAGGAAACCCAAGTGCAAAGAACCAGATTCCTGCAGGAGAAACGCTCCAGGCAGCGTGGAGGAGGCTGGCAACAGGACTCAGGCAGCGGAGAAGGACGGGACACGTGTTTTGAGGACAAACTGTGGGCGGGGGATTTCTGTGGTGAAGGAGTGGATTTTTTTCTAAGTCCCTATGCAAGAATGTAAGGGAAAGTTCTACCTCCCCATGCCCCCGCCCCCAACCTTTTGCTCTTTCAGAATTAAACAGACCTGTGCCTTCATCCACAACAGGGCACTAGCGACAGAATTCAATAAGATTATGCACGTGAAAGTGCTTAGCAAGTTAATATTTGTTCAGTCCTGGCCCAGCGCAGGGTCATGTTACTGGCACTGGAGAAGCTGGCAGACTCCCCCTCCCTGCATATTAACACCAACAATCCAGAAAATGGGGAACCAGAGTTAGAGATCGCATCTCTATCCCACTTGGGAAGGATGTTCACCACCCACCTCTCTTGCCCACTCCCCTCCTTCGCCAGCAGCCCTCCTTTTAAAACAAAGGTATTTAAAAAAAAAATACACAACCCCATGACCCACACAGTTATCCAAAGCTCCCCACGGTCTCATTCACGGTCTGGGGGGGTTGGAGATGGGGACAGGGTAAGCCCTGGAGGGCCACCTTGAGCCAATACCTTCCCTCAGGAGCAGGAAAAAGCAAGCCACCCAGAGGTCTGGGATAAGGCAGTGTGTCCATGGCAGCCAGAACCTTGGGAGAGGATGGAAATGAGGAGTTGCCTTCTCCTATTTCCTAGGGCCTTATGTAGCTCCCCATTTCTTCCCACCATTGAGGGTGAAGATACCCCTGCCCTCCAAGCTACAGTCCAGTACTCAGTCCCCCCACATTCAATCAAGCCCCACCCCTGGCCCTGCCAAACGGCACTGGGCTCTGTTTAGACTTCCTGGCACCGATTTTTTTGGGGGTGGGGCGCACACCGCACATGTTGCAGGATCTTAGCTCCCCGACCAGAGATCGAACCGGGTCCCTTGGCAGTAAAAACACGGAGTCCTAACCACTGGACCACCGGGGAATTCCCAGCCTTTTTTTTTTTTTTCTTTAATGTTCATTTCTAGAAAACTTCCCAATCACTTTTCACAGGCCAAAGAGGAGGCACTGAGATGTGTATAAGATTACAACCTACTAGCAACCCTTCAGCACCCTGCTGTTTCCTGAGGCTTTTCATATCCTTTTTGTCATGTAATCATCCCATTTTAAAGACCAGAAAATCGAGATTCAAGTAGCCCAGGGCTGCACAGCCCAGCTGCCAAGACTCAAACATGCATCTTCCTGCCCTGAAACTCTCGGTGCTTGCCCTGTACCATACAAGTCACTGCGGAGCTCCAGGGACAGTGAAAGCAACTACACCAAATAAAATACTGGCCAACGGGCTGTGCCCTCCAAGGCATGGGGGCGGGGGGTGCTAACCAGCCAGCCACACACCCTCCCGGCTTTCCACACAGAGCTGCTGGAAGACTGCGCACGCAGGGGAGGGGGGCGACGGGGCTGAGCAACAGCCGCGCAAGCAAAAGCGATGCCAGGGCTTTAGTCAACAGAGAGCTAATATGAGTCAACAGTGGGTACCGCTGCCAAGCACACTGATGGGATCTTCAGCTGCATTAATAGAAGGGGAGAGTCTCAGGCAGGCCGAGGGAGTCCTGCCTGCTCTGACCAGACCACACCTGAGGGCTGGGCTGGGCAGGGCAGGGCAGGGCTGGGCTGGGCTGGGCTACGGACACGGGGGCACCTTCCAAGGCGGCGCCAGGGTTTCTGAAGAGGAGTGGCTCAGGGTGGCACTCTGGTCTGTAGGGTGGAAGCTGGGCTTGGACAGCAAGCCCACTCCAGACTGCACATTACCGATGGATTTTTTTTAAAAAAAGATCCTGACTATCCACAGAAAAAGTTAAGAACGCGCAGGCATGCCAGAGGATGAGGCCCACCACCTGGGGGAGGGGTCCCAGGCCCTGTCATTTGCTTCCTCCTTTGTTATATATAACAGCTGGGTCGTGGCTTGACACGAGAAGTGTCCCTGACACAACAGGTAATCTAAAAACGGGGAATTCCCTGGTGGTCCAATGGTTAGGACTCGGGCTTTCACTGCCGTGGACCCGGGTTCAAACCCGGGTTCAATCCCTGGTCGGGGAACTAAGATCCTACAAGCCGCTCAGTGTGGCCAAAAAATAAATTAAAAAAAAATTTTTTTTAATGCACAAGGGACACTGGATTTGACATCCTAGAGCCTCAAGTGTCAAAGTCTCTGGGAAGTCCTCCCAATTCATCCACCAGCACCCTGTCCGGTGAGCCTGTCGTATCACTCAGCATCACTTAACAATAAAAAGACGCTCTGCTACACGTGTTTCCCAAGAGCCTCAAGGCCACCTCTCATTCACCTTTGGGTCCACAGCCCAGCATCTGGCACACTGGAGACGCCCAATAAATGGTGACAACTGAAAACCGAGGTGCCCCAGCACGATCACAGTGAGGGTGTTGTGTTCGAGGCAATTCTGGAACATAGGCATCCTGACTAGGGCTAATAAAATGGCTTATGACAGTGCATAACCACTGTTAGTATACTGAGGGACGAATTCTTGACGCTACCACCACCAGAGGGTTTTAATTACAAAAGAGTTATAGTTAGCCTGGCAAGTGTGCTTTGTGCCCGTGCAAGTGACTGGAGACAGACAATCCAGCTCAGGGAGATGGCGGTCAAAGGTAAATCCTGTGCGCCATGCAGCAAAGCAACCCCTGGGCCCAGGAAGCAGTAAAAATCCAGGAACGCAGGAGACCAGAATAATGACCAGTGGGACTAAATGCCAAAAAGGACAGCATAAAAAGTGAGCTTGGTGAAACGGGCTGAGAAGGAGCGCACATGCTACAGATTCATGGGGAGATGGCTGCCTGGAGCTCACCTTGTAACTCTGAGAATTAAATACAGGAACTAAGACTCTGATCTGGGAAGATGAGCACAGGAGACTGTGCGATGCAGTTCTAATGCCTGATAAATCTTTAAATCGATGAGTCGTGCTCACTGTTTATTCTTCTCCATCTTTCCTCCCCAAGCAAGGGCTCACATGACAAAAGCCAGCGTTTGCTCTGGATTTGCCTTTGGGCGGGGTATATATACATACGCGTGTCTGTATAAATAAAAGTGGGAGTTCACTAAATAACATCTTAAAGCATCAAAAAATCTGCCATTATGAGAAAACCTGGTGAATCCTTTTGTCAAGTAGCCTTTAATAAAGTGAAAAAACCTCTTAGGATGCAAAATCCCCCTCCCCTCACACTGGGCCAGGGTACCACCAGCTGCGGTTAAGTCAGCATTCCCGTCCCAACCTGTTCATTTGGGTACCTGTTTGGGTCTATTCACTACGCATGCATCTTACTGGGTTTGCATTTTTCATCCCAGAAACACCGCTTAAGCCTGTCGCACAAACCTGACAGAGCAATACATTTTATAAACGAATCACCCCCGGGGAACAGACAAGAAAACCATCAGCAATGAGCGTTGTCAAAGTTCCAAACCAGAGCATTCCTTTCCCAGATCCGAGATGCAGAATACGCCACATCCTCTCCACACACCAGCTGCCTGCTCCAGAAGCAACACACTCACCTCACCACTGGCTGCACCCCCCGCCCCTCCCGGCCCCTTCAGGCCTCCTCTCCCAGCTGAATAAAAGCTGGAGAGACCCGTCTTGGGGAAGCAGTAACATTTTAATACTACTGTAAAGACAACTGCTCTAAGCACTGGAATGTTGGCTCCTTTTCCATGAATAAAAAGGCCCCCAAAGGGTATTATCATAACAAAATGATATCCTATGGAGAGCACCAGGAACCACAAAAATAAAATCGCCATAAACTGATACTGTCTCAAAATTAAACCTACACAAGGAAACGTTAAACCCCAGGCCAGGCAGGCTCTCATTTTCCCATCTAAAACCCTTACAATCTTCCCAGTTCTCTCATGACGTCCAATTTCCCCCACCCGAGGAGGCCTAAATGCTTTCTTTCGAAGTCCCGGTATGTTATTTTTTTCCCTTGAAACCCTCTAGATGCTCTGTAACATTCATCTAAAGCTCAATCGTTGCTGTGTCCTCGGTCACACCCAAAGATTCCCAAAGGCACCGTCTGCCGCAGCGCCGGGTGCACAGCAGGCGCCCCACTAATGTGCGGATTTGATTTGATCAGATCTGGCCCCTTCGGCTAGAAAGACACATTGGTAGCCAGACGCCCAGGCGGAGACAGCAGCGCCAGCCTAGCTCTCTGCCGGAGGGGGCGGGGTGCAACCACCTGTGGGCGGGTGGCCGGGGCTCAGGCCGCGGCGCAGCTGCCCGGGAGTGCCTCCGCGGCTCCACGCACAGACCCCGGGTAAAGTCCGGCGCCCCAGGCCCGAGAGCACCCCGGGGCAGACTCCCAGCGCCCCAGCAGGGGCTCCGCCGGTGCAAAGTTGGCCTGGTCCGCGAGAATCCACTCTAGAGTTAGCTCCCAAGTCGCCCGGCCGCCTGTGAGGCAGCGAGCCAGAGGGGCTCTTTAGGATGGGACCGGTGTGTGTGTGGGGGGGCGGGGTGGAGCACCGAGATGGGAACACAAGAGAGAAGTGGTCCCCCGACTCGCTCCCAAACTTGGGGCACCTGCCGGCCAGCAGGCGAGGGGGATTCTCCGCCTTGCCGTCCCACCAAGGCCTGGTGGCGAGTTTGTCGGGGCAAGCGGGCCATCCCATGGCAGCCCCGCATTGCTTTGAGATTTTCTAACCAATAATCCAGCACCGAGAAGGCCGATGCAGGAACCTGGGGGATAGAAGGGGAACACCAGTCACCCGCGCCAGGGGGCGGGGACTTGGGACTCGGGGGCGCGGGCCAGGGATGGGGCCCCGGAAGAGAGCAGGACGGGGTGGCCCGAGAGGGAACCAGAACTAGGAGTGCTCGCAAAAGGGGGAGGGGATCCCGGAGAGGTACAAGGGGAGCGCCCCAGATGGAAGCATCGGGGGAAGGGAGCTGCCCCAAGGGCCGCGGGGTGCCAGTGTCCCGGACCGGCCCCGTCACTCACCGGCAGGTCCACGCTCACTTCGGTCCCGTCGAGCAGGAAGACGCGGCAGTAGAGGGTGGCCTTGGAGGCCCCGGCGGCGGAGATGTGCACGGCCGCGCAGCCCATGAGCAGGGGCCCGCCGCCAGCCGGGAACACGCTGCCCCCGGGCGCGGCGGGCAGCGTGGACACGGCGGCGGCGGCCGGGCCCCCCCGCGGACCCCCGTCGCGCTCGTCCCCCAGGCCGGCGGCCCCGCGCCCTGCCGCGCCCCGCGCGTAGCGCTGCATGGAGCGGCGGCCAAAGGTCCGGCGCAGGAACCGCAGCATCCTGGCTGGGGGCGTCCCCTGCCTCCGCCCCCTGCGCCGCCGCCGCTGCGCCGCCGCCCAGGAGCGCCCCGCGACGCCGTCAGTGCAGGCGGCCGCCCGCGCCGCCTCCCGCCGGCTGCGGACCGGGGCTCGCTCCCGCCGAGGACGAGGCCGCGCTTCGGCTGCCTGCGGGGCGCGCCGGCCCGGCCAGCGCCGGCTGCGAGTGGCCGCGGGCGGGAGGGCGCGCTCGGGGCGGCCCGGGAGCCGTCCCGCCGCCGCCTCCGCCGCACCCGTCCCCCCGCCGCCTCCGCCGCCACGCGCCCTGCCGGGCCGGCGGCCTGCGCTCGCCGCCAAGGGGCCGCTCCCGACTGCCGGCCGCGGGCGGCCCGAGGACTGGGGGGGCGCGGGGGGCGCGGGGGCGGGCTGCGGGCTGCTCCCGCGCCGCGCGCCGGCCGAGGGCCAGCCGGAGCAGGGCGCCTGCGTGCTCCTGGCGCGCTCGCTCCCACTCGCCGCGCCCAGGCCCGAGGAGGCCCAGCCGAGCGCCCGCTCCCCAGGCGCCTTCTCCTGCGCCCGCAGCCCCCGCCTCCCACCTGGGAGGCTGCACCTACAGCCGCCGCCTCCGCCGCCACCGCCGCTACCGCCGCCGGGACTGCAGCACGCCCTCCTCCCTCGGGGCTGCGCCGGGTATTTGAAACCGGGTCTGTGCTGCCCCCTGCCGGCCCGAGCGCCCCCTGCTGCTGTAGGTGTGCTCACGTGTGTACACGTAGGTGAGCACACACGTGTTTCCGGCGCTGCCAGCCCCGAAGACGCCGGAGAGTCTCCCCTTGCCTAGTTAGGAAAACGGGCTGCATGCCCTCGGGGGAGCCTTGCCTGGGAGGCCGGAGAGAGAAGTGCATTAAGCGAAGGCCCTACCAGGCCCTCACTTTTCCCCTTCTGGAAAAGGATAGGGGTGAACTAGGTAATCTACCAGGTCGCTGCTACTTAAAGTTCTGTCAGTTTAAGATCTCAGAGCTGGAAGGGCCCTTTCAATGGGCTCATTCCAAATAAGGAAATTGAGGCCAGGCAAGGAGGGGTGTACTTTTCCAACCGACTACACAGAAGAACACCTTTCCTCAGGGAATTCGTGTCCAGTATCGAGGCAGAGGCCTGCATAAATAGCCGTAACTGAGAAGGCTAGTAAAGCGTGCACAAGTTACTGAGAAGCAGAGTGGAACTGAGGCATGAGGAGGATAGTATAGGACACACAGAATATCGGAGGCGGAGGGAAGGGTTTATAAACGGTGCCCCTCAGGTATACATGTTCAAGGCCTGGTTCAGGGAGAAGTGGGTTTCAGTGTGGCTGAAAGGAGGTCAGGCCTCTTGAGAAGAGTAACACTGCTTTGTGTGTGTGTGTGTGTGCCTGACACTATGCTAAGCCCTTCCCATTCATCATCTCACTAAATCCTCAGCACAGCCTGGTTCCATAGTCGGTTTTATCCCCATTGTACGGAGGAGGAAATTGAAGCTTAGAGAGCTTAAGAGACTTGCTCCAGATTTCATGGTTAATAGGGGCTCGTTTGCTGGGATTTAAAGCTGTTGCTCCTACCCACGGCCAAGCTGAGGCATGTGACATGATTGGAAAGCGATGATGGTTTCTGAGAGGCCTGGACGGAGGCAGTGGCCACAGCAAAGGGGAAAGAGAAAGGGAGGGGTGAATTCAGGAGGCATTCCAAAATCGCCATTTACTGAGGATCAGGCACTGTCTTAGGTGATTTCATGGATGATAGTTTCATTATCCTCACTCCAACCCTTCCAGGTAGTTCTATTTGTCCCCATTGACTTAGGTGGAGTTTGGGACTTCTTAGAGAAGTAATATCCTTGCCCGAGGTCTCAGAGCGCCTGAATGGCGGCAGCCAGTACCTTCACTTGTTGCCTAGTGTTTCCTTTATGACTCTACAGGGATCTACCAGGTGACGGTGTATTCTGAGGGGGCACCTGCAATCAGCCTTCCAATACCCACTCTGCTCCCCTCCCTCAAGACTTAACTTAATAGAATACCATCAGCAAGCTGGTGTTCAAAGGTAGCCCAGTCTGCTTACTGGTTTCTAAGGATAGCCCATTTCACACTATATAGCCCAGGAGTGCTGTGGTAGACTGAATAATGGCCCCCCAAAGATGTCCACGTCTCAATCCCCAGAACCTGTGAATATCTTCCCGAACATGGCATAAGGGACTTTGCAGATGTGACTAAATGAAGGAGTTTGAGGTGGGGAGATTCTCCTGGGTTATCTAGGTGGGACCAATATAATCACAAGGGTCCTTATGAAGGAGGCAGGAGGGTCAGAGACAGAGAAGGTAATGTGACAATGGCAGCAGAAGTCAGAGTGATGCATTCAGGAGCCAAGGAATGCAGGCAGCTGCTAGAAGGTGGAAAAGGCAAGGAACAGATTATTCCCTAGATATTCCAGAAGGAACGTAGCCTTTGTTTTTAACACAGACTGTGTAAAATCCATCTCTGACTTCTGACCTCCAGAATTGTAAGATAATACATTTGTGTTATTTTAAACCACTAAGTTTGTGGTGATTTATTCCAGCAGTGATAGGAAACGCATACAAGTGCAGTGTTAAATCATATTAGTTTGGTGCACTACAGTTTTCAAAGCCTCTTGGCACTGTCACAGTGCCATCCCTCTCAAAGTAAGTGTCACTCAATTTGCAATTATCCTCTGTCCTTCTCTCCTACTAAATGCTGAGCTCCATGAAGACAAGACTTTTTCTTATTCATCATTGTATCCCCACCCAGCACCTAGCCTGCTGTCTGGCAAGTAGTCTGCGTTTCAATAAACGCTCATTGAATGAATGCAGGATCACATTACATTGTCGTAATAGCCCCGTGGGGTAGGTATTGCTTTTGCCTTTTAGAGACGGAGAAAATGAAGACTGGAGTGGAGCCCAGACTCACACTCATGTCTCCTGACTCGAGCTCCCACGTGCTACCGACAATACCATGTCACTGAGAATCCCATGGGGACTCCAGATTGCTTTAATTTTACCTGTACCTCCTCTGTGCCAGGCACCGTCACCTAACTGATCTCATTCAGTCCTCGTCACAATAGTGATTTAAGCACTGTTTTCTCCACCACACAGAGGAAAAACAGAGGCTCAGGCCTTCCTCTGATTAAATTTCATGTCACCCAAGTTTCCTCCCCAGGATTTCCACATTTGATGAGTAAGTTTGCATTTTGTCTGCTCAGTGTTACATATTTCAGTGATTGCTCTTTCTTAATCTTTGCCTTTTGGACTCTAAAAATTTCCTGTCCCTGTTATCCAAGCTCTGTACCAGCCCTTCAGAAATTTTAATTGCCGTTTCTCAGACCTCCTCTATGTTCAATGAAAATGGGCCAGAACTGTGCGTGTATCCTGTTTGCCAACACATCATTCTTTAACGGGCCTCTTGGCCCTCAAACGATTCTTTAGTATTTCACCTGTGTTCCTGTCTAGAAACAGGAACCGTCTTGAGCTGAAGTTCTCAAGAAACCGTCTACACTAAATTCCAGGTCCTTTCCTTGGCCATGAGCAGTAGCTTGAGTTCCTCAACTTCATGGGCAGTAGTTAGAAGCTGACCCCTAGAGTCACTTCCTGCCTTCTCATTAAAGCTCAGCCACCACTTCTTTACCCACCTCCTCAGGTTCATGAGAACTTCCCGTCTTCCTTCCCATCCCTACTCCCAGAGTTCTGTGATCAGTAAAGCCTGAGAGTTCCTTATATACGCCCTTTCTCCAGAACAGTTTTCATGTTAATTAAACAGCCCTTAGCCCTGTCTCTAAGGAACTCCTCTCAGAAATGTGCCATTTATCCCTATCCTTTGTTTCCTGGCTTGTTTCCTAGACTCAGTCAAATTGCACCCTCATTCCCTCAGATGCCTTTTCTTTTCCCATAGAACAAGATTACATTTGAATGTATGCTTCTATTTTTTCATACATTTTTCTTTCCATAAGCATTTATTGAGACCTTACGATGTCCCACAAAGCCTTCCCTACCCTTCCATGTGTTTAGTAAATGTCGGCTTAACCTTTCTGCTATGGTTTTACAATAATAATAGCTATCATTGATTAAAGACTGTGTAGTGGGCAGCTATGGCCAGCCTAGCATCCGTTTTCCTTCTTTGGGTTACAGAATTTGGGTTGCTTTGCAGAATTACTTCACCTCCACTCAGAGGCCTAGTGGTCTAGGTGAAGCTGACCCCACCTCCTGCCTCAGGTATGGCACATGATCAAAGCTGGCTAATCAGAGCATTACATTTCTCAGTGACCTGTTATTGGTTCAAAAATAGGCAGTAACCCATGTCAGGCCAATGATGGTCAGCCCTGGAACTCTTGCTGAAATTGTTGGGAACCAGCAGTGTTAAGCCTGCTGCTTCAGCCATGCCTGAAGCTACCCCTTGGAATTTACAGTATAAGGAGTGAATCAGATTAGAATAAAGATTTTCCAGGTCCCAGATCTTTCTCTGGCTTCACTTATTCTCTTTCCTGAACACAGAGCATAAGAATTATTTCGAATAGGGACTCACTTTGTTCATTCTTTAAAGGATTCATCTCTAAGCAAATCATTAGCAAAGCAATTCTCATCACTGAATTTACAGAAATAAATAAGAGTTAATAAGTCATCTAAACTTTTAGATTCAGAAGTGGCAGTGACAAAAGTGACTTTTTGGCAACTGCATCTGAGTCCCAAATTTCTGACTCCTCAACATTTAATCCCTAGGTCTCCATTCCAAACATCTACTAACCCAGCCCTGTGTCTAGACTCAGAGATCAACATCTGGAGAGAAAGAGGGGTGTCCCCCACTTCGCTGATGCCCACCCTAGCACGTGTATCCTATCTGAGGACCCATTTCTTCCCTGAAGGATGTGCAACCCGCTTTGGGGAAACACACGTGGCTCTGATGTGATAGCCCTAACATTCATGCTGCCAATGACCACAGAGAATGGAAGGGGGGCGTTTCTATAGTGCCTGCCCACCTTGCTGCCTCCCTGCCTTCATCTTAGATGTAGCCCCCTCTTACCTGACATTCTTGATGTGCTCACCTATCTCTTACTTTCTCTTAGGCAACTGCTTACCTTTGGTTCTGTATCCAATGGTCTAAAATCAGTGCTGTCCAACAGAACTTTCTGCAATGATGGAAACGTTCTACATCTGTGCTGTCTAATATGGCAACCACTAGCCACATGTGACTATTGAACACTTGCAAGGAGGCTAGGAAGATTAAGGTATTAAATATTTCATTTTATTTCACTTTAATTTATTATTTACTTATTTATTTTATTTTTTATTTTTGGCTGCGTTGGGTCTTCGTTGCTGCATGCGGGCTTTCTCTAGTTGCGGTGAGCGGGGGCTACACTTCATTGCAGCGCGCGGGCTTCTCATTGTGGTGGCTTCTCTTGTTGCAGAGCACAGGCTCTAGGCACGTGGGCTTTAGTAATTGTGGATCGCGGGCTCAGGAGTTGTGGCTCGCGGGCTCTAGAGCGCAGGCTCAGTAGTTGTGGCGCATGGGCTTAGCTGCTCTGCGGCATGTGGGATCTTCCCAGACCAAGGATCAAACCCGTGTCCCCTGAATTGGCAGATGGATTCTTAACCACTGTGCCACCAGGGAAGTCCTCATTTTAATTTAAATATAAATCTGATTAGTGGTTACCATATTGGACAATGCAGAACTAGGTATCACCCCTACCCTGTCACCTACAGCTGGGTTTGTCTCCCCTGTCCCCATTCCACTCCTATTGGGAGAGTCTAGGTCCAAGTAGTGACCCTTTTGCTCTGCCCCAGACTTCTGACATTAACCTTCCCAGGCCCAGCCAAGTCATAAGATATGACAGCTCTGAGCCTATTTGCCATCAAATCAAAAACCCATCTTCTGCCAAGTTGGTCAAAACCAAGGTAACTTGTTCTTTCGGGGAAAGCCCTTGGCAACTGAGCTGCTGCTGGTGGTGGGATGGGCTTTTGAAATTCTGTCACAGCTCAGAGCATCCTGTGGAGGCAGATTTCCAAAGTGAGGGTTCCATGACACACCTGGGTTAACATCACACAACCAAGTTACAGGAACCACAGACACACAAGGAACTCTCTCCATCACCTCCTTCTCTGTGGTGGATGTCAAGCTCTAGTTCAAGCCAAGGAAAGAGAGAATTTGAAGAAAGAGAAGGCAGTGGGTAGGATCAGATGCATGCCAGTGAAGGTTTAAGAGGAGTAAGGTCTGTGAGGGGCCTCTGAAGTGGGCCAGCTGGAGAGGAGCTATTGGCCCTGGTGACCTTGAAGAGAGTCCAGCGGTCCAGCGGTCGAAGCAGTGAATGGATTATATGGGGTTACGAGAAGTTGGAGGCAGGGAAATGGAGATGGCAGATCCAGGCCTCTCATTTAAAAAGCTTAGCATCAAAGGGAGGCAGTAAGGTATCAAAGAGAGAGCTAGGATTCTGCTGGACCCAAGTCTGATACTCACTTTCTCATCTGCAAAACTGGGCGAGTACTACTAACCTCAAAGTTTTATTCTGACCTTAGTGACATGACAAAACAGATAATGGGTGCAAACAAGGGGAAAAAAACTTTATAAACTGCAAAATCCTGTAAAAGTATAAGGCTGGGAGAAGGAGGGGATAGGGTAGTCGCTAGAAGGGGCAAGAGGACTAAGCAGAATTGCGGGGGGTGGGTCTAGTTCTTATTTTAATACAGGGGAGACCAATACATATTAGTAGAAAAAAAGGAAGAAGCCTGTGGGGAGGGAAAGACCAAGGGGTAAGGGAGTATCAGAGAACAAACATATAGAGGGTGTCTGGGGGGAAGGAATAAATGGCATTTTTTTTGAAGCTGGAGGGAAGGCTGATTGGAGAGAAGCTGGGTGGAGCTGAGAATCAGATGTTTATCAGAGGCACCCTGCTTTTTATTCCCAAGGGAAGAGTGAGAAAAATGACACGTCTTTATGCCGTGCAGAGGTTTATGGTTTATTAAGCGCTGTCACAGATGTGACCGGACAATCCTGGCCGTGAGGTGTTCTTGCCCCCAGTTCGTAGCGGAGGAACCTGGGGCCTGGAGAAGTGTGGGACTCGCCTGCGGTGAGTAGCTGGTACGCAGCCGCGGTACGCAGCCGCGGTACTGGGATTGGAGCCCCTGATCCCAGGGCTGCTTGGCTGGGCCTCTGTCCCTCCCTCGGCGTGCTCTCCAGACTGAAACCTGGCCCTTGCCTTCAGTTCCCACCCTCACTGACTCACTGGGAGGGGCCCCGTTCCTTTTTACTCCCTAGAGCCAGTTTCTGACCTTCAAGACTCCACCCTCTCTTTCATCCCTTCATCTCCCCCTCCCCTAGCCCTTCCCTCCCTCTGGACTGAGCTGTTAGAATAAAGGCAGGGGTTTTGAGGACGTGAAGACTGCCAGCCACTCCCCTCTCTGGCCCAGAGATCCCCAAGGGAAACAGGCACCAAGGGCAACGGCGGGAGGGAGATACAAGGTGTGCTTTGTTTTTCTGGACCTGCCCAGTGCCCAGGGCTCTCTGATAAAGCTGGGGAGGAGCCCAGGGCCCAGGCTGAAAGAGGACCTTTCCCTCTCCCCCAGCCCTTGTTTGTTTTGGGTGCGTTTCCTCCTTTGCTGCCTGGAGAAGCAAAGGCGGGTGTACTCAGGTATGGATGAAGGGAAGAGAGTCCCCCTCCTGTGTGTCTTTTTTTGATGCTCAGTGACCCCACCACGCACGAGTAAACCTGACCTAACCATCACCCTGGCATTTGACCAATCAGATTAGTGTTCCATCTTCTTAAGGTGGAGAGCAGAGAAGAAGTGGCAAGGAGACTTTCCTTGTGTGGGGCGTTGGGTAAGGCCTTTCTCTGCCAATCCATCTAAGCTAGAAACTTACCTCATTCTCCCTCATTCCTCAACATCTATACCGCCATCCCCAAATTTCCACCGCCACTACCTGCTCCCCCAGGCCATTGCGCAGCGTCCCCTGCAGTCTCTCCCTCTCCAATCCACCCCTTACTCAGCCCCCAGAGCGACCATTCTGAAAAGGAAATGGGCTGTGTCATTCCCCTATTTATAATCTTTCAGCAGGGCTGAAGACAAGGGACAGTGGTAAAAGTGACAGAGTTGCAGGAGCCTGGACATGGGCCCAGGGCTATCTATATTTCATATCTGGACAAACTCCACGTAGAAATCTTTAGCCAGCCTGTGTTTATTTGCTGGGGAGACAACATAGTTTCAGCCAGAGCTCCCTCCCCGCCTTCCCCTTGGAGGTTCCTCATGGTCTACAGGGAAAAGTCTCAATCTGCCCTGCCTGCTGATACAGCCCCACTGTCACTTGACCACCCCATCATGAATTCTAAATTATTGCCATTCTTCAGACACCCTAAGAGGCCCTTCAAGACTTTATGCACCAAGAACCTACTGTGTAGCACAGGGAACTCTTCTCAATACTCTGTAATGACCTATACGGGGGGGAAAAGAATCTAAAGAAGAGTGGATATAGGTATATGTATAACTGATACACTTTGCTGTACAGCAGAAACTAACACAACAGTGTAAATTAACTATACTCTAATAAAAATTTTTGAAAAAAAGAGTTTATACTGGAATCTGATGCCCCGCAAATATGTTTTCCCACCTTCCCACCTGCAAACTCTTATTCACCCTTCAGAACCCAGATCGCCCCCTCAGTAAAGCCCTTTCTGACCCTCTCTAGATAGATCTGGTGGGTTCCCTTTTCTGTCATCTTACAATGCCATGTGCACACACATCTCCCTCTGCTAAGAGCCAGCAATTACAGATCATGACCGCTTGGATTAGAGAGGAGAAAGTGGACAGAACTGAGAGGCAAGAAGGAGGTATACCCAGTACGATGTGGCGATGGGTATGCTGTAGGGCAAAAGAAGCAGGGGTCGGGGGATTGACTCCTAGGTCTCTGGCTGGTGAGTCCCCTTCCCTTCCAGACTGATAGCTCCTTGAAGGTGGAAACATGTCTTGTTTACCTCTTCATCCCCTGCCCCGTGCAGGCCTGGCTGGGGCAACTTCTTCAGAATGGGGGCAGGCCCATAGTCTCTTTTTCTCTCTCTCTCTCTCTCCCCCACCACTGCTCTCTCTTAAACACACACACACACACACACACACACACACACACACACACACACACACACCCCACAACGGCTGGCACACATAGATGTTCATTAAATGGCCATGGTCACCAACCAAGAGTGGGCATCAGACAGTCCAGCTCAGAAGCATTTTTGGGAGGTGGTGTTTGAATCCTGGCTGTGCCACTTACTTGCTGAGTGACCTTGGGCACAGAATTTGAGCCCTCACACCTTAGTTCTCATTTGTTAATGGGACATAATAATAGTATCGACCTCACAGGTCTGTTGTGAGCAATAAATGACACAGTATGTCAACTGTGTCTGGGAAGTACCCAATAAATATGAATTGTTATTGTTAGCATTTCTGGGCATGTAATTATTGATAATTTTATGTCCATTAAAAAAATAGAAACTTCTGGGTCAGAGCCTGGCTGGTTTGGCAGGGGGCCCAGGGCAGGAAAGGGGCCCCCAGCCTTGGGCATGGGTGTGGAAGCCAAGTCGGGGGCCCAGGGTCTTTGGCCTGGCGGTTGGCAGGGACCATGCAGGGACTGGGAGGGAAGAGAGAAGAGAGAGAAAGAGAGGGAGAGGGAGAGAATTTGAGAAGAAATACAGCCAGAAAGAGAGAAAGACAAAAAACGCCACCATTGTGGCCAGGGAAGCAGCTCCCCGTGAACAGAAACCCTGCAAACTGGTCTGGGCAGTCCCTGAGCCAGGCTGGGTCAGCTGGCGTGGCAGCCTCAGGGAGCAGCCCTGGGCGATGCCTGAGGTCTTTTCACCCTACCTGGGAGGCATGTCAGGAGCTCTCCAGGCCTGGCCTGTGACAGTCCTTCTGGGTCTGAGAGAGAAAGACTGCTTTAGAGAAAACTGGGGCACACACTCCACTACAAAAAAGTGTAATACATAAAGTCCAACAGAGTGGGATTCCAAACTCTGCTTCAACAAGGGTGCCAAGACCATTTAAGTAGGAAAGGACAGTGTTTTCAATAAACGGTGCTGGGAAAACTGGATATCCTCATGCAAGAGAGTGAACTTGGACCCGGACCCTTAATGTTACACCATATACGAAAATTAACTCCAAATGGACAAAAGACCTAAACGTAAAAACCAAACTATAAAACTCTGAAAAAGGTAGTTGGTATATCAGGACCCACAAAATGGTGGCCTCCTCAGGGGCCTGGCCTACGTCACAAATCTAAACCCAAGCCAGCCTACACTTATGGGAAATGCGTCTCTGTCAAGGAAACCTCACATATACCAATGACAATCTTCCAACTCAGCTTTGTTTAGCTATGTTACCTAGAAAATAGGACCTGCAGGCCTCATAAGAAACTTCCCAACCTCCCAGCCAATCATGTCCTGTTTCTGAGTTGTCTCTGTTGATACTCTATAAAACTCGCTCTTGGGACTTCCCTGGTGGCACAGTGGTTAAGAATCTGCTTCCCAATGCAGGGGACACGGGTTTGAGCCCTCGTCCAGGAAGATCCTACATGCCACGGAGCAATGAAGCCTGTGCGCCACAACTACTGAGCCTGCCCTCTAGAGCCCGCGACACAACTACTGAGCCCACGAGCCACAACTACTGAAGCCCACGTGCCTAGAGCCCGTGCTCTGCAACAAGAGAAGCCACCGTGAGGAGAAGCCCGCGCACCGCAACGAAGAGTAGGCCCCACTCGCAGCAACTAGGGAAAGCCCGTGTGCAGCAATGACGACCCAACACAGCCAAAAATAAAAAATAAATTAAAAAAAAAACACCAAAACTCGCTCTTGCCCAAAATTTCTCAGGAAGTATGTCCCACTGCCTGAAGGCACTGTACTCCCCAGTCCATTGATTGTTTTCCTTTTACTAAAGGACATCAAATTCACTATGAAATTGAATTATTTTTGTCATTTGACATCTCCTAGAAGAAAACATAGGAAACAGTCTTCATGATACTGGATTTGGCAGTGATTTCTTGGCTATGACACCAAGAGCACAAGCCAAAAAAGAAAACAAATAGATAAATTGGACTTCATCAAAATGAAAAATTTTGTGCATCGAAGGACACTATTAAGAGAGTGAAAAGGGTGCTTCCCTGGTGGCGCAGTGGTTGAGAGTCTGCCTGCTGATGCAGGGGACGCGGGTTCAAGCCCTGGTCTGGGAGGATCCCACATGCCGCGGAGCAACTGGGCCCGTGAGCCACAACTGCTGAGCCTGCGCGTCTGGAGCCCGTGCTCCGCAACGAGAGAGGCCACAACAGTGAGGGGCCCGCGCACCACTTGCCGCAGCTGGAGAGGGGCCTCGCACAGAAACGAAGACCCAACGCGGCCAAAGATGGATAAATAAATAAATAAATAAATAAATAAACAAATAAATAAATAAATAAGAGAGTGAAAAGACAACCCACAGATTGGGAGAAAATATTTACAAATCATGTGTCTGATAAGGGAGTAGTAACCAGAATATATAAAGGACACCTGAAATTCAACAATGACAACAAAACAACCCAATTCAAAAATAGGCAAAGGCTTTGAAAAGACATTTCTACCAAGAAGATATACAGATGGCCAGTAAACACGTGGCAAGATGTTCAAGGTCACTAATCATTAGGGAAATGCAAATCAGAACCACAATGAGATACCACTTCACACTTATAGGATTGCTATTATAAAACAAGACAAAACAGGAAATATATGTTGATGAGGATATGGAAACTTTGTGCATTGCTGGTAGGTAATGGGAAATGGTGCAGATATGAAATATAGCTTGATGATTCCTCAAAATTTCAGCATAGAATTACTTTATGTTTCAGCAACTCCACTCATAGGTCTACATACCCAAACTAATTGAAAGCAGAGATTCAAACAGATGCTTGTATACTAATGTTTATAGCAGCATTATTCACATTCGCTAAAAGGTGGAAACAAGACAAATGTTCATCAACAGGTGAATGGATAAACAAAATGTAGTATATCCATACAATGGAATATTATTCAGCTATAAAAAGGAATGAAGTACTGATACACACTATAACATGAGTAAACTTTGAAAACATAATGTTTTCACTTAAAAATGGTGAAAATGATAAAATTTTATGTTTTATATATTTTATCACAATTTAAAAAAACCCCTGCTCCACCACCTACAGTAGGATCTTGGGCAAGTCAGTTAACTGCTTTGTGCCTCAGTTTCCTTATCTGTAAATGGGCATAATAATTGGAAGGATTAAATGATATCAGATAATTGCTGTGCCCTGGGCACAGCAGATGCGCAAATGTTATTTTCCCTATTGCCTCTTTTTCCCCCCCAAATAAAAATAGCTTTATTTTTCCCTTTGGTTATAAAACGAACACACACTCATTGTGAAAACATTCTTCTCAGACAATATGTAATAGAGAGAAACAAGTTTCATAATAAATTTAATTTAGTAATAACTTTAAAAAAGTTTAATAGTTTATTTAATAACTTTATTATTTTTTATTGAACTATAGTTGATTTAATTTCAACTAGTGTTAGCTTCTGCTGTACAGAAAAGTGATTCAGTTTTACATATATATACATTCTTTTTAATAGTCTTTCCATTATGGTTTATCACAGGATATTGAATATAGTTTCCTGTGCTTTACAGTAGGACCTTGTTATTTATCCATTCTATAAATACTAGTTTGTATCTGCTAATCCCGAACTCCCAATCCATCCCTCCCACACACCCCCTCCCCCTTGGGAACCAAATGCCTGTTCTCTATGTCTGTCAGTCTGTTTCTGTTTCATAGATAAGTTCATTTGTGTCATATTTTAGATTCCACATATAAGTGATATCATATGGTATTTGTCTTTCTTTTTATGGCTTACTTCACTTAGTATGATAATCTCTAGGTCCATCCATGTTGCTGCAAATGGCATTATTCCATTCCTTTTTATGGCTGAGTAGTATTCCATTGTGTATATATGTACCACATCTTTCTTTATCCATTCATCTGTTGATGGACATTTGTTTCCATGCCCCCGCTATTGTAAATAGTGCTGCTATGAACATAGGGGTGCATAGGGGTGCATTTTTGAATTATAGTTTTGTCTGGATATGTGCCCAGGAGTGGGATTGCAGGGTCAGATGGCAACTCTATTTTTAGTTTTTTGAGGAAACTCCATACTGTTTTCCATAGTGGCTGCACCAACTTACATTCCCACCAACAGTGTAGGAGGGTTCCCTTTTTTTCCACACCCTCTCCAGCATTTGTTATAATAACTTTATGATTAAGTAAACAGCATTCTGCTGGTAAAACAAAAAAATATTGATATAATATAAACACATCTTAAAATAAAATATAAAGCATAACAGGACAGTGCAATCAGCAAACACAGTAGTCTATCAATATAACCACATCCTAAAATTTTAAACAAACTTAGAATGGTCTGTGTGATTGGACATTTTTGTTGTTGGAAACATATTCTAGTGGTGGTGGGGATTAGAGGGGACAAGAAGTAATCAATAAGACATACCTTTTTTTTCTAAACAAAAATGGGATCCTTTTCCACGTGCCATGTTGTAGCTTTCCTTTTCACACCACAAAATATCTTCCTGACATCCTTGTTGACTTGTCAAATACATTATTTAAAGTATTTCTTGAGATAGGTGTGTATTTTGTCACTGTGTATCAGTGTCTGACATGGAGTCACTGAGAGATGCCAGAATTTTTCCAGCTTCTGTCCACACACTGTGGGCATGACCTCTGGGCCAGAGAGGGTTACTCAAAGTACCCTCTTCGGGACACCATTGGTCAGTATGCTTCAGCGTACAAGGATTCTACGGCAGGCAAAATAGATTTAGGAAATGTATCTCATGCATGTTCCTCTTACATGTTCACCGAGCATTCGTTAAAGGAGTGTTGCAGGTTCTAAGCAGTCCTGCAGTTACGGAATTGGTTTAATTTTGTTTAATCCAGTTGTCTTATCTTTATAGGACCACCAGTTGTCTTATCTTTATAGGACCACTGAACACCGTGGCCACATAACCAGAGGGTTACAGCTCCTTGATAAGCGTGTGCGTCAGTCATTATGTGCAGGACACTGCTGGACAACACTCCAGTAGAGGTTTAACTAACATGGCAAAAGGCTGCTCTTCTGACCGGTGGGGGTTTTACGATGCTGCACTGGAAATGTTGAATGTTATGCCGTGTTTTTGAAAATATAGGGGGAAAGGTTTAGTAGCAGGAGAAGGGGGCATTACTTTTGGAAATGGTGAAGAGGAAACACAGATAGTAAACACACTGATGGGAAACCTTACCTTAACGATTATCTTAATTATAGTCAAAGATAATGCAAATGAAAGCAGACTTGAGGCACTGTCTGACATTTACTGAAAAAATACGGAGAATCAGGAGGGAAATGCAACATGGTGTTATTCCCAGTGCTGGCAAGGTTGTGGGGAAACTGACATACCCAGTTATCCAATGATGCTGTAAATTCACACAACCCATTGGAGGGCACTATGTAGCAAGAACCATAAAGATAAGTATCTCTTAGACTAGGAATCCCACTACCAGCAATCTCTTCTCAAGAAATATTAAATAGAAAGCCTTACAATGAAGTACTACCAACAAGAGCAAAATACTGGCTGTATCCTATGTTAAAGTTGCAAATGGAAGGTGTAAGGTGTAAGGTGTAAGGTGAGGTAGAAGCGTCCTCTTGGAGGTGACTAAGTACCTATGGAATTAAAACAAAATGGTTATCAGCGTGTTTCAATCACCTGAGGGATTTTAAAAGCAAATTCCAAGGCTCTGCCCCATTGGTGCAAAAACCAGTCTCTGCCACTAGGCTCCTGCCTTCTCATCCCCCACCTGCAATTTCTAGTGTCAGAGTCTCTCTGCTTCCAGTGAGAAAGAGGAACTCTGGTTGGAGGACATTCTTTTGTGCCAAGTCATAGGTCACTGGCCAGCCTGTGAAGCTGGCAGCTCTGAGGTTAATGCCCAGCCCTGATCCAACTGGCTGTAGATGGTTGAGCAGAATAGTACAAAACACAGTCCCCTAGGCCCACCTGCCCCCCTCTTCTCATCAGTACTTTTGTAGGGAACAGGTCACCTGGGTTGCAAAGGTAATCATGAAAATATCCTGTGGATCCTTGGAGGAAAAGGCAGATTATGTGAGTCCAAATTTCCAGTTGACAAGAAATCAGGCTGAATCTTTGGATTGGGGCACCATAGAAAATCTCAGCGAACTAGCCTGCCTTTCTGGGCCAAGTGCTCTGACAGAGAGGAATAAATATTCCATAGCCATTTAATAAACGACCACCGAGACGATTAGCAAACATAACCTCCAGTAGCATGGACTCTGGCCTCCCATCAGTTTCAGAAATGCGGCTTTCACTCATGTCAGGGTTTGAAAGTAGCACTTTCCCAAATTATTTTAGCAAATTAGCAGTTTGGTATATCACACTCAGCTTTAGCAATCCTTGCCAACCTCATCCTGCTCAGAGAAAGCCATACTTGGTCTTTTCAAAGCAGATAATGTAATGTTGCTTCTTGCTGAAGTTTGGCCAATGCGGTAGGGTTAACTGAGGAGAAGCCTTGGTGATGAAGCTGCCAGAGATGGATGAAAAAGGAGAAGCTGAATATCCAGGGAAGTAAGACAAAGGAGGAGACCCGGAGGAACTGAAGCTACCTGCCCTCTCTTAGCAGCTCAAGATCAGAGAACTTCTAACTGTGCTAATACAAGAGCCACTGGCCATGTGTGGCCATTTAAATTTAATATTTTTTTTTTGGCCACACCACGGGGCTTGCGGGATCTCAGCTCCCCGACCAGGGATTGAACCTGTGCCCTTGGAAAGTGAAAGCGTAGAGTCCTAACCACTGGACCGCCAGGAAATTCCCTTATATTAATTTTAATGAAACACAATGAAAAATTCATTTGCCTAGTGGCACTAGCCACATTCAAGCGCTCAATAACCACATGTGTCTAGCGGATATGGTACTAGTGCAGCTATAGACCATTACTGCAGAAAGTTTGCTTGGATAGGGCTGTAGGGAAAGCCATGTCTCCTTCCCTCTACCCTCCTGCCAAATGTTGGTCACACTGTGCCCACCCTGTGGGGACAGATGTCACAGAGCCAGTTTGGAAATCTCTTGATGGTTTAGCATTTGTGCTTGGAGATCTAAAGAGCCAAAACCATGTGATAAAGGACTTCTGAGGACGGTTGCATCACTCTAAGTCACCACTCGCAGGTTTCTTGGATGGAGAACTTTGAGGTTTTCTCTCACTTTGCAGAGAGCGAGAGTTCATTGGTTCATCTTTTTCCTTCTTTTCCAGCAATGCAGCCATAGTTGTCACTTCAATGAACTGGCGATTTGTTTTGTGTCCCTATAAGAAGAGAGAAGCCTTGAAAAGGGCAACCAGTTCAGGGTTCAAATGCCATTAAGGTTTGGAGAAAACATGAAAGATTATAGCTTGAAAATAAACTAAACCAAGCTTCCCACTCCCACCAGGCCGACTCCAGTACCAGGCTTCCCTGGGAGGCCTTACTGGGAGATCTGGTTAACCCCCTTAATGAGTGGCCATGCTCCTAAGGAAAAGCCTCAGGAGAGAGTTTCGTTCAGCAGAGCTGAGCCCCTACCCTCAAGCGCACTGTTTGGAAGATTACAGGGACATGCTGGGGGGTGTCTGAGGCCCCACTTGCAGCCACATCTTCCCTCTTCTAGTCCTAGGTCTGGAGACACAGGCACAGCTGTTCCACCGCAGAGGGCACTGGACACTGGCCTGGAGGATGCTTCTGGCCCCTCCTGTTTAACATGCCCAAACAGGACTCTCCCCCTTCTGCCTTCCCAGCCTGCTAATTCCCAGCTTGCCGGAACCTCAGAATATGCTGAGCAGAGTCTGGCTGACTTGTCTGGAGCGATCCCGCAGGCTCTGTTGCAAAACACACTGATGATATCGACCCAGGTTTCCCATTTGAAAGGTTTGACTTTTTGCCAAGAGAAGCTGTAATAGATTAATTAGATCTTTGCCTCTCAGGGATCTGGCAAATGAACAATGTTGCATTTATACCAACAATAGGTATAAAGAACTAGTGTTTATCATCAAAAGTAGCCAACCTGGGTTTAACATGAGGGGTGATAGAGGGTTAAAAGGAAGCAGGCATGGGAGGTGGACGCAGGATAGGTATGGAGGTGAACTTACTGCATCCCTAACCCCCAGGTCCTTTAGATACAATTTGGCAGAGTATGAATCTAAAGGCTTTTATACTTTGCCTCCATGTGGGCCCACATGTCTTCATCTTGAGGGAGCGGAACACTATCCTGGATGACCAAATAGATCCTGTTTCTGAGAGTTACAGCCCTCTTTAGCATTTGACTATGTTGAAAATATTTGTAAAATTTGTTTTTGACATCTTGAGGCTACAGGAATTCTTTTTTTTTTTAATAGTGATTTTCAAGGATCTGTTTCCTAGAACTAAGTGTGACATCAAACTTACCAGATGGACTTCCCTGTGATTAAAAAATAAATTTTCTTTGTTTCTAAATACATTTCTATTTCTGGTGATTAAAAATATATACAGATAGATAATGATAGACAGATTCAAAATTCAACCAGCATGAGGTCCAACCGACATATGGATTAAACATTCCTTGACATGCAGTAACCAATGTGGAAAAGTTTCCTAAAGTTTATAGGAAATGAGAGTTTTCTAATGAGGAGGAAATCACATTATAGAGTCTTAGGGGCATTTTTCTCTGTGATTCATGAGGCAGGATCAGAATGCTTCAAGGCCATTTCAATACCGCCAGATTATCTTTGCAACCTCCTCTGCTTCCATCTCCCTACCACTCACTGTCTGTTTCATCTTTCACTGTCCTTTGACATAGCACATCCTCTCTGCTTCCAGCTCTTTGCACATTCTGTTTCCTCTGCCTGCACGTCCTCCTTCACCCAGCACTATTTTCTTTTCTTTTTGGCCGCACTGCGCGGTATGTGGGAGCTTAGTTCCCCAACCAGGGATCGAACCCGCGTCCCCTGCGTTGGAAGGCGGAGTCTTAACCACTGGACCGCCAGGGAAGTCCGCAGTGCCATTTTCTGATGACTGAGCATACTCCTACTTGCTGTTTAAAATGTGGACAATAAATAGGTACTTGAAGTATAAGGTAGATACACCACGGCGAGTTGAGGAACATAGCAGAGTGCACCAGTTCTGCTGGTTCCAATGCAGCCTGGCTTCCCTGAGTCCTGAACTGCTGAGGCCCAGGTCAGTCAGCTCCTGTTCCCCCCTCCCCACTTCCCTGGCCCTTCAGGAAGCACTGCTGGTTTTCTAGGTACCATTCCTGAGCTCAGGCCAATGTACCTCTGCAGAGAGCCCTCGGAGTTCCCTCCCTGCTTCCCCACCCAGGAATCTCTCTCCACAGGTCTCTCCGGATCACCGGACACCTGTGAAGGCCCAGGTTCCGGAGGCCCCACCTGCCCTGAGGCTGCCTCACCCCGGAGCCACTTCAGAAAGGGCCGCAGGCTTCCTGCTTGGCATAAGAGTCATTTTGGGGTCAGAGTTAACTGAGGGATTGGAGCTCAGCTCTCAAACGTGGATCAGCCTCTCGGTGAAAAGGCCTGAGGGCACGAAATCTCCGAAATCTCCAGTAAGTCAACACAGCATGAAGCTGCAGCCTGGAACTGAAAAGAAGGAAGGTGGTGGCCCTACCTAGGGAAGGATTCTCTTCTACAACTGCATTTTTCTAGTAACATCGATGAGCTGGAAGGTAAAAGAGAATAATCCTTACTGAGCACCTACTATGCCCTCATATAATTTTTCACATTTAATCCTCACAACCTAAATGATGATAGTATTGTTTTCCCCGGGGCCTGCCTGTAACATTTGCAGGATAAGAGCACAAATGGAGGTCCACATACCACATGCCATATGCGTCAATGGTTTAGAGTTAAAAATTAAGCTAAGAAGCTGTTAAATAAAGCATGTGCTAACCTCATAAACTGACATATATCTCTGTAATGGACCGGGAGGCCAAGTTCGAATTTAGAATTCTGAGCCTCATCCGAGTTCTGAGCTGAAGGGTGGCAAGGCAGGGAGAAGTGCCTCTTCTCTTCTCAGGACTGACTCTGTCCTAAGCCACAAGGAGGACACGCCTGTGAGGAAACCAGATGTCCCTGTTCTGTCCTCCTCCATCCCTATCACCCCCTCCCTAGCAGCTGCCCTTGGCCTCCATCAGGCCTCAGGCAGGCAGTATAGTACATCCAGAGAATGGATCTGGGGAGCAGCCCCCATAGAACCTGAAGTGGGTTCAGGCCCATTTGGACAGGGAATTTCAGGGTCCCAGCCCTTGTAATATGGCATAGGTGGGGAGCAGGGTTCCAAGGGGCTTTGGCCCCATGAATCCCTCACCCAGCAGGGAGAAGTACAGGCAAAGGAACACCAGAACAGGACGCTATAGATAGGGGGGGACCAGGGTAGGGGCCCCTCTTGCCTGAGCCTAAAGATTTTACTGACTTTATCTCCTGCAGAAATAAACAAGTCAAATACGGCTGGCCAGAGGGGCTAATCCCTGGGAAGATGAACCCAGGTGGAAGAGGCAAAGTCCTTAATCCAAGGGCAACAGAAGATCCTACCTTAATCCATGGGCTAGTAAGTGATGGACCTAGGCTGTGAACTCATGTCGGTCTGACCCCAAGATCCCTGCTCTTTCTGGACCCCACGCTACTACTTGAAAGACCAAAGAGGAGGGTGGTGGGGTTGAAGAGGGAAGAGGGTACAGAAAACAGAGGGCTGAATTTTGAGGCTCTGGGATTGGATGAATCTTGGCTTTCCTGCCTGTCATGCCAACCAGAATCCAGTCCAAAGGGTTCCTGAATGCCGGTATGCCACCCCAGTAAGCTCCCGACCCTGTGCCACCCTCCGGCCCCAAAAGGCTCTACTAATGCCCTGAAAATGCAGAATCCTTCCCTTGGGTGCTTATCTGAGGTTCCCCCAGCTTCTCAACCTGCAACCTGCTATCTTTACGTTTTCACTTTGATGACCTTTCCTCCGTTTTTCCAAGCCATCTGCCTGCTCAGTGGAAGAAGGTGACCTTGCATGTGCCAGCTAATGAAGCTTTCTTCCGACAGGGGTAACTCACCGAGCACAGTGACACAAGGTATTTTTTCCTCATTAAATTTAACTATTAAAATTATAGCTTGTTTACACATCTCTAATCTGCTTTGCCCATGAAGGTTAGGATGGATTATAAGGCAAGACTTAAAGAAACAAAACACCTAAGTATAGACTGGAAACATGGCCATTAAATTTATATGTCCATCAATTCATTAAAGCCTTGGTCTTCTTTCATTACCCTTTTAAGGCCATTGGTTTTCAACCTTGGCTACACACTGGACTTACCTGGGAGCTTAAGAACCACTGATAAATGGGTCCCATCCCCAGAGATTTTGATGTGCTTGCTCTGGGAGTGGGGATTTCGTAAAACTCTCTAGGCGATTTTACGCAGTTAAGATTGAGAACCATGGTTTTTAAGGGAAAGTCCTATCTTAACTCTACCTGTGTTGCCTTTAGTATTTGAAAGTACAGGTCCCTGAACCTGGCTAGATCCACCTTTCCCAAAGCTTAGCACTTCTGCCAACTATGAAAATCCTGCCTTCCCAGGTCCCGTGAGCACTCTGGCGTACAGTCAAAATTCTTCCTATGTTTATAGTTTCAAGGAAAGAAGGTCTTAGTTTATCTCCTGCACAAATGAGCAAGTACGGTGAGGCAGGAGGGGCCAACCCTGGGAAGATGGAGCTGGGGGGGAAGAAAAGGCAAAGTCCTAGGTCCCAGGGTCCCAGGGCAACAGATGGCGCCATCTTAACCCCTGGGGGATGTAGGGTTGACACAGAAGTTCCCCACAGTCTCAGGCCACTCTTCCTTCTCTTCTCAGTTGCATTTGCCCAGCTGCTGTTGGCTGCAGGGGCTCTGGAGGGCTCTCCCTGTGTCAGAACCTTCTGCTATAAGAACCATCTAGAAAGGTGGAAGGGGCCAAAGAAGAGGCTCAAAGGCTGGCGAGTTAGGCCCCTGCCCCCACCTCCTCCCAGTCAGTTCAGAAGCCCTGGTCACACAGCTTGTCACCCACACATTTGCTGGTGACCCTGGTCCCTGGTTAAGGACAGTTACCCACCACAGTCTCTCAAGCGCAGCCACGACAGAGGCAAAGAAGCTGTACAGCGGTCTCCACACCAGGTCTGGCCTGTGGCTCTGGGAGCTCTCTGGGCGCTATGGCTCCCCGGGGCCGGGTTGGTGGGGGCGGGGGCCTCCTTGCAGAGCCCGCGCGCATCGCCTTGCTTCACAGACTGAGTGGGGCCTTTGCGGTCACCCACGGGTCACCCACAGACCTGAAGACTCACGACCACACTTGTCAGCGGTCAAAATACCGAGCTCTGCTCCTGACCCAAGATGGGACGAAGCCTGGGAAGAAAATGCCCACATTGTTTCATCATGAGATCAGGCATAGCTTTCCCAGTGGGGAAGGGAAGCCCTCAAATGCTTTTAATATTTCTGCCAGTCTTGGCAGGTTATTTTCATTCTTCACCGGGGCACAGAAAACGATTGTTTCCAAGAACTCGCAAGCTCCCTCTAGTGTGTACAGCTTATTGGGCATTACTTGAGTGTCAAAAATTTTGAAGGACCTAAGGAAATAATGAGAAATTTGTATTTAGACTTAAGAACTATGATAATTATAGCAGTGACATTTATGATATCAACAAATATAAATAACCTAATTAGGGAAGTGGAAAAAATCATCATGCTACATTGTGGTGTAACAACTTAGAAATATGATGTTTGTGAAAGACTTTTTAATGACATGAGGAAATGCTCATGATACAGTCACGTTAATAAAATTATATATATCGTACATTGAGATATAAACAGTGTAAAAAACATATATAGGGCTTCCCTGGTGGCTCAGTGGTTGGGAGTCTGCCTGCCAATGCAGGGGACACGGGTTCGAGCCCTGGTCTGGGAGGATCCCACATGCCGCGGAGCAACTGGGCCCGTGAGCCACAGCTACTGAGCCGGCGTGTCTGGAGCCTGTGCTCCGCAACAAGAGAGGCCGCGATAGTGAGAGGCCCGCGCGCCGCGATGAAGAGTGGCCCCCGCTCGCCGCAACTAGAGAAAGCCCTCGCGCAGAAACGAAGACCCAACGCAGCCAAAAATAAATAAATAAATAAATAAATAAATAAATATATAACACAGAGCACAACTCTGTGAAAAAGCAGAATGGTGCAGTGGAAACAGCAGAGACAGAACACCTGGATTCAAATCCCTGTCACTTGGACGATGTACTTTATTTAGCTTGGTCTGTTTTCTCACATGTAAAATAGAAGTAATGAAATTTATCTGACAGAGTTGTTGTGAAGATTAAGACCTAATATATAGGAAGGAACTTCATATACTAGCTGGCACATGGGAAGCATTCAGTGGATGATGAATCTGCACCTGAAATCTGTCTCCTGTAAACTTGTATCCATTGGTCTCATAGTAACCAGATCACTTCCTCCATCTTCCTCATGACCATCCTTCAGATGTTTAAAGGTAACAGGAATCTCCCCACCTCCCGAAGTGCTTCAAGCTAAGCTTTTCTATTTCCTTTGACCATTTTGGTTTTTCAGACACTTTATCCTCCTCCAAACAAGGAGCTGCCCTGTTCTTTAGATGACCCACCTCCATGGCCAGAACAGATTGGTACAGAGGAGGTCCTTGACCTAAGGTGGCCAGTTAGATTCCTGCCGGGGGATTTTTCAAACTGGAACTGAGGCAAGTCAGATCCCCTCTGCTGGTAGGAGCTGAGGGATGTGAGGTATGGGCCACGTGTGGCAGAAAGAGGTTGTGTAAGAGAGAAAATGAAGGGAACCCAAGAGAAGCAGAGAGGTGGAGGGTGAGGGGTGCTAGCTGCATTCAGGCATCTGGAAGCTCAGCGCTAGCCCTGTCCTTCCAGTGGATTGTCATTTAATCCTCTTGGATTCTGTGAACCAATAAAGTCCCTTGTCTAAACCAGTTCACAACGGGTTTCTGAGACTTTCAAATAAAAGTATCAGAGTGACCACATCTGAGAATCTAGAGCATGGAATTTGGAGTTCAGAAAGCCTGGGTTTGAATCCTATATTAACCATTTACTAGCTTTGTGACATTCAGCAAGTCTCATAACTACTCTGAACCCATTTTCTTCACCTTTAACATGGGAAGGGCATTAGGTACCTCGCCACTTTACTGTAAGGACTAAGAAAGAATTGTGTTTCTAAAATCCAGTTCAGTACTTGACACACAGTAGACTCATGCCATTGGCAATAGCAAAGCAAATTTTATCTTCATTATTACTGAGTTCGTGGTTAGTTCAGACACTTAGACACAAGGTGTCACAAAATTTGTTTCCCCACCCTGGGCTTGCATTGACTTTTTGACTCTAATTGTGGGATTTTAAGAATTTCCCTGCTCACTTTCCCATTTGTTAATTCCAGAGAAATTGTTTAACAGGAATGTTGACCTTCTGGCAAGGACAGATGCTCCTCTGTCCCCTAGGAGGCTTCTGACTTGTGTTGTTTTCAGAGTGTCATGACCAGAGCAACAGAAGCAGTCAGCGTTAAAAGACGTCTTTCTCCTCTGCTGTGTGTACATTCTTGGGCCCTTTCCCAGAAATGACTTACCAGAATAATTGTCCTAGAAAGCTACACACAGACAGCCTGTGTGCTGAACTGCACACTTTGGGAGTTAATCCGCAGTCCCCATCATCCATCCTCAATGACGACGGTGATCCACAAAAAGCTCTCGGCTTGGAGTAGAAGTCTCTAGGCTCAAGTTCCAGCTCTAGAAGTTTCTAGACTCCTCGGGTTACTAGTAAGTGTTCATTTGAGGCTTTGAAACATCAGGTAGAATGATTCATTCACTTGCAATTCATTCAACACACATTTAATGAGCACATGTTAGGTCCCAGGCCCTGCAGGGGCTGGTGCTGGAGTTATAAGATGAAAACCTGCTACTGACCTCAAAGAGATCATACTCTCCAGTAGCACAGAGCTATAATTGAATGGATATAATGGTGTAATTAATGGCAGCTCCTGCAACAAACACCCCCCTTCCCCTGCCACCCATATCTCAGTAGCTTATCATGAAAAAAATTTGTTTTTTTGCTCATGCAAAGTCCAGTGTAGGTTAGGAGGCCCTCTTCCTTCCTGTAGTCACACCATATGGGACACATTATTGTCACAGTGGGGTAAAGAAGATGGAGGAGGTACATTGGCTCTTAACTGCCTTGGCCCATAAGTAACACACATCACTTCCACTCATAGGTCATTGGCCAGAACTGGTCACAATGGCCACCCCTAAGCTAACTTCCATGGAAGCTGAGTAATGTTGGGGAGCTCATAGATACTTGGTGAGTACTAACATTTCTCTGCCCCCATAAGAATTCTATGATACCAGCGAACAAGGGATCATGTATTAATTATGACTCTTTTGGTTCAGGCAACAAACCAGCTTGAGTTAGCATAAACAAAAAAGAAAATTTATCATAAGAACTTTAAGGATTTTGGGGTGTCTTCAACAATCAAATGGCAGAAATAAAACTAAGCATCCAGCAGGGATTAGAATCAGGAAATGCAAAGGCACTGAGACATGTCTCTTGACTTGGTACCACTGTGAGAAAAAAAGGAAATAGCTGGCTTTTAAGTTTCATAGACAATTAGGTGTGCTTTTCGGGCAGTTCAGGTATTCATGATGAGGAATATTTAATCCACATTAAGGAGAGAGGGAGGGAAGGAGGATGGGCATTCCAAAGGAGATGATGTCTGCCCTGAGTTTTTAAGTGTGTGTGTGTGTGTGTGTGTGTGTGTGTGTGTGTGCATTTAATTGTGGTAAAATTGTCCTGAGTTTTGAACGTGAAGGAGTTTTGTTACTTGAAGACAAGGTACAAGATCATTCCAGGTAGCAGATGTTTAGAGCTAAGAACTGGATGTATAGCAGAGCTTGGAATATGTTGGGAAATAAAAGTATTCTTGGGCTTCCCTGGTGGCACAGTGGTTGAGAGTCCGCCTGCTGATGCAGGGGACGCGGGTTCGTGCCCCGGTCCAGGAAGATCCCACATGCCGCGGAGCGGCTGGCCC
>NC_041222.1:15472314-15476804 GCF_002837175.3 Physeter macrocephalus | reverse complement strand
GGAGCGGCTGGCCCCGTGAGCCACGGCCGCTGAGCCTGCGCGTCCGGAGCCTGTGCTCCGCAACGGGAGAGGCCACAACAGTGAGAGGCCCGCGTACCACAGAAAACACAAAAAACAAAAAAAAAGTATTCTTTATGGATAGAGTTTAGGGTGAAGTGACAGACACTGTAAGTTGACTACCCAATATACAGTCTCCCATCTTCTTCCTTGTTAATAGATCCTCAATATTTTTGGCTGTACCGTAAGGCTTGCGGGATCTTAGTTCCCCAGCCAGGGGTTGAACCCAGGCCATGGCAGTGAAAGCGCTGAGTCCTAACCACTGGACCACCAGGGAATTCCCAGGCCTAGGAATTCTTTTGAGTTACTTTTTTTGTATGGTTTGATAGATGAGATATCCTTATCGATATCCAGTTGTTTCAGTACCATTGTTGACAAGCTTATCCTTCCCCCATTTTGAATATCTTGGCATCTTTGTCAAAATCAGTTGACCACATTAGAATGGGTCTATTTCTGAAATCTCTATTTTGTTCCACTGATTTTTTTTGTTCCATTGATTTTTGTGTCCATTGACCTTTACGTGAGTACATCACTGACTTGATTATAGTAGCATTATCGTGTATTGTAAGTGGAGTTGATTTTTATTTTTATTTTTATTTATTTATTTATTTTTGGCTGTGTTGGGTCCTTGCCGCTGCATGCAGGCTCTCTCCAGTTGCGGCGAGCAGGGGCTACTCCTCATTGTGGCACACAAGACTCTCACTGTGGTGGCCTCTCTTATTGTGGAGCATGGGGTCCAGGCATGTGGGCATCAGTAGTTGTGGCTCGCGGGCTCTAGAGCACCGGCTCAGTAGTTGTGGCGCATGGGCTTAGCTGCTCTGTGGCACGTGGGATCTTCCCGGACCAGGGCTTGAACCCATGTCCCCTGCATTGGCAGGCGGATTCTTAACCACTGCACCACCAGATAAGTCCCTGGAGTTGATTTTTAAATTTCACTTTCTAACTGTTCCTTTCAGTACATAGAAATGAAATTGATTTTTGTATATTGACCTTAAATCCTTCAGTCTTGCTGGATTCACGTACAATTGTATAGCTTTTTTCTTTTTTTGTATATTCCTTAGGATTTTCTGTGTACACAGTCATGATGTCTACAAAGAAAGTCAGTTTTTCCTATATGCAATCTGTTGTTATCCTTTTACCTCTGTCAGGATTTATTCCTTATCTTTGGCTTTAAACAGTTGACTATTATGTGGCTCAGCCTGGCCTTCTTCATGTTTATTCTGCTTGATGTTCACTGAGCATCTTGAATCTGTAAGTTTATGTTTTTAATCAAATTTGGGAAAATTTCAGCCGTTCCTCAAATGTTTTTCTACTCCATTCTCTTTCTCTCCTCTTCTTCTGGAACTCCAATTATGTATGTGGTAGACCATTTGATATGTTAGACTGACTTTCTGTTCTTTTTTTAAAAGAACATTTTTTTTCTCTGTGTTCTTCATATTACATAATTTCTATTGCTCTATGGTCAAGTTCACTTCTCTTTCCTCTGTTATTTTCATTTGGCTCTTAAATCCATCCATTACATTTCTTTAAATTTAAATATTGTGTTTTTTATTTCTAGAATTTCCATTTCACCTAAAAAATCATTTTGATTTTTCATTCTCTGTTGAGATTTTCTATCTGTTCATTCACTGAAAGCATATTTTGTTTTATTTCTTTGAGAATAGCTCTATAAGAGCCATTTAAAAAATCCTTCTTATCTAACTTCTAGTTTATCTTGGAGCTGTTTTCAGTTGATTTTCTTTTCTCTTGAGGATGTGTTGCATTTTCCCGGTCCATCACACATTGGGTTATTTTACACTGTAAAGTGGACGTTGTGAAAATAGGAAAGCACTGTGTACAACTTCCCACCTTTGCAAGGGTACCCTGCACCAGAACCTACCTGTTTCTGTTCCCCTTCTAGTGCCTCCAGGGAGCTGCTATTTTTATTATGCCCAGATTTCATAGCTGTTGTCTGAGGGTTAATTTGTCCAGTAGAATCTTATTTAGTTAGAACTGGAAAAAGACTTCTGTGTGGGTTTTTAATTCACTTTGGCCTGACAGCATCTCACCTCAGGGACAAGCCACATGCCTTTCATTTTTCTGCCCCAAGGCTTCTCCAATGCTGCCACATGGGATGGTTGGCATTCACACATGTGCGGACCAGAAAGATGGGAGAGTTAAGGCCTTCTGGGGCAACCATCAAATAGTGGGGGATGGAAGTCAATGGAGAAATACTTCTTGTTGACTCTAGCGCAGGCAATTCCAAGAAGAGTTCTGTGTGCTCCTCAGGCAGCCCTGGCAGGATTGAGGCCCAATGGCCCCAGTGGTGACCAACATAATAACATACTCTTTAAACTGGCTTTTCCTCTTTCCCTGTTTTACTTTCTCTTGTACCTCACTCTTCTGGGGTCAACTCCCAAATAAACTATCTGCACTCAAGTTCTTGTCTCAGTCTCCATTTTTGGAGGGAACTTAGGCTAAGTTTCAATTGTCAATCCCATCTTCTTCTCCTTTAGCTGGGAGCAATACTATCGGATGCAGATTCATGTTGGGAGAAGATAAAGTAGAAGAAATAGGATGGGATCCTGTTTTTAAAGTCCTTAAATGTCATCTAAGAAGTTTGTTTTGTTTTTTTTGTTTGTTTGTTTTTTTGTGGTACGCGGGCCTCTCACTGTTGTGGCCTCTCCCGTTGCGGAGCACAGGCTCCGGACGCGCAGGCTCAGCGGCCATGGCTCACGGGCCCAGCCGCTCCACGGCAGGTGGGATCTTCCCGGACCGGGGTACGAACCCGTGTCCCCTGCATCGGCAGGCGGATTCTCAACCACTGCGCCACCAGGGAAGCCCCAGAAGTTTGGATTCTATTCTGTAGGGAAGAAGAAAACTGAAAGACACTGAGTATGAGATTGACATGATCACACTGTTTAAGATCCTTTATTGGCCCAAGATTTGAAGATTCTCTGAATTTGTTTCTTTAATTAATAAATTGCAAAAGTAGGATTTCCCTGTCTATTTCACACAGGGACCAAATTATGAAGACCAAATTAGATGGTGCACATTCCACAGGAGCTAAAGAAAAGTAGGATGTTACTATTATTACTTCAATCTGAAATATGTCATATGTTAGCATGGGAAGTAAGCATTCCAATACTTTTTTAAAACCTTCTTATTTGTCTATTAGAATTTCCAACTGTGGCAAAAGTGTATTTTCATTCCATGGACCATGGTATCCAAATGCTATTTTGGGTTATATCTACAAGATAACAGAATAATAAACTCTAATCTAATATATCCGCAAGGAACTATAGATTCTAAACTAACAAGGGTCTTAAACAGTTGGAAATGGACCTTCTAAGACTGATGGGGAAACTGTGATGCCTCAGGCTCCCTTTATCTTTCTGCTCTGCCATCTCGAGAGTGTGGCTTCCATCTTCACACCAAGATGGCTGCTGCAACTTCAGACATCATGTCCACTTTCAGGGAGGGGGAAAAAAGTGGGAAGGGAAAAGGGTGAGTCTTCAAGTCGAGTCAACGCCTCCTCTCCAAGGACTTCCTGGAAGGCTCATCTAATGATGTCTATTTATGTCTCACTGGCCACCCTTTAAGCACAAGGAGAGTGGGGAAATGTAGTCTTTTAGCTGGGCGCAAGTCATCCCCAAATAAAAATCAGGATTCCATCAGTAAGGAAAAAGACGAGAATGGGTATTGGGTAGGCAATTAGCTCTCTTGGCCATACATGGTGTCTTGACAAGAGCCCTGGATCAAATCCTGGATTCAAATTTTACTTTTGCTAAAAATTTGTACTTTACAAAGATTTGCATTTTACAAACCATTTTGAGAATTCTGTGAGATAATCCATATAGTATGCCTAGCACTGTGCCTGGCAAGGTACAGATGCTCAATGTATACCTGTTGAATCTAAATCTAACAGTACCCTGTACCAGGTGCCAGGCTAGAAGTGAGAAACAAAACAGGACATAATCTCTGCCCTCAAGGAACCATGAGTGTGTGTGTGTGTGTGTGTGTGTGTGTGTGTGTGTGTGTGTGTGTTGAGATGTGTCACACGGGTACTGTGCTGCCCCACCCGGATCCCCTTTTTGGTACCCTCGTACCTGTACCCCAGGTGCTGGAAAGAGTGGCTATTGATGGCTATCAGCCGCACACCTCAGTGGGAATTGCCTTCAGCTGTAGAGAACTGCCTGCCTCCAGGTTCTGCTCCCTCCTAGGGGTGGTCCATGGCCAGTGATTGGCTAATGCATGGTAAAAAGCCAAGCCCCTTTGCTTCAATTTTGGGGCAACTCTGAAGAGCTCCAGAAGTCCCCAGAGGATCACCTGAGGCTCAGTTGCACCTGCATTTCATCTTTCTTCCCCAATCCAGTCCTTCTCTCCTCACTTTCTTTTTCTTTTTTTTTTTTTTTTTTCCTGGACCGGGGCCTCTCACCGTTGTGGCCTCTCCC
>NC_041222.1:15467242-15472180 GCF_002837175.3 Physeter macrocephalus | reverse complement strand
TGGGCCTCTCACCGTTGTGGCCTCTCCCGTTGCGGAGCGCAGGCTCCGGACGCGCAGGCCCAGCGGCCATGGCTCACGGGCCCAGCCGCTCCGCGGCATGTGGGATCTTCCCGGACCGGGGCACGAACCCGTGTCCCCTGCATCGGCAGGCGGACTCTCAACCACTGCGCCACCAGGGAAGCCCTCTCCTCACTTTCTTATGGGTGTATCTCTTGAAAACATCCCCCAGTCACTCCTCTGCATGCAACCCTCCTTCTCAGAGCCCACTTCCAGGAAAGCCAATCTATGATACACGACAAGTTACCGTACAAGAGATTTCTCAGGTGTCTTCAGTCACAAAGGCTGGAACTAGAGTCATCAGGACAGCTGTTCTCATCTTTCCTCACTCCCCTGCATCTTCTCTGCATGACTGCCTCCTGACAAGCCAGGCTTTCCATGACCTCTGGTGGTCCTGATGCCATCTCAAAACATCTTTTCAACTTCATCTTCCACCACTAACACGCTCATTCTCTGGGTATTTCTGTACCAGTTCCTACAAGAGAGCGTTTGATTGGCCCAGCTCACCTTTTCAAGTCGAGCCACCTCATAGGCTGCCAACAAACCTTGTGATTGGCTGACTTTGGGTCAGGGACCCACCTCCAGTTCAGTCAGCTGTGGTTGTTGGCATAGGGGGTGGGGAAGGCTCGTGGCTTTAGGGCCTCCGCTTCGGCAGGGCTAGTGGGAGGATGGGTCGGCTTTGTAAGGACTCCAGTATAGTTATAAAGGGTGGTCTCAGTGCACATGAAGCCCCTGAAAACCCAGGTGAAAGGAAAAGGCAAGAATCAGAGCACTGTGTCAAGCAAGGAGGCAGGGCTGCTGCCCCTGTGTTCTTGGCTAAGGAGAAAACCAGCTTGATTTGGAAAGAAGGGTTGAAAGAAGCAGAGGGAAGAGTGGGTATGTGTGGAATGAAGCCACATGGGTTGGCCCAGCCTGTTTTCAAGGGAGGTTGAACCCCAGACATCGGACCACAGGAAGAAAACCGGGACCTGGGGCCAAGAGCAGGAGAGAGAAGGGAGCCGGCAAGCAGTCAGGTGTCCCTGGGACCGGTTTAGTTACCTTTTGTTCCCTCCGTACATGCTGTGCTCCATGGGGACACCTCAGCTTGCCCGTGGGGCAGGTGCTCCCAGACCACGTGCCCAGCACTTTGAGTGTTTTCTTCCATCTCCTGTGCCCTTCATAACAGCCTCTGGGTCTTAAAAGTCTCCACACCTGAGCTTCCTCCGGCTCCATCTGAGGGAGGCACGGTACAACTTCACGTCTGAGGATGCCCACAGCTGCATTTTTACATTGCTTTGACCCTCTCACAAACTGTAGGAGACAGGACAAGAGGCATTATCGGCCTTTTATGATGCTGTCCAGTTCGGTAGCCACTAGCCTCCTGTGGCTTTTTTTTTTTTTAATTTTTAGTTTCTATTGGAGTATAGCTGATGAACAGTGTTGTGTTAGTTTCAGGTGTACAGGAAAGTGATTCAGTTATCCATATGAATGTATCTATTCTTTTTTCAAGTTCTTTTCCCACTTAGCTTATTACAGATTATTGGGCAGAATTCCCTGTGTGATACAGTAGGTGTCTGTTGGTTATCTATTTTCAATACAGCAGGCCTGTGTCTTCTTTTTTTTTTTTTTTTTTTTTTTTGTGGTATGCGGGCCTTCCTCTGTTGGGCTCACCGGCCCAGCCGCTCCGCGGCATGTGGGATCCTCCCGGACCGGGGCGCGAACCCGGTTCCCCTGCATCGGCAGGCGGACGCGCAACCACTGCGCCACCAGGGAAGCCCCCTGTGTCTTCTTAAATTTAATTATACTTAAATAAAATATCAAAATTCTGTCCCTCAGTCACACTGCTCACATTTCAGTGCTCAGTAGCCCTGTGTGTCTAGTGGCTACCATGCTGGACAGTGGAGACACAGAACAGTTCCATCATGCTAGAGAGTTCTGTGGGACCGTGCTGCCTTAGAACATGAGCTTCCAGTGGGCATCCGTCTGGTTCTTTACGGTCATCCTGGTTCCTGCATCAGCGCGGAGCGCAAATCACATGTTCAATAAGCAGCTGTGGAATGAATGAATTGACGAACAGACCTCCACTTGCAGAGGAGAGAAGACCCCAAGAGGTGTTACTTTCATGGTTGGTCCAGGGAATATGTGACAGAGCTGGGACTCCAACGTAGTCCTTCCACGTCCAAGCACAGGCCTTGCTCAGCCCCTCCCTGATTTTTCACCAACCTCTGACCGGAGGAGGTGGTTCGATGCTGTCACCTTAGCAACCTGCTGTAGCTGATTGGCAAATCACCTTATTTTTTTCCAGTTTTATTGAGAACTAATTGATATTCATCACTGTATAAGTTTAAGGGGTACAGCATGATGGTTTGATTTACATATGTTGTACAATGATTACCACAATAGGTTTAGTTAACACCTATCATTTCATATAGATACAATAATAAGAAAAGAGAAAAAGCAATTTTTAAACGGTAAATGTTACAAGGGATGAAGATTTAATAACTCCACCTCTCTTTCCTCATCCTCTCCTCCAAATTTTATCCTACTGTTTTTTTTAAAGACTTAAAAAAATTATTTTTTTTATTTTTTGCCTGCGTTGGGTCTTCATTGCTGTGCGCGGGCTTTCTCCAGTTGCGGCGAGCGGGGGCTACTCTTCGTTGTGGTGCACGGGCTTCTCATTGCGGTGGCTTCTCTTGTTGCGGAGCACAGGCTCTAGGCAGGCGGGCTTCAGTAGTTGTGGCAGATGGGCTCAGCAGTTGTGGCTCACGGGCTTTGTTGCTCCGCGGCATGTGGGATCTTCCCAGACCAGGGCTCGAACCCGTGTCCCCTGCATTGGCAGGCGGATTCTTAACCACTGCACCACCAGGGAAGCCCTGATCCTACTTTTAATTATATCAATGATTAGTGTTTGCATCACTAGTTTGAACATAAGCATTGTTCACTGCAGAACCTATTAGAAAACTGTGATTACATGTTCTTTTTTTAAAATTGAAGTATAATTAACCTACAGTCCTATGTTAGTTCTAGGTGGACACCATAGTGATTCAAAATTTCTATACATTACAACGTGATCACTACGAAAAAACTCTTAAAAAATGGCTTATGATTTCTGGTCTCCAAGGTAAGGGGGAATAGAAAAGGGATAAAATATAGAAGAGTAGAAAGAAAATGTATTCATTTTTCTAACACTAAAACCAGGTCAGGTAACATTTGGGGATATTTCCTCCCAATCCCTTTTCAATACAGAGGTGTTGGAGGTTTTCCACAGGGTTGTGTCTTTTGTTTTTGAAAATTGATTTTCCAGGAAGTTACTTAGGCCAGAAGCTTTCTGCTTCTTTCTCCCAGCCTCACCTTGAAGCTTCTAGGCCCCATTTCTCTCTTTAGATATCGGCATAATCATGGATTCATAGATATATCCCCCGCCATGAAGCAAGCATGCCACAACCTTGATCAGGCAGAGCTCAAGGCAGGGGCTAATAGTATATTAAAGCTGAGGGTTTGGGGCTGGAGATTTCATACCTGCCCGTGAAGGGAGTCCAGCCACTGGCTCTGTGCTCTCAGGGAGATGAAAATGAGTTACCTGCCTTAAAGAAGCGAGGAGTCACCAAGGCTGCCTCACCGTGGGAGCAGAGGAGAAAACCTTACCTCCTGACTCTGGGCAACGTGCCGACATGGAGTCTGAGTTCCCATCACTTGCATGGTATGAGGTTTCCAAGTGGATTCCAAGTGAACAAGTTAAAACTTGTCCAGAACTGGTAAAACTCGGGGGACCTCAGGTTCCATGAAGTTCCAGGACAGGGACACTTCCACAGTTAGGAGTCCGGGGTGCTCACAGAAACCCCATGAAGACGGGCTTGTGATCCATGTATAACCCACGTGAGGACATAAGCCCCAAGCAGTCAGCAGCTGCAACTGGCACAAGACTTTACACCCCAAGAATTAAAGATAATAAAACAACCTGAAAGAAACTTTAAAACAAGCAGGTTTAAAATGTTTGAAGAGATAAAGAAAGGAAGGAACAGATACTTTAAGCCTAAAGCCAGAACAGAATAGTATGAGAAAAGAATACACGGGCTTAAAAAGTGTCTACATAGAAATTCTAGGAAAGATATAATAAAATTATTGAAGTAAAGGGAGCCCGTGAATTCCGAGATGTCAGGGGGAAATGAGACTGCCCTTTTAAAGGATGTTTCTGTGAAAAACAGTTGTTAAACTTCCCTATGAACTAGGCAGTGTTTCAGGGGTTTCAACTATATTAACTCATTCGATCTGCACAAGCTCATGCAGTAGGTCCCATTCTGGGGAGGCAGGGAATATTCTGATTGACCTGTGGATGGGCCATCCCCAAGGCAGTCAAGGAATAAAAATAAAATGTTATGGGGCTTCCCTGGTGGCGCAGTGGTTGAGAGTCGGCCTGCCGATGCAGGGGACTCGGGTTCGTGCCCCGGTCCGGGGGGATCCCACATGCCGCGGAGCGGCTGGGCCCGCGAGCCATGGCCGCTGAGCCTGCGCGTCCGGAGCCTGTGCTCCGCAACGGGAGAGGCCACAGCAGTGAGAAGCCCGCGTACCGCAAAAAATAAATAAATAAATAAAATGTTAAGTATAAAATAAATCACTTTACATGGATTATCTCATTTAGCCCTCATTTAATAATCTCATTAAACCTCACAGCAATCCCGCTAGGCAGGAGTTATTATCACTCTCTATTATGTGGTTTAGGAGACCGAGCTTACAGCCATTAAGAAATTTCCCTACAGTGTCAGTTGTTACTTCTCCTTTTTCATTTCTAATTCTATTGATTTGAGTCTTCTCCCTTTTTTTCTTGATGAGTCTGGCTAATGGTTTATGAATTTTGTTTATCTTCTCAAAGAACCAGCTTTTAGTTTTATTGATCTTTGCTAT
>NC_041222.1:15457805-15466755 GCF_002837175.3 Physeter macrocephalus | reverse complement strand
AGATCAGCTCGGTGCTTTGTAACCACCTAGAGGGGTGGGATAGGGAGGGTGGGAGGGAGGGAGACGCAAGAGGGAAGAGATATGGGAACATATGTATATGTATAACTGATTCACTTTGTTGTAAAGCAGAAACTAACGCATCATTGTAAAGCAATTATACTCCAATAAAGATGTTAAAAAAAAAAAGAAATTTCCCTTATGTTTACACAGTCATCAAGCAATGCAGTTGGGATTTTAATTGAGGCAATTTGAATCCACCATCCAAGCTCTTAACAATGATGCTAAGGAAACAGTGGTTGTTCATTTCGATTCTAGTTTTATGCATTACTTAATGCTGAATAGGCAATACAGTTCCTGATTCAAAATGTATCAAAGGGTCTAAAGTAAAACATCTCTCTCCTACCTCTGTGCCCCCCTCAGAGGTATCCAGTGTTCCCAGTTTCTTGTGTAACTTCCAGACTTACTTTGTGCCTATAGGAGCAAGTGTCTATAGATATAGTTATAGACAAGTCTATCTATCTGTATACATGCATATTCGTTTCTCCCTTTCTACGCAATTGGAAGTTTCCTCTATATCTTGTTGTTATCTTGCTGTTTTCATTTAACACTTTATTTTGGAGTGTATTCTATATTAGTATAGAATAATAAAAATACAATAATAGTATAGAATATTTACTATGATTAATATTATAGAACAATATACAAGTATAGAATAATAATAATGACAAAGCAATAAGGGGCGTCCTCATTCTTTTTTTATTTTAAAAAAAAGAAATAAAAAAATAAATTTGTTTTAAATTTATCGATTAAATTTTGGCTGTGCTGGGCCTTCGTTGCTGCACGCGGGCTTTCTCTAGTTGTGGTGCGCAAGCTTCTCACTGCTGTGCCTTGTCTTTGCGGCGGAGCACGGGCTCCAGGCGCACGGGCTTCAGTAGTTGCAGCTTGCGGGCTCTAGAGCACAGGCTCAGTAGTTGTGGCACACGGGCTTAGTTGCTCCGTGGCAGGTGGGGTCTTCCTGGATCAGAGCTCGCACCCGTGTCCCCTGCATTGGCAGGCAGATTCTTAACCAGTGCGCCACCAGGGAAGTCTTCCTCATTCTTGTTTATGACTGCAGAAGACTCCATTGTAAGTCTGTATTATAATTAACTTCACTAGACCTCTATGCCGGGCATTCAAGTTGTCTCCAATCTTTGGCCATTACAGTGCTGTTGTGAATAACTGGATATACATGAGGAATCTGTTCCTAAAGTTTGAATTGCTAGGGCAAAGTAATGTGCATTTGTGAAGCTAGGTTGTGACTAGTTAAACCTGTGACTAGTTAAAAATCATGGGGACCTTATAAATATTATTTTTTTCTGATTATAAAAAATACATGGTAATTATGAAAAAAACTTAAATCACCCATAATTCATAAATCCAGAGATAGTCACTGTTAACATGTTGGTACAATCTTCTGAGTCCCTTTTTATGTGTATGCATATACACATGTACATACCTTGGAGATCGCACTATTTATCTAGGTTTTTTTGAGTTTTTACACTGAACATTATATTATATCATAACCATTCTTTATCTTATTTAAATATTCTTTACAACTGGCATTTCATGATTGCATACTACTCCATTATAGGACCATAATTTACTTAACCCATATCCTTGATATTGGACATTTAGTTGTTTCCAATTTTTTCATTTTAGGAAGCTCTGCAATGAATATTGCTGTATGTAAATCATTGTTTCCATCTGTCTGATTTCCTAGTCACTTTCTATTCTAATCATTAGAATCAATGACTAAAAGTAGTTTCTCCTAGTCATGTTTTATTCCAATCATTAAGTCAATAGCTAGATATAGAAGTTAAACTAAAGAATATCAACATTTTTAAACATTTTTAAAGTTCTTAATATATACTGTTAGAATGTACTTAATATATCCTGTCCTCCTGGTTGTACCCATTTATACTCCAACATCCTCATCTCACCACTTCCTTGGCAACATGGAGTTTTATCTCATAAGGAATTCAGCAAAAGGTGGCATCTGTTTCTTTGTTCTTATGATTAATTATTATAAACAATTGGAAAAGAGCAAACATTAGAACAACCCATAATCACAAAAGGCACGAACCCGTGTGCCCTGCATCGGCAGGCGGACTCTCAACCACTGCGCCGCCAGGGAAGCCCAATGGTGTTGACTTTCTAGGCTTTCCTCTTTTCAAATATTTTCGATAAAATTGTCATTAAGTACGCTTCAAAACCACAACTTTTATTTTTGCCAAGTTTAAGCTAAAAATGGCATCTCTTATTTGAATTTGTCATATTTGTTGCAAATATTTTTCTCAGTTTCTTTTCTTTTAAAATTTATGTTATTTTTGACTGAGTTGGGTCTTCATTGATGCGTGCGGGCTTTCTCTAGTTGCAGCGAGCGGGGGCTGCTCTTCGTTGTGGTGCAGGGGCTTCTCATTGCGGTGCCTTCTCTTGTTGCAGAGCACGGGCTCTAGGCGTGCGGGCTTCAGTAGTTGTGGCATGTGGGCTCAGTAGTTGTGGCTCACTGGCTTAGTTGCTCCGCGGCATGTGGGATCTTCCCGGACCAGGTCTCCAACCCATGTCCCCTGCATGGCAGGTGGGTTCTTAACCACTGTGCCACCAGAGAAGCCCTTGCAGTTTCTTGACTGCCTTTTTATTGTGTTTATGATACTCTGAATTTTTATGTGATCAGATCTAGAAATCTTTTTCTTCCATCTCCCCTATCCCCTCCAAAAACTTGTTGCCATTGATAAGGGTGATAGGGTGTAAAGTAACATAGAAGAGGAACAGTGTTAGGGAGCACAGGATCCTAGTTGAGATCAGCCATGTAAAGAGTATTGGCCTACATCCATTCAACAGGCATTATTGGTAACTGCTTATCACTATGTGTGTGTCCTTAGGGGCACAGAGATGAACCAAGCATGATTCTCTCTCCAGTAGGGAGATAAGATGAGCATGACCAGTGGCTCGAGAGGCATCGTATTCCAAGCCATCACAGAGGAGGAAACATGGCTCTAGTTCAGGAAGGGGCAGGCGAGGAAGGCTTCCTGGAGGAGAGGGCATTTGAGCTGGACCTGGACGACTAGGAAGGCGTGTGGCATGTGGATATGAGGAAAAGAAAAGATAGAACTAACTGCAGGAATTGCTAAGGGTAGAAGTTGTCACATTCCTGCCGGGTTGGTGGGGGGTGGGGGCAAGAAGACACTGTTGGGAGTCCTAGGCGAACAGACCCTCCTCCTTAGAGTAGTGGGCAAATACAGGCCGTCTCGAGCTCGCAAAGAAAGAGGTGTGTTAAAACAGGTCATCACCTGGGACTTCCCTGGTGGTCCAGTGGTTAAGACTTCGCCTTCCAATCAATGCAGGAGGTGCAGGTTCGATCCCCGGTCGGGGAGCTAAGATCCCACGTGTCTCATGGCCAAATAACCAAAACACATAAAGAGCAGCAATATTGTAGCAGGTTCAAAAAAAACTTTAAAAAATGGTCCACATCAAAAAAGATCTTAAAAAAGAAAAAAAAAAAAACAGGTCATCTTCTGATGAAGGTTTGGAATTCCAAATTGACCTATCCATTTAATCCACATCATATTTGCAACATTAACCAGTAGAATACTGTTTGATAGTGATGTCAATCAAAGTAGAAACAGATTGAAAGATCTTTCTTGAAGATGGGCCCTTGACGTAATACAGTTTAAATTGGAATAAGATGAGGCAGGAATTTGTAACTTTGGGGACTCTGGAGGAGGCCTCTGGACACTCTCCAGGCGTTTATGCAATGAGGCCAGCATATCAAGTGCTTCGGCCAGTGACAGGTTCATTATAGGGCCCGACCTAATTGTCAGGGCCCTTTTGCCTTTACTCAGAATAACTCTTTCTTTTTCTGGGGAGCTGTTCCCACTCTTGAGTCCAGTCGAGTTCTGTGGGGATGGGGCTGTGACTCACTGACCAACCCCAGGGTCGCAGTGATTGGTCCAAGGGGTGAGCCCTTAACCTGAATCAGAATGCTCCCCTGGGAAGCCCTGAATGGGCATGGAGACAACGCTCATTCCTTTCTGGTTTTGGAGCTATGGGGATCGGCCATCTACCAGGCCATTTGAAGGCATCAAGATAATGAAGGCCGAGAGAAGCAGAAACAAAAGGATTTAAGAATCCAATCCCTCCGCTGAGCTGTCCTACTTCCTGAAGTCTTCTTTCCCTTCTGACACTGCCCTAGTGTCCTGCCTAGGAGTCCTCCTCTTTGGTTGAAGCTAATTTGAGTTGGCTTCCGGTCACTTTCAATCAGAAGAATCCTGTCTGACACAAGGAGGAGTTAAAATCTGATGCTTAACATTTAATTTCACTGCAAAGTTCAATGTTTTTCATTTCTTTAGTATATGTGCATCAGTAGCGATATTCCAGCTTTTTAAAAATTATATAGTAATTTTTAGAGTAATGCATGTTCATTGCAGAGACTTAGACTATACCGATAAGGAAAAAGCAAAGGAAATCCAGCCACTACCCTATCCCTAGAGACAGCCACTCTTAACATATTGGGATTCCCCACCCCCTCTCTGACTTTTTGCTATCGTCTGTGTATCTATTTATCTATGTATGTATCTATTTATCTTTGATCTGTTTTATCTGTCTCTTTGAGCTGTCATCTATCTTATCTTATCTATCTAAAACCGTAACAGCCAAGACAGCACTTATTATGTACCACGAATGGTCTAATTTTCCACATAATAACTCACTCTTCACAACAACCCTATGACATAGGTATTATTATCCCCAGTTTATAGATGAGAAAACTGAAGCTTAGAAAAGCACAGAAAGGTTAGAAAACACAGGCTCAGTGGGGTTAGCTATCTAACCCCAGGACTTAAAACTGGCAAATGGTGAGGACCTGGGACTTGAATCTAGGTTGTTTTGCTCCCGAATCTATATTCTTGGCCACCACAATATACTGACTTTATCTATAGTTAGAATCACACAGTACTACTATTCTGCATCCTGAGTTACTTACTTATCAAGATATCACAAGATTCTTTCTGCGTGTGGATACCTACATCGACTTTCAGAGCTATCCAGTATCCCATAACAAAAATGCACCAAACTTTATTGAACCAGACTCGGACTGATGCGTATTGAGATTGTTTCCAAATTTTCACTGTTATAAAAACATCTCACTGCAAGGACATATTTAAAAACTGTCTTGATATCATAAGACAAAACCTTTAAATTATTCCCTTAGGTCACGTTCCCAGAAGTGGAGTTACTGGGTTGGTGGGTTTGCAAATGGTTTTATCGTTGTGACATCTGCAGCCACCTACTTCTCAGAACAACTTAGGGGACTGATGACACTGTTTTTCAGTTTAGCTTGTTTTTTTAACAATTGAAAAATTGAGATGAAATTCACTTAACATAAAAGTCACCATTTCAAAGTGTGCAGTTAAATGGCTTTTAATTTATTCACATTGTACAACCATCACCATTCTCTGATTTCAGAACATTTTCATCATCTCCCCAAAGAAACTCCATACTCATTAGCAGTTACTCCTCATCCTCCGTCTTCCCAGCCCCTGGCAATTTCTGATCTACTTTCTGTCTCTATGAATTTGCCTTTTCTGAACAGCACAAATTAATGCAATCATACAATATGTGACCTTTTGGGTCTGGTTTTGTTCACTTAGTGTGTTCTCAAGGTTCATCCATGTTGTAGCATGTATCAGAACTTTTTTCCTTTTTATGGCCAAATAATGTTCCACTGTATGGCTAGACCACATTTTGTTTATCCATCTAACAGCTGATGGACATTTGGGTAGTTTCCACCTTTAATCCTTTATGAAGAGTCCTGTTATGAACTTCTTTATTTAGTTCTCGATGTTATGAAGAAAAGCGAGAGGAGAGCTTTTCCTGAGATGAGGCAGAAAGAAGATGATAAAAGAATTTGTGGGGGAGGGCTCGCCAATTTATTTAAGTAGTAAAATATAGAAATAAAGGCGTTTGGAGGTGGAGGCATCTGTGGGGAAGGGATCAGCTCTCCCTGTGCTTTTGGACAATGCCTACATAAGCCAAAATTAGAATTCCTACAAGCTCTTTATTATTGAGGACAACCCAGATTTAATACAAGAAACAAGGGACTGCTGAAGGACTCTAACTTGTTTTATTTTAGAATGTATTTTTCTAGGCATCTCTCAGTTGTTTTTGTTTCAGGTTTCTGAGTTTTCATGGTTAGTTTATAAATAGCATGCATACCTTTTGTTTAGAAACTTGTCTTACTGGCCTTGATTACTATCAAGCCTGTTCTCATTTACACACCTCTGCCTTTGCCAGGTAGGTCTCTCACTGCAACCAAAACCATGCACCTGGTGTCTAAGGTGAAATCTAAGAGCTAAGTTCCTGGCCAGGGCCCTGAAGGTCACTCTGACCTCATGCTCTGGACAGAGTCCAGACAGGTCTCCTCTGTGGGCAACACCTTTACACATCATGTAGTTCTGTTGTATTTTTTCCTGGCTGTGTCGCGTATATTTTAAAATATTTAATCTAATTTTTCTTCTCCCCTTTCTTTTTCCTGTACTGTTTTATAGGGTATGCTGATAGCTGTCATATACAATTTAGTCCATATAGTATAGGAAACTGAGATAGATCATGACCCAGGAGAAAAGGAATTGCTGCTGCTGTAATTGATAAGCGTCCTGGTTGACCCCTCTTGGGGAAGGGTGAGCAGATTTTCAGTTGTATGAGGGATGGTCGTTCCATGTCAGGCAGGCACACTGTTATGTTTTAGAAGTATGGGAAGGGTATTAGAAGGCAGAAGCAGTGGATTATAGTGGACATTTGGTTTTGGTCATCCAGCTTCTAAATTTGGAAACACTTCTACTACACAAGGCAGAGATTCGCCTCCTGCATCTCCCATTACAGACCCTGAAAATGCCACATGTTTGCATTCCAGCCTCCCTTGCAGCTAGGTCTGGGCTCATAAGCTAGGTTCTGCCAGTAAGAAGCATCTGTCCCAGGACTCACAGACGACAGGCAGCAGGGACTGTGTGGGTTCATTCTTTGAGGGTGGCAGCTGCAGGGGCAGCTCATCCAGTGTCCAAAGCAGGATGGGGTTCAGTGGTGTTGTGGTGTCAGCAGTTCACGCAGTGGAGTCCACAGGGACCAGTTCCGAGATCTGATCTTGACATTGATGCTGGCCATACCACTTTAGAGCACCACTTACCACCCTTCCCCTTCCTGCCGGGGGTATTGTGTGTGTGTCTGTGTGTGTCTCTGTGTGTGTGTGTCTCTGTGTGTGTGTGTGTGTGTTTGTGTGTGTGTGTGTAGCAGGAAGAGGGCAGGGGAGAGACCTTTCCTCCCTTTATTCACAATTGTCTGCTTGGCATTAAATGATGGGATGGAAGTTAACGCCTCTGAGGCATGAGGCTTATTTTCAGAAAATGTTCAATCGGAACCTCAGGCTTGGCACTGGGTGGTAAGTGAGCAGTTCTGAAAGACAACAGGAACGATGGACCCATTTCTCAAGGTGCAAGTGAGAAGTGGATAGAGTTCCAGGTGGGGTAGAGGGTTTTAGCCTAGGCCAGAAACCCATCAAGCACTGAGGGGTTTTCTTTGGGGCTCCAGGGCAGGACAGATGACCGAATGGTTCCCTTGGTCAGTGTGAGGAAGCATGGTTGCAACTGCCGCTGGGCACAACTGGGCACAATATGATTCATATCGTCATCAATGGAGGAACAGAGATGCCAAAAATGTGAGGTTGCCCAGGAGCCACCTGGCTGAGGGGTGGGATGCATAACTCTGGAAATGTACTGGGGTGGGTACTGCTAATGGGGGCTGAAAGAGGGTATTCCCTTGCTCCTGCCGCATCCCACTACCCCACCCGCTCAGGAAGGAGAAGCGTTGTTCCCTCAGGCTGGAGGGGGCCAGGGTAACGCTGAACACTACTAAAGAAAATCATGCATGACACCTGTGCTGAGACCACCGACCAGCAGAGGCTGACGTCCAGTCCGAGGTTGGGGATCTCTCCTTAGCCCCAGTGTGCTGCCCCCTTGGTCTGTCTTGCTTGTGGGGCTCTAGAGGAGAGTGAGTTCTCCGAGAGTTCAGGCAGGCAGAGGAGGGGTGGGGAAGTTCAGAACTTGGACCTCTGGTTACAGTTATGATCAAATATATGAATTCGCTGCTATAGACTGAACTGCGTCCTCCCCCAAATTCCTATGTTGAAGCTCTAACCCCCAATGTGATGGTATCAGGAGATGAGACCTTTGGAAGATATTTAGGTTTAGATGAGGTCATGAGGGGCCCCCATGATGGGATTAGTGCCCTTATAAAAAGAAGAGACATCGGGGCTCGCTCTATCACGTGAGGACACCGCAAGAAGGCGGCTGTTTGCAAGCCAGGAAGAGAACTCTCACCAGGAACCGAATCTGCAGGCACCTTGATCTTGGACTTCCTGGGATCCAGAATTGTGAGAAATAAATGTCTGCTGTTTAAGCCACCCAGTCGATGCTATTTTGTTACTGCAGCCTGAGGAGACTATGACAATTGCATATTCACCCCAGATGGGCTATTTTAATAACTGGATTTGATTACAGAAATCATTTGAATGGACTAACATTCAAACAAGAGTGGCACAGAAGACATCTACTGTGGCTGTTTGCAGTGCTCAGGACCCAGAAATGTCTACACCATTTTTAAGAATAAACTTTCACGTTCAGACATAGCTGTGTGAGACTCCTCTGACTGGTTTACATGTGTCCCTAATGTTAGATCTCAGACCCAAAGAACAATCTCTTCATCTTCTCCACACCTAGTTCTCCTTGTTTGCACACCCACCCAGTTGCCCAACCTTGAAACTGGCCCCATCCTTGGCTCCTCCCTCGGTACCCCCACCAGTCATCAAGCCATACTCCTTCCTCTTTTTTTTTTTTTTTTTTTTTTGTGGTACGCGGGCCTC
>NC_041222.1:15413310-15457766 GCF_002837175.3 Physeter macrocephalus | reverse complement strand
GTGGCCTCTCCCGTTGCGGAGCACAGGCTCCGGACGCGCAGGCTCAGCGGCCATGGCTCACGGGCCCAGCCGCTCCGCGGCACGTGGGATCTTCCCGGATCGGGTTACGAACCCGTGTACCCTGCATCTGCAGGCGGATTCTCAACCACTGCGCCACCAGGGAAGCCCACTCCTTCCTCTTCAATATGGCTGGACTACGACCACCTACCTTGTCTTCACTGCCACCATTCCTCCCCGGACCTCTGCCACTATGTCCCAACAAGTCTTCTTTTCTGGCTCTTCCTCTGTTTTGGACAATGATGTTGGAAGCCCTGGGGCAGCCTAAGGAGAAATTCTGGTGTCTTCCTCAACCATGAGAAGAATCTAGAGGCGTAGGGACTAACTAGCAAAGGATACAAGGGTGGCCATAGAAGAAGAATGACCTGTATAATTTGGGGTTGGGGAATGGTGGGGACCTGGAGTTTCTAGAAAAGACGTTAAGTTTGTTATCAGTCTATTCTTATTCAAATGATTCATGTATGTAATGGATGAGTGCTGATCATGTTAGGAGCTGTCAGTGCTGTTCTTCAGGATGGTGGGTCAGTTTTGCTTAAGTGACATAATTGCACTTGTTCTTGTGTGCTGGGTCTTGAGCAGTGTTAACTCCTCATATGTCAGCCCTTCAGTAGATCTGAAGTCAAGGAATCTGTAGGGGAGGCTGCTAATTGTGCCCTAATAATCATTTCCCTTTCTTCAATAATAAAACTCCTGAATTTTGGTTGGGTAGAGTGCCATCCAGAGTAAAGACTGCATTTCTTCACCCCTTTGCAGCTAGATGCACCCCTATGATCAAGTTCTGGCTAACTGTGTGTTAATCAAGTAGTCTATGGAACTTCCAGGAATTATCTTTAAAGGGAAAGGGCATTCTTTTTTTTGTCCCTTTTCCTCTTTTCTTCTGGCTGAAAGATGGATGTGATGGCTGGAGCTGGATCAGCCATTCTGGACTATGAGGTGAAGGTGTACGTTGAAGATTGGAGGGGTGTAGGTCCCAATGATCATGGAGCCACTGTACCAGCTCTGGACTCTTGTGTTTATGTGAGAAATAAACTACTTTGCTCCAACCACCTTTACTTTGGCTTTTGGATTCAGAATTTGGTAACTGATAATGGGATGCTGCAAATAACATCTAAAACGTAGTACTGGCTTAGTGGAATTGGTAGGCAGTGGATGTCAAGAATAGATATTGTCTTTTATATAATGGCTAAACATTTGATGAAATTGGATGGACCACATGCTGACAGAGGTCACGGCAATAGAGGAAATGGTGGGAGAGAGATAAAAGTGTGAGCGTTGCTCCTTGTTGCTTTTCACAAAGTCATATAAAAGTGAGATGAACTGGGGCTAGAGCCAGACAGACTGCAGAAGAGATGGAAGGCAATCCTGCTTTACCAAGGGAGGCACTGTCTCTAGCCTGTAATCAAAATTGATTAAAATCTTGAAGCGTAGAAAATGCCAACAGTCTCTGTTCTCCAAACTGCAGCTATTAAGAGCAGTGGCCTTGAAGTGGCAGCCTTAGCAGGAGACAAGGCTGGGGCAGCAAGCCATTTTCAAGACTTCTCTGCCAGAAAATGCAAACCAGTAGCTCCAAAGATCAGACTGTGGGTGCTGCCTTCCCACCCAAACTTCTTGGTCAGGTGGCCCCAAAGTCGCTACCTTCAAGTTGAGAAGCACAGGAAGAGCACAGAACACCGGTCTAGACCAGATCTTCGGCTGTGGGTACTTGCTGGCATTCTATTGGCAGAGAAACCACAACGCTGGGCACCCCCCAAACTGCCCCGGGAGTAAGCAGGGCTACAAAAGCTCTGTAGCCCCACCTTGGATGTGGCCAGGGAGGTCAGTGGACAAGGAGTCCCTCCCAGAGTGGGGCTGGGCTGTCAGGTGACCATCCAAGGGACTCGATGGCCGGCCAAAGGCGTCTTCATTGTTCCTGCAGTGGACTTGGGTAACCCCTGGCAGCAGTGTTTCCTGTTCTCTCCTCTTATGAATGAGTTTTCAATGGCTGTTTTCCTGTTTCTGCTTCATGACTGTTTATGGGCTATGTTGGGAGAAAATAACTTGAGTGAGTTTATAGGTCATTAGACCACAAGAAGCCATCCAGAGCTGATGGAGAAGACCACAAATCACTCAAATGTGATTCTGGCTTTAGATCCATGCCATACCTGGCTGGGGTTTGAGCTGTCTACCTCAGGGACGTGAGGCATAAAGGTGACACCAAAGGGTTGAGCTAGTGGCAGAGACCACTAATTGTCCCTCAAACCCGTTCTTTCCTTGTTTCTCAGAAACAGAACCCCTGAATTTTTATTTTATTTTTTTAGAGCTCTTTTTTTTTTTTTTGACCACACCATGAAGCTTGTGGGATCTTAGTTCCCCAACCAGGGATCGAATCCAGGCCCTCGGCAGTGAAAGCGTCGAGTCCTAAGCACTGGACCACCAGGGAATTCCCAGAACTCCTGAATTTTAGTTAGGCACATGGCTTCTTGGAATAAAAACTATCTTTCCCAGACTCCCTTGTGGTAGGTATGGCCCTGTAAGTTCGGATTGATGAGACGCACAACATTCCCATGACACGCCCTAAGGGATGGGTCTTGCTTTTCTCCTCCTCTCTCCTCCATTCTGCCTGCTAGAATGTGAACACGACTGGAGCTGCCATCGCGGACCTCAATGTACAAGCTGCAGATTGGGAATGGCCAAGTAACAAGTCAGAAGGAACCTGAGACCCTAGGGATCATGCAGCCACCTGGCAGTCCTGCATGGGAGAGGGTAAAGAAACTTCTACTTTGTGTGAGCTACTGTTGTCATGACAGCTGAATCTAATTCTGATCTAGAACTTGCCACACAAGGTCAAGGCTGTCCCTGGTCATCCTTCACCAGAGGGAAGGTGGAGATGGCAGAGAGCACTCTCCTCCAAGAGCGTTAACGTTTACTTAAAAAAAAAAAGCAAACAAAATGAGAAAACATTTCCAGAAATCAAGACATCAGAATAAAAATGTCAACACACAATAACAGTGTTGCATAGCTTGAATGTTTTTATATTGATCAAATTGTTTTTCAGTAGAGTCGCTGAAAGAACAGGTCAGAATGAAAAACACTCCAAATTTACAGACAAAATATTGCTAATCAATTAAGATACTTTTCAAAACTACATGACAACACAAATCCCTTGGTTGCTCCAGACGGAACGTGAGTTATAGAGATGCCGGACAGCCCGGCCATTGGACTCCCTCCCTGCTTGGTTTCCCAGGCTGAGGTCAGAGTCTTTGCCAAGGTCTGAGGGAGACAAGCTCTTGGAGAGCTTGGAGACGAGTTCCAGAAACGTGATACATCTCTCTCCAGTAGCTTACTGGAGGTTTTGGTTTAGGATTAACCTTGACTCTCTGGAATAGACTCCCAGAATGGCAGATGTTGAAAAAAACCAGAGCTCATCCCCTCGAGCCCAAACTCCCCCTTTTACTTAGAAGGAAAGTGAGGGCTGAGGGCGACACATCTTGTCTAAGTCTAACCTAGACCCACGTCCTGCCTCTGCCCACTCTTTCCCATTGACGCTGCCTCTTCGTTGCCTCCGGTTCTATGATAGCTTCTACAAGGAACCAAAAACATCAACCAGCAACTTTGTAGCAACAGCATCTATGCTAATCTCAAAGCAAACTGAAGTATAAGTTACCGTGGTAGGAACTAAAGACCAGCCCAAGTTTGTGATCCAACCCTCCCTGCTCCTCCCCCAAACAAATTGAGTTGCATCTCTTGTTCTGGAAAATCAAAACACCTAGTGCAGGTTCTATGGAGTGACACCAGGCCCTCTCCCATTTTATGTCTGCACATCGACAAGTCTCATTAGATCTTCCGAGAGTGCCAGAACACAGGATGTAAATGTCTTCTCCATTCATACCCCAATTTCCCAGGCAAAATGTTTATCCTGATTTTGATGACGTTCTTCACTTAGGGCTAAAATGGGCTTCTTAGGTATTAATTGCTTAAGTATATAAGGTGATGAAGCAGGAATCTTGAACTCCACAAATTAATCGGTAGCATCTGTAGTATCTACTTGCATATTTTATTCCTTTCGATAACCCTCTTGCCTTGTTCTTCCCCAGGATTTCATGGATTTTGTCCCTGGTAACATCTGCTGAGTCTGAACTACTGGCCTGCACAGTGGCAGAAAAAGGCTGGTTGCAACCTCCGGTAAACTTTTTGGAAACTGATGTAAAATAATGGCAGCATTTCCTCAACCATATGAAACAATTTGTTTCTTAAAAAAATAATGAAACATAGATCTCCAAACTCATTTAGACTTCACAAGCTTTTTACACACAGGGTGATGATGCCTTTTTATCAAATGGCAATGATTTGCTCAATATCCTGATGGCATTTAAATTTACTTCAGCTTTCCCTCTTTTTTGGTGCCTGGCTGATCGAATTTTCTGAGTCCAGAAGTACTTGTATGATACTCCTTTGTGCCCTCGGTTCTCTTGAGAAGAAAAGCGATTTTCTCTTACAAAACCCCAGCTGATTCTACTTCTGTTTCATGGATTTGGGGCCTAGTCACTGATAAATTAACTTTTCAAAGTAATTCATCCAGAGCAGTGTCAGATTCCAGCTGATGAAAACTTTAATAGCATCATCTTATTCAATCCTCATATTCAACCCAAAGTCCTCAGTATTATTTATTTCTCCTATTTTACAGGTGAGGAAATGGAGGTAAAGCTCATAAGTGACTAGGCCTAGGGCTAGCTGTTGAGTGGAATCAGAAACCAAATCCTGTACCCCTTAGCTCCAAACTCTGCTGCTACACTCTGCTAGCCTGGCATTATGCTGACTAGGATGGGGCTTCGGTGTCTCCTGTCACACAGTATGGCTCATGACGCGGCACAACACCTTCCTCCACCCTGGCCACTTAACAGTAAAACATCGGTGGGGAAAAGATGTAAAGAATGCGGTAAATATGCTCAGTCTGGAGACAACCTTTAGAAACCTGGCCCCTACCGTAAAGGTCTTTACCCAGTTTGTGACCAGGAAACTACTCAACTAGTCCAGTTTGCTAAACATCAAAACAGCCTCATTTCAGTGCACTATAACATGAAACCATCCTTTTTCTATAAATCCGTTAAGAAATTGGATACTTAGCTGTTTCTTCTGGATACATAAAGCCACTATTTCAAAATACCACCTTAGAATGTTTACGTAGTTTATTTTCCTTAAATAATAATTTGCTACAATCCTGTCACAAATTAAAAAAAAAAAATGAACATAGTATTAACAAAGGCAGAATTCTTTAGGACAATCAAAATCATGGTGTACTTAGAATAAATTAACATCAAATTGTGTTTATATTCAGATAGTCTGATCCTCTCCTTTGAAATGAAACGAAGACCATTGTAACTAAGAGTGAATGCACACATTTGTTCTTCTATACAGAGACTCATTCTTTATATAAACTCAACTGTAATTTGAATCAAGTTAGGAATCCCGAGAAACACTCACCCGTGGGAGCACACACAACACACAGACACACACACACCTCCACAGGCAACCCTCTAGAAGCTGGGTTTCCCATGGCTCAACGACTAGATCTTTTCTCAGAAGGGCCGAAGATTCTGAATATTTAGGTGATATCCCATCTCCCCTCAGGAAAATTGTAATGTTTCAAGTGTAATAGCTCGAAGTAGCAGCAATCCATGTCTTAGATTCAGTAGTGGATGATTCCAGTCCTGGGTGCTGAGTGTACAGCAAGAGGAAGACAGAGGCAAGAGGCACCTGCTCCAAAAACGAACACGTGGGACAACACTGGGCGCCCTTGTTCTCAGAGTCTCAACTGAAAACTCACCCGAAACCTGCACTGCCCGGTTCAGGCACTGCTGTGAACCTGAGGAGGGTCACTAATGCAGGGAGAAGGCAGGGCATTTGGACACGATTCTCAGAAACGTGAATATTGGAAGTGGCCGGGAGATGGGACCAAGGAAGGGAGGGCAGAAAAGGCACCGCTTGCCCCTCGGCCTGACACCCCACCCCCTGCCGTTCAGTACATTCGTGGGGTTTCTCATCAGCATCAGGGCAGGTGAACACTGACTGTTCCAGCTCTGCCCAGACACATGGAAAGCTCAGCCCTTAGTCCTATACACATATACACACAACTCAGCCAAGCAACTCTGAACAGCCACACCATCTCGTTTCTGGGAGGTCAACAGGGTTGCTGGCGTCCCCTCTCAATTGCCCAAGGGTGGTTTACAGGAATATGGAGACGGAGAAGGAGGGAGGCATTAGGACAGGCCCCAAACTGAGATCCCCTTCTGCTTATTTCTCTCCGGAGGAGGTGCGGGCCTAAAGGATGCTATAACCACATGCGTTATCTACACAGTTCCTATGTACACGATACCTTTCTCTCTTAATAGAAATTTAAAGTGCCTGGGTTCAAATATGCTCATTCCTTTCCCACAGCCTACAAATTCCTCTTGCTGCTTCCAGAGAGAAGGAGGACGCCCTTGGGAAAGAGGAATGAACGTCTTCACAGTCGTCTTAACTGGGATCCAGCATTTGGACTAAGCCTTCTTCATAAACACGAAGAATTGCTTCACACACAAACTTGTACTGGCTCTGGAAAGGAACAGAAAGCCGTCAAGATGGCCAGCAGCTTCACAAATGCTGCATCAGACCACAGACACAGTTATTCTTTCACCTCACTCATAAACACCCTGAGCTCCAGCTCCGGCCGAGCCAGGCCCTGGGCTACATCAGGGACACGGTGTGGAGAAGACACACCTACCTGTGAGCTCACTACGTGATGAGGGCTGGGCAACCGTGGCACGGAATCACAGCAGAGGGAGGGACTGGCAGTCTCGGGGAGTCAGGGAGGGACACAGGTTGCCGCAGGGTGGCCGTTCCAATGTACACACCAGCGTACGTTGAAATGAAAGGGCGGCCCGTTCAGAGGAGCATAGCCAGGGCTCACGCTTCCGGCCCAGGACAGCTGGCGGTAGCGGGGCTGGTAGGAAGGTGGCACGGGTGGGCTGGGGCCTGGCTGCAGAAGGCCTTGCACTGAGATAAGGAGTCTGGATTTTTTCCTCCAAAGGAAAGCCACCGAAAGCCGCTCTACAGGGTAAGGTTCTTTATATTAACAAACACCTAAGAGACTTATTTTACTGATGTGTCCTGGGTGACAGGAAAGCATTCAGACTGAGCTGCACCAGCTAGGAAAATGTGCCCAGAAGATGCACTTTAAACATTCTTTAACTAGCAATGAGGTCTTCCATACCACAAAACAGGGCAGAGAACCTGATTGTTTTTTTTTCTTAACCAGGTTTCCTGGGTGCACATGAATTTAAAACAGGAGCTCACCATCGTTAGAGAAATCTTATGAGCTTGGTCCATGAGTCCGTGAGGACACAGAGCTGAGGGCAAGTCCCACTCCCTTCTTTGCTAACTTCTCCTCATCCATCGGGGGGTGTGGCCTCGGAGGCCATTCCTCCAGAAAGCCTTGACTTTCCAAAGTCAGCTTTTGATACTCTTCCCGAGCTCTTAGACTCCCTCTGGACTTCTCCCACTGCTGCTGAGATTTATAGTCAACTGATCCAGTTCTACTAGATATAAGCTCAGGTCTCTCCTGCCTGTGCAATTATCTGTTGAATGGATGAATGAATGAATATGGGATAGTCCTTACTTTGCAGATGGGGAAACTGAGGCTTAGAGAGAGGTTAAGGCACTATTCAAAGGTTGCCCAGTATGTGGGGGGGTGTGAATCATGAACTTTCCATGCCACCCCACTGCCCCTGTTGTAGCTCTGGGGGAAGCCACAATACTTCATCTTGTGGACACTTGCAGTGCCAGGTACCCAGGCGTGACGTACGTGGGAGAGAGCCCAGAAGAGGAGAGAGTAGGGCCATGTGAGACATCTGCTGAGCCAAAAGGCTCACCCAGGAACAGGCGGGTGGGGTGAAACCCTCAGGTGACCTTGCTTACTTCTGATGGACAGACACATGATGGGTCAGTGGCTTGACAATGCAGAGTGCAACCGGGGCTGCTCCCTGGCCAAGTGGCTGGCAGGAAACAAACCGTGAGGCAGCAGAAGTGGAGGGTAGCGAGAGGCAGAACTCGGATGGGGTGGGTGTTGGAACTGCTCAGCCCCTGACAAACTCTGTGACCGTGGGCAAGTGACTCGGTCCCTTGGAGCCTTGGTCTCTCAACCTGCAAAGCCCCTCGTGCAGGCCTGGCCATCGTTAGTATTTTTATTACTGGGATTTCTACTCACTGATGTCTGCACCATCATGGCACGCTGGTCTCGCATTTTCCGAACAATATCCAGTGGGTAAACGGGCAGGTTCCTCTCGATCAGGCACATGGATGTCTCCATGGTGACCAACACACCGGTCCGACCTATCCCAGCACTGGGGGGAAAGGAGCAGAGACGGGATTTGCTCAGACAGCATTTCTGCACAGCCCAGCTCAGCTCCTCGCCAGTTCCCACGTCTACTCAGATGGAGCTTTCCTCCTCTGACCTTCAAAGAACACAAAACACACACTCAAGGTGTGCTCTTGAACAGACTGGGGGCTTAAAAACCAATGGGAAGAGACCCACCTTTCCGTGCAAACTCCACCCCCCATCTTATGCGCATCTGCTGTGAGGTCAGTCAGCTGGGAACAGAGGGAAAGATGAGGGAGGGAGTTTGTTCTCCAGTTCTGCGCTGCAATCACAAGTGTGTCCAAATCTTTTGACATTGTGAAGAAAGAAAGCAAACAGAGCTTTGTAAAAAGCATATCTAGTCTTGTGGGATTTAGGTGGGCTTGACACCTGCCAACTTTCTCCAGGCCTTTCCCAAGGAGTATGAGTATTAAAAAAATAAAGCCAACAAGCCACAGTACCTGCAGTGAACTAGGACGGGTTCACCTTCCACTCTCAGGGACCTCACATAGTTTACAAATTCCAGAAAGTCCGAGGAGTCATCGGGAACTCCGTGGTCTGGCCATGCCACGTACTGGAGATGCGTCACGGTGTGCTCCTCTCCGGTCTGCAAAGAGACGGAGCGGCCTCGCTGAGTTACCTGGACGGTGGGCAGGTGGCAGGTGGACAGGAGGACCCTGGCCCCGCTCCAGCCTCCAGCCAGGGAGCTCCCGTCTCCGGACACTCTTCTGCCACTGGGTACCACCCTGCCCTGGCCGCTGCCAACTCCGGCCCACCCGCCTTCCATACGCTCCCACACACCCACTCTCGAGGGTTCCGCTGGGGCCACCTCCTGCCCGATGTCTCCTCCACCACTTCGGCCCACAGTGATCTCTCCCCGTTTGCTCCTATGGTATTAGGGCCACCCACGTTGGCTCTTTTTTTATGGTCAAAATACACATAACAAGAAGTTTACCATGTTAAACGTTATGTACAGTTCTTTCCAGAACCTTTTCATCTTCCCAAACTGAAACGCTGTGCCCGTTAAACACTAACTTCATTCCCCAGCCATGCAGCCCTGGCAACCACCATCCTCCTTTCCGTCTCTGTGAACTGACTACTCCACAGGTACCGCACATAAGAGAAGTCCCACGGTATTTGACCTTTTGGGTCTGGCTTCTTCCACTCAGCATAATGTCTTCGAGGCTCAACCATGCGGTAGCATGTGTCAGAACTTCCTTCTTTGTAAAGGGGGACTAGGATTCCATTGTATGAATACATCACATTCTGTTTATCCATTTATCTGTCAGTGGACACTTGGGCTGTTTCCACCTGTCGGCTATTGTGAAATATGCTGCTGTGGACACGGGTGCTGGCTCTTTTCCAGGCCGTCTGTACATCTACTGAAATGCCCACCAGGTGAAAACACAGACTGACCTAGAAGTTGAGCGCTTCCCCGGGCCCAAGGTGGATGCTGATTCAGCACCTGCCTCTAACCCGTGCCCTCCCCTGGACCACTCGCCGCCCGTGCAATGCTCACCTCGGTGTTCGTGACCAGCATTTCCCGGAACACGTAAGCGATGGTGCAGTCCTCTGACTGACAGCGGATGTGAAAGCTGCCGTGTTCCATGACCTCGGGAGGATAGGGCCAGTACTGGTGGCATTTGGTCTGCAAGGGAACCAGCGGGTAGGGGTTAGGCTCGGCTGTGCGGTGGTCCTCGTTGCGGTTAACTGGGCAGACGGGTTGGATGTTTGGCCAGAGCCCTCTCACTCGCACCAGGTACTCTGAGAGCTGCTGGGAGAAGAGAGACGCAGGCGAGGCCACTCTGTGCTGTGTCTGTTTTCTGAGGGGTGGGCGGGGGGACCTCCCTTCCTCCTCTGGGGAGCTGGGGAGGGGTGGGGAGGTCAACCCGCCAGGGGCCTGGCCACAGCTCCCACTCCAGCTGGAGCTGGAATTTGAGCACACAGACTTTTCTTCTTCATCACCAGGGTCCAACTGCTGGAGAAACAGGAGAGCCTCCGACATGGGGCCTCAACTTAGGAGCGACCTCTACCCGATCCCCCCGTCTCTTGGCCCCTTCTCTGCTCTCAACACCCCTTTCTACCTCATCCCTCCTTCAGCGTCCACTCCTCACGCCCTTGAGGTGGAACTCCTCAAGGCACAGCCGCTAAGAGCACACATCTGGGAGCCAGATCGACGTGTGCTACGATCATTTTCTCCTCCACGGTGAGCCCTATGACCTTGAACCTGCTACTACTTAACCTCTCTGATTTTCACATTCTTCACCTGAAAGACAGGCCAGCACCTGCTTCCCAGATGGTGACAGAGGCTGGAGAGAATGGTGTGCAGTGCCAGGCTCACTGCGGGGGGGAGAGGTCAGCGGTGACGGTGGCCGTTATCACCACTGCTGCCGCAGGCCCCACCAGTGCTTTCGTATACGACTCCTACGGAGCTGACACGCGCCGGACAGCAGAGGAGGAAACCCGGGCTCAGCGGGATTAAGTGGGCTGCCCCAGGTCCAGGGCTGCTGTGGCTCCCCACGGCCCCTCCCGTTTTCTCTTCCCCCTTCCAAATCCTGAAACTTGTTCCCTAGCAGTCTCACTCCTGCCTCTGGCCTCGAAGCAAAGCTCAGGGCCAAGCTGCCTATCCCACCATAGATCCATCAAGTCAAATTCTGACTCATTCAAAAAAAATTTTCTCTCCAAGCCTACAGCTGCATCAACTTGGGTAAAAATTACATTTACTTACAGCTGAGAAGGGGGTATAAACCAACAGACGCACGTAATTTAAAAGAGCTTTTCTATTCTTATTTTCAAACCTCACAGTGAATATGTGAAATTAAAGCATGCTGCTGAAAAGGCGGCATTAAGAGTTTACCTGTAAACCTTAAACCTGGGTATTTTGGTTAGTGGCCACTTCCCAGCTTCTCCAAGACACGAAGGACTGCTGTCCATAGAACCCGAGGCAGAGCCAACATCCAGCAGGCCTGCATCTGCTTCCTTATCTGTGGGGGTGTAGCTGTCTGCTGCAGGTTCCCAAGGGTCCTGCCCACAGGACAGCTGATGGCAAGCTTCGCTCTGAAGCGACGAGCCCGTGCAGGGCTGAGCCACAAACACCTCTATTTCCAGAGACTCCCAGTGAATCTGACCAGAACTGGACTCCCTTTACTCCTTGATCAAATTTAGATTTTAGGTCTACTTGGATCTCTAAGCACTGGGGGTGTAGCGGAAAGAACAAGAAGTTTGTGCACATCCTGAGTTTCCTTCCTGGTTGATAAGTTCCACTAACTTGCAATCCTGGGCAAGGTACTTCACTTCTCTGAACCTCAGTTTTGGCCATCCTGTGCGGCTGGCAGGATCTTAGTTCCCTGACCAGGGATCGAACCCAGGCCCCCTGCAGTGGAAGCGGGGTGTCCTAACCACTGGACTGCCAGGGGATTCCCTAATGCCTACTATCTTTTGATCAGTATATGCTAAGCACTAAATGGTGCTTTTTATGGACATTATTTTATCTGGGTCTCCAAACAATCTTATGAGGTAGATACCGTCATTGTCTCTGTTTTGCATAAGAGTAAACTGAGGCTCAGAGAGTGAATCTACTTGTGTCAGATCCTACATATAGGAAATGGAGCATATAGAGATGTAAAAAATAATTTTTCCCCCAAAAGAAACATCCTTGATGGGAGGGGAAGGAGAAGACCCTTTCAATGGAAAGACTATATACCTCTATACCTCTGTTTCCTCTTGGAGGAAACCCATGGACCTGAAGGGAGAACACAATGGAAAACGTTTTAGGTTGTAATGAAAAGAGGGAGAAGTGAAAGCTATTCTGTGGCAGGAGAGCCTCACTGCCCACTGGCCTCTGGGCAAGGCTCCCAGCACCTACAGACGTGAGTGCAGCACAGAGCGGCGACGGGGACCCTGCCAGCTATACGCCTGTGGGGAGGCTCACTCCGCAAAATGCAGAATCTGGGAGAAAGCAAACGGAACATGCCGAGAACTTCATCTCTCAGAGGAAGTAGGGGACAGAGCTGCTGGCCTGGAGTGACTGACTCCTAATCAGGAGGAACTCAGCAGGGTGGCGAGGACCAGATAAGGGACCTCAGGATAAAGGGCTCAGGTCACCGGAGCGTTTGTAACAGGAGAGGGAGGAAACGCGTAGCCTGGATTTGAGAACAGGTTTCCAACCATTGATAAACAACAGAGGTAAGTTCCCAGGGCCAGAGATTACGAAGGAAATGCTCTGACTCGTGGGAGATGGGAATCTCTAACCTGATAGAACCAGCCGGAAGGGGTTCCATTAGGAAGAAAGGGCTGGGAAACAAACCAACCAACCCACCAGGTTACATGGAGACCTTGGAGGAGCTCAGGTTCAGAGCAGACTCCAATCAGGACAAAACAGGAGGGGCAGGACCTGCAAGGGCAGCCGGTGGAAGTGAGGCCTCCTGGATGGAAGAAAGGGCCTTTTCTCCTGAGCTGGAACACGCAGAATGAGGGGAAGAAGGGGCTGCCATCGGGGCAGATGTCTGTCACTAACCACGACTGCTGGCGCTCTTTTCTCCAAGGAGAACAATGACCTCGCAGCTGGGAAGGGCCGAGCCAAGTTTGAAGGGGAAGGAGCAGCCCAACACAGGTGAGGAGAGCTCCTGGCTGCCCCATGGGTTCAGGTGTTGGCTCGTAGAAGTTGCAGCACCACTGAAAGACCTTATGAGCTCAGAGAGTAGCACCTCCATGGACAGTTTCTGAGAAAACCTGGAGTATCCAGGTCCTCCAAAGTCACAGAACAGGCAGGCAAACATGGCACAGTTTCATATGGGGAGATTGTGAAGACAACAAGGCCGATGTCTTGTCATCTATAACATACCACAATGGCCCAGATCAAGGCCTGCAAAGTGTGGGATTTGGCAGGAGGCTAGGAGGAGATGGGGTCTGTATTAAATGGCATAGAACCACACAGTGGGAAAGTGGTTTTTTCCATGTATGCCGTAGAGAGTTTCTCAGCTGGGGTCTAGGATAGCTTTAACGTTATCTCCCTAGTACTTTAACTCTCTTTTTAGGAGACAGCACATGAGCGTGTGGGCAAGCACGCCTTGGGTTCACAGACTGGAAGGCAAGAATATTTATTTAGACTTTAAAAACACTGTCTTGTGGTTTTTGCATTTTTACACATACCTTCTTTTTTTTTTTTTTTTTTTTTTTTTTTGGTGGTACGCGGGCCTCTCACTGTTGTGGCCTCTCCCGTTGCGGAGCACGGGATCCGGACGCGCAGGCTCAGCGGTCAAGGCTCACGGGCCCAGCCGCTCCGCGGCACGTGGGATCTTCCCGGACCGGGGCACGAACCCGTGTCCCCTGCATCAGCAGGCGGACTCTCAACCACTGCGCCACCAGGGAAGCCCTAGAAGGAGCTTTCTACTGCTTCTTGAGGGCCTTTACATTTTTAAATGGTGACTTATGTGAAGAGAAGAGATTCTGATCGAGACTGTGAGTGACAAGAAGCTAAGAGTGAGAGCCAACACAGAGAATGACAGATGGAAAGCCCAAGGAGCCCAAGGGCACGCAGAAGGCCAGCTCTGATGGCTCATCCTCCCAGGGATGATAATCATGGCCACACAGACACACAATAGCTAATGTTTGCTGGACACCGGCGACAGGCAGCTCTCTAAGCTTTTCATATATATTGTCTCAGTCTTCACAAACCCTCCAAGGCGGCACTACTATCTGCAGTTTATATTCAGGGAAGCTGAGGGTCAGAGAGGTTAAATAACTTGCTCAAGAAGAACGTGCTCTGAACCCAGATCGTCTGGCTCTAGAGCCCCACCAGCATGCTGCATGTAGGTTTCAGGAGTCAAATGCTTGAGTACAAAATGGGAAAACTGGCTAACAGCACCACTGAGACAAAGACCAGACAATTTTTGCTGACCACCACCTTAATGGAAGTCGAGGATTATTTTCACATATCTGAAAGGGCATTGCATAGAAGAGAAGGGTAACTTATTACTGAGTCTTCCAGGTAAGAGAAGCAGGTGGGGTGGTGGTTCAAAGTGATGTGGATTTCAGCATGTCGTAAAGAGGGATTTTTAAAAAAAGAGGCCCGCGTACCGCAAAAAAAAAAAAAAAAAAAAAAAAAATCAGAGCCGATGTGACGAAGTGAGAGAGTGGCATGGACATATATACACTTCCAAATGTAAATAGATAGCTAGTGGGAAGTAGCCGCATAGCACAGGGAGATCAGCTCGGTGCTAGCTAGTGGGAAGCAGCCACATAGCACAGGGAGATCAGCTCAGTGCTTTGTGACCACATAGAGGGGTGGGATAGGAGGGTGGGAGGGAGGGAGATGCAAGAGGGAAGAGATATGGGAACATATGTATATGTATAACTGATTCACTTTGTTGTAAAGCAGAAACTAACACACCATCGTAAAGCAATTATACTCCAATAAAGATGTTAAAAAAAATAATAAAAAAATAAAGATGGAGGAACCAGCAAAGAAAACCAAATAAACTAAGCAAATAAATAAAATTAAATTTTTGTAATTAAAAAAAAAAAATCAGAGCCGAATACTCATGGATGGACCCTGGAAGTGTTTCAGCCAAGGAGGGGAGCCGTCTGCCTGGGACAACCTGTGTGAAAGCCCTGTGCAATCCACAGATCTCTCTAGAAATAGTAGGAATACTTATTTTGCTGTTTTGGGTGAGAGGGTAGCCTGATCTCCTCAAACATACTACCCATTCCAATCCTGTATTCTGACTTTCAGCATAGCTCAATTTGGCATTCTGAGCTACATACCAAAGAGAGGCCTGGGAGGAAGTGGCACAGAGATCATTCAAAATAGGTGGTTTAAAATTAATTTATATTTGATTTTGGAATGTGTTTCTGGATAAACGTTTCATAATGAAGATACCCAGATGCAGGCAGAAGTTAGAGAACTCATGCTACACAGTATCCCTTGCACAATGACTTCTATTATATAATCAGCGATCTGTTCCTATGGAAAATGCACGTCAGGCTGAGCACAGCAGGGTGCCCATCACTCTCCTAATTAAGCCCTTCTTACCTCTTTTTTGCATTAGGTTTTGCTGCAACACAAGCAGAGGTTGACAGAGGTAATATCTTCTACTTTTTATGGCCACTGTGAACCTGGCACTCATACTGCTCTTCTCAGGACCAGCACTTGTCCTGGGAGGGTAAGGCCACAGCTAAAACAGGGGTTCTGGGACAGGTAAGGCAAGGTGAAGAGCCTTCCTGCTTGTTATAATGGATCGGAGGCAGGAATGGGAGGGGCTGTCTGATCACTCCTTAGCTTGGAAAGGCCAGGGAGTGGGTAGGAAAAGTGCTGAGCTTCCAGTCACTGGAGGTGTCCATCAGTAGCTTGGGCTTCCCTGGTGGCGCAGTGGTTGAGAGTCCGCCTGCCGATGCAGGGGTCACGGGTTCGTGCCCCGGTCCGGGAAGATCCCACGTGCCGCTGAGCGGCTGGGCCCGTGAGCCATGGCCGCTGAGCCTGCGCGTCCGGAGCCTGTGCTCCGCAACGGGAGAGGCCACGACAGTGAGAGGCCCGCGTACCGAAAAAAAAAAAAAAAAATTCAACTGGTATAAAAGAAAACCTCCACAGGCCAGCATGAGGAGCTTGGCATGAAGGATAACTAAAAAAAAAAATTGAAATGACTACTGTACAGGAGATTTATGGGTCACATAGGGGCTGGACCGGGTGACATTTCATTAAGACCTTTTCCAGCTCTGAAATCCACGTTCTGCAGAGCACAGTGTGACATGCACACTTCTGAATTGGAAATCAAGCCACTTACCCGCCCTCGCTCTGTGAGAGTGGTCAGCATGACGATGAGTGACAACTTCTGATCCCAGACTACCTGCCAAAATTGTGCACAGGTATGTGGCAGGGGTCCCTGAGCGGCAATGTACTTGTTCACAAGGTTAGCAGCAGGGATTTCCATCTGGCAAGAGATTGTTAAGGCATTAGAATCTGTTACTGCCACAAGGTGGACAGGGAACTGGATCTTACATTCTTTTACTTAGTGACTCATCACACCAGAATAACATCTCTATCAATTTTGGGCCAATAAGAATAATCAAAGAAAAAGCTACTCTCAAAAATGCTTCAGGGCTTCCCTGGTGGCGCAGTGGTTGCACGTCCGCCTGCCGATGCAGGGGAACCGGGTTCGCGCCCCGGTCTGGGAGGATCCCACATGCCGCGGAGCGGCTGGGCCCGTGAGCCATGGCCGCTGAGCCTGCGCGTCCGGAGCCTGTGCTCCGCAACGGGAGGGGCCACAGCAGATGGAGGCCCGCATATCACAAAAAAAAAAAAAAAAAAAAAAAAAAAATGCTTCAAAGGGATTTCCCTGGCGGTCCAGTGGTTAAGAATTCACACTTCCACTGCAGGGGGCGCAGGTTCGATCCCCGGTCTGGGAACTAAGATCCCACAAGCTGTGCGGCCAAAAAAAAAAAAAAAAAAAAGCTTCAAAGGTATTTAACAATAATACTAGCATTAGATATTTAAGATAAAACTACATGATAGTCAATAGGCGATAATCAGAAGTGGACCTACGAAATGGAAAAGAGTTTAAATGACCTTCACCGCTGTATCCTAAAGATAATCAGTAGTGGGTAACTGCATTTTCAGCAACACATGCCAATCTTCACGCTCACATCTTTCCCTATGCAGGGTTTTCTATCAAAATATTTATTTCCTTTGAAGCATAAGCATACAGGCTTATCCCACCAACTGCTGTTCCACTTTGCTTTCTGCATGGCTGCCAATGTTTGTGCCATTGAGTTGATCAATCTCCCTCCCAGCCCCAGCTTTACTGGGGTATAACTGACAAATAAAAATTGTATATATTTAAGGTGTACAACATGATGGTTTGATATATGTATACACTGTGAAATGATTCCTAGAGTCAAGTTCATGAACACATCACCTCACATAGTTACCATCTGAGTTGATTAATGCTAGAAGTCAAAATGCTTTCAACTGTCCTCAGTGCCCCTCTCCCACCCTGCTCTCCTTTTACTTCTAAACTAAGTCTTTTCTAGGAAAGAACACTCAGAACTGGCTGAGCTTTGGAGTGGCACTGTGATTCACTCATTCTTAGATGGGAAAGGTAAATGGAGGTGCCTAACTCATGGTTTGGTTGGTGCTTAGGTTAAAGGCTTCCTCAGCCCTGGTCTCAGCCAGTCCCACCCCAGGACTGCATGGTCTTAGCAGCCCCACCATTTCTGATGCTCTGCTTGCAGGACACCAGGAATGTTGAAGTGAGGGTCAATGAATCCCACAGATGCTTTTGAATAAGTGGAATCACTGATCAGACCCAATCTTGCTGGTAGTTCTTGATATCATGCTATATATAACCTGAGAACTTGAAAAGTCATCTGTTCATTTAGATCAGAGGTTGGTAAGCTATGGGCTGAAGGCCAAATTTAACTGCCACTTTGCAAGCCTAAGGTACTTTTTTGTGTTTTCACATGGTTGCATTTTAAACGGCTATATAAGTCCCTAATTAATATCCTCAATTTTGTCTCTTGGCTTGCAGAGACCAAAATATTTATTGTTTGGCCCCCTACAGAAGAAGTGTGCTGACCCCTGGATTAGATAAAGAAACTGAGGTTCAGAGAGGCTAATTTGCCCAAGATGCATTTTCAGAGTGAAATGAATGTTTTCCCCACAACATGTGAAATCTTTTACCTTTTGTTTTTGGGTTATATGCCCAGACGTGGTTTCATTTTTCTTATTTTTAGGCAGGATGTAATGACATGGGGGAAAAACACAGAAAGTTACAAACATACCAATGGCCAAAACAACAGAACACCTAAATGTCTGCAGTTGAGGACAGAAGGCATGTGGATGATGTAGTCAGAGACACAGAATCTGAGTTTTGGTCTCACCTTCCGTTAGCTTTGTGACTTTTCAAATTATTAAATGTCTCTGAACCTTAGCTTCATCCTCTGTAAAATAAGACTATTCTGCCTTCCCTCAATGGCTGCTGTGGTGATGAAATGAGGGAGTGAACGGGAAAGCACTTTGCCAACTGCAAAGCACCTCACACGCCGCTGTCATGCTTGTTGCAGTGATTAACATGCTTTTTCTCATGATCCAGATTTTTAACTTACGTTCACATAACTCGCATTAATATAATCTTCGTTTCTCTGCAATAATACCCGGGTGGTGTCATCTGTGGGGAGAGCAAGACATTTACTGATTATTCCTAGTGTTATTTTTATCGCACCGAGTAAACAAGAGTTCAGTTCCCAGCCCCATCTGCAGCTCTCGCCTCATTAGCATAAACACTATTCCCCAACTGTTCAGAGTTTGAAATGGCTGCAGTAAAGACGGTGGTGTTTACAGACACACTGAAAATCGTTCCAGAATACCAGACAATCTGTTTTAAAAAGGGAAACATTATCTCAGTGTGTGTGTGGCGGCAGGGAGGAGGTATTCACGCCGGATACTCACAAGGCAGTACATCTTTATATCGGTTTTTGTCCAAATTTTGAGGCAGCTTTGCAAATGTGATGGCCAAACCCGGCTTCTTTCTGTAGAGTTGCTATATGACAAATAGAGAAGTAAAAAAACAAAAAAAACATTGCAAAAAACAGCTATGGAGAGAGTGTGAGAACATACTTTATCAGGAAAGTTTACCAGTCAGAGCACCAAAATCTTAACATTTAACAGTGATTTCATATATTAAGAGAAAAGTCTTCCCAATAAGAAATTCTACAATCCCATGAGAAACTGACTCAATTCGTCAATAATTTTTTTTTTAACATGATGATCTTTGAGGAAAAGTCATAAGAAGGGGTGTGAGTCACAGATAATGGATCACAGTAAGTAAAACCTCATCTTTATGACAATTATTTGACAAGAGCTAAAAGCAAGTAGAGAAAAAGAAAGAATTCTGACTAAAAATTAAATGGAAATCATTTACATTAGTCTAAAAACACTTCCCTCCAATTTAATGGAGTGAACCATATTCTTTGCTAAGAACAAGAGCATTTCATTTCATTCATTTCAGAAGTATACTTCCACAGTAAAAACATTTATTCCAATACATAGTAAACTTCATTTAAACATTCATTTAAAGAGGTATTTCCCTATACATGCAATCATTAGTAAATAATTCAGTTAAAACCATCTTTGCATATTTACAAGCACATATTAGACACATCCGTACTGTATCTGATGTGATGTTGACAACAGCTCTGTGAGAGGTATTAATAGTATTCTTATTTTGTAAGTGAGAGGCAGAGACTAAATGCTTTGCTCAAGATTAAAACCAGAAGCTGAACTCAGATCTGACGCCAATGCTTGAGTTTTTTTCTTTGAAGTGACATTTTATTGAGGTATGACTGACATGTAAAAAGTGGTATATAGTTAACGTACAACTCGATGAGTTTGGGGATAAGTATATGCCCATAAAACCATCACCACCATAAAGGCGTAAGATACATCCATCCCCTTTCAAAGTTTCCCCTTGCCCTTCTGAGTTTTCTTTTCTATACAACTGTGTCCCCCACTTCAAACTAGGGTGTGAAACACTATTCACCAGTGGTTTTTAGTTAACTTTATGGGAATTTAAAAACAACTTTTTTTCAGTGTTGTAAGTGATTTTTTTTTTGCAGAAAATTTAAGAAATTCAGACTAATATAAAGAAAAAAGTTACCAGTAATTTCACAACCCTGAGATGACCTTTTTTAAAAAAAAAATTAATTAATTTATTTTGACTGCATTGGGTCTTTGTTGCTGCGGGTAGGCTTTCTCTAGTTGCGGCGAGCGGGGGCTACTCTTTGTTGTAGTGAGTGGGCTCTTATTGCTGTGGCTTCTCTTGTTGCAGAGCATGGGCCCTAGGTGCACGGGCTTCGGTAGTTGCGGCACGCGGGCTCAGTAGTTGTGGCTTGCGGGCTCTAGAGCGCAGGCTCAGCAGTTGTGGCGCATGGGCTTAGTTGCTCCAGGGCATGTCAGATCTTTCAAGACCAGGGCTAAAACCCATGTCCCCTGCATTGGCAGGCGGATTCTTAACCACTGTGCCACCAGGGAAGTCCTGAGATGACCTTCTTCATCTATCTTCTCCAGCTTTTCTTTTCACGCACACATGTATACAAACATATGTAATTATATACGTAAACACATAAAATACACAGATATCACTATCTTTTTAAAAACAACAAATGAGACTGAACACTTATTAGCACTTTCCATATTTTGTTCTATAGAACCCAAGTATTCTGAAAGAAGCTACTAGGTATTGCTTAGAAAAAGTTTCAAGGTCAAGGAAATTTGGGAAATATTACAAGTCACCTTATGTTCTATGAATCTCTAAGACAACAAGTCCTGTAGTGCATAACCTTATTAAATTCTGATTAGCTAAGCATTTCTCAAGCTAATTTGGCCATGGAGGATCTCACGTCTCACAAGACGTGTCCTGGGAAATACCACTATAATTTTGAAGGCTGTTTTCCCCACTTATTATATAGTGTCTAGTTCCCTGTGTCATTTAAATACCCGAAGTATTCTTTATACACATGATTTTTACTGGCTCAATAATCTATAAGGTTTTCATATTTTAACTTTTATTCTACTTCTTGATTAGACTGTTTTCAATTTTTTACTATTATAAACTCCCAGGAACAGAATTACTGCATTAAAGCATATTTTTAAGGACTTTGATACACACACACACACACACACACAAAATGGAGTTGCCCTCCAGGGGTGTATGAGAATGGTTAGTCCACCAAATTGCGGCCAGTATCATCAACTAAAATGTGTCTGCAATTTGAATAGGGAGGTGGAACAATGTCTTTCCCTGTATATTTTTGCAAATTGTATTTCTTGCTTTATAAACCAGCCTCTGTTGGTCTGTTTCTTCTCTTATTAGTTCTTTTATTAAACAAATTGCACAGAAATCACCAGGAGAGAATTAGCATAGACATTTTTGGTAATGATAATTATGTTATGTCTCATACATTTTCCAATGTTCAGAATTTCCAATCTTTCCCTAAGCTCAACTATTAATCAGTTCATAACAATCAAGTAGCCACTAAGCAACTTCATAAAGGTCTGTGAGCTTTAATGAACTCTCTGGGCTCCTTCTTAAAATAAATTCATGATTTATTAGAAGTTTTGGTTTGATTCTGGGAGGAGGAGAATATCTGAGTCAGTCAAATTCCCCTAAATGAAAATTTGGTTCTAACTGACTAACTGCACAGAAGTGAAATCCAATTGAGTGAATATAACCAGTAAAGCTAACCTGGAGGTTAAAAAGTTTTTCTTTTCCAAATAACAAAAGCGTAGGGCCTCCCTGATGCTGCAGTGGTTGAGAATCCGCCTGCCAATGCAGGGGCCACGAGTTCGAGCCCTGGTCTCGGAAGATCACACATGCCGCAGAGCAACTAGGCCCGTGAGCCACAACTACTGAGCCTGTGCTCTAGAGCCCAGGAGCCACAACTACTGAGCCCATGTGCTGCAACTATTGAAGCCCGCACGCCTAGAGCCTGAGCTCCGCAACACGAGAAGCCAGCGCAATGAGAAGCCTGCACACCGCAACGAAGACCCAACGCACCAAAAAAAAAAACCACCAAAAGTGTAAATGTAATCAACTTGAGATGGTCTAGCGGAAGAGCACAGATCTAGCAAAAGGCTTTAATCACAACAAGGATATGAATGTATCTCAGCAGTAATGATCTGTTGATAGGATTGTAAAGTATTAAAAATAAAATACAAAATAAAGTACCATAGCACTGTCTTCAAATTTTTAAATATGCACACCCTGGACTTTATCTGACAGAAATGCACAAAGATACACATCAAAGAAATTTATTGGTGGCAAAATATTTTCTTTAGCAGAAAACTGGAAACAGCCTGAATATTTCCCAACAGGGAAAAGTGTTGACTTACATTCTGATATAGTTATACCACAAAATTATGTGCAAGTAATAGAGAGAATAAGATAGACTAAAAGTACAGATTCCACTCATCTATTTAAGTGAAAAATGAAAGTTACAGAATAATACAGTGGTGATCCCATTTCTACACACAGCAGCATACGCACAATGTGTATATAACATATGTGTGTGCACTTATGTATGTGTGTGTATAAAATATATTTGCCAGATCATTGGAACAAGTATGCAAGGATACACACCAAATTGTTATCTGTAAATTACAACAGAGAGAGAAGCTAAATGAGAGGGGGGTCAGAAGACAATTAATTTTACTTTGGCTATTTCTGAATTACTTGAATTATTACAATGTGAATTTTTAAAAATTCAAATGACTGGGGACTTCCCTGGTGGCACAGTGGTTAAGAACCGGCCTGCCAATGCAGGGGACACGGGTTCTAGCCCTGGTCCAGGAAGATCCCACATGCCGCGGAGCAACTAAGCCCGTGTGCCACAACTACCGAGCCTGCATGCTGCAACTACTGAAGCCCGTGTGCCTAGAGCCCGTGCTCCGCGACAAGAGAAGCCACCGCAATGAGAAGCCTGCGCACCGCAACGACAGCAATGAAGACTGAACGCAGCCAAAAATAAATAAACGAATAAATAAATTTATATAAAAAAATTCAAATGACTGAAGTGAGAAAAAACTACAACAAAAGAAATATATATATAAAATTAAAAATTTTTTACAAAAAGTTGGGTGAACAAAGCTAAGATTTTTTTTTTTTGCCTTTAGAAGGATTGACAACACACTCATTTTTATGCCTGCCTTGCCAAGGCTAACACTGAACCCTATTCCCACTGAATTGCTTCAGTGCTATTCATACACTTAGTTTCTGAAGGTGTTAGCAGTTGGTTTTCAAGTTCTTTTAATTTATGGACTCTTCTCCAGACCTTGTGAGCTGCATGGCAGGCTGGGTGTGAAAACACTGCCCAGAGCAGGGTGGTCCGGAGTGGACAGTGATGTGCTGGAAACACAGGTATGTCTTTCTGGAAGGATCAGGGATGGGAGGTAATGAGCTGAAGACTATTATATTAGCCAGAATTTGAGAAAAGGCTCTTTCAAGAACTGCTCACTGGAATGACACAGTTTGCTGTGTCATTTGGGCTAAAGGTATGTGAAGCAGGCAAGAGCTCTTAGCCTTTAAGATCCCTTAAATTCTGCCCTAGAATGAGACCAATCCGGAGGCTGGAGAAGGTCACAGGGACAGAGCGTTATAAGATCACTTAGTTTTATTAAAATCTTAATTTTTATGTCCTCAAGTGCTCTGTTCTCATCATATCAGAGTGTAGTGCTAAGCAGCTGTGAAAGTAAGGGTGAATTATAAGAAGATCAGCTGAGAGGGTTTGCTCTGGAACAACCGTATTTAAATTGCAGCATCAATATCACCGGCTCTGGCCTCCAAAGACAAAAACTGAACAGTGGGAGCTGGAGTTGACCAGCACAGTTCGGGGTTGGGTAAGACATACAGTTTTCCAGTTTAAACATTCCTCCTTTGAAAAAATCATCTAAAAGTAGAGAGAGGGCATCAGGAGATGACTCTGATCTCCTCAGACTCTTGGCCCAACCAAAGATGTGAAACCTGCTCACATCCCTCAGATAAAGGCTTTGGACACCCAACTGGCTCCAACCAGTGGATGCTGGCAAGGGCTGGCACAGTGGAAGCAAGCACCTCATCAACTGTACAACCAGATGAAGGGGGAATTCTCACTGGAGTTCTTGAAGACTGAGAACCCAAGAAGGGGGAAGAAAGAAGGAAAAGACGAAAAAAAAAAAAAATGGAGGGACTGGAAGGGACAATGAGTAAGGAGAGCAAACAGTAGAAACGGACTCCCTCTCATGCCCTTGGCAATGACCCAGAGTCTAGTGCAGGGCAACGACTTTCAAAACAGCTATCTACTGTGCTTTCTGTATCAAGCACTAAACCGTGGTCTCCATGAAGGCAGGTGTCTTGTTTGTTCTGTTCACCACCATAAAGCCTAGGCCAGCACTGTGCCTGCTACATAGTAGGTGCTCAATAAAATGTTTAGGGTCAAGGAATAACGGGATCTGCTGCTTTGGACAAAGGGTACAAAGCACTTGAGTAAAGCAGGTAAAGCAGGACGAGAGGTGGCATGGAGGCATGTAACTAAGCTAAGGGTAGCCCGTTTTTCATGAAGGCCTCCAGAGGTTGTCCTCCACTTTGCAGGCATAAGAACAGCTTACTGCTCATGGACAGCTCGTCCACACTGGGGACTTCCCCTTTCCCTTGTACCTGACCCGGTCAGGGAGCAAGGACACTGCTGACGGGGTACTCAGAGTTTCTCCCTACCTTCCTGTAAAGGTTTGCTGAAATGAACTGACATTGTTGCTGGCAGTTCGGGGACTTTCAATAGTGCTACTTTATTATTATTTTTAACAGTGCTACTTTAAATCACGATATCAAATGCAGATCCCAGTGCTGGCATACTCAAGTATTCTTGCAGCGTCCCTTTCACAGATAAATACTTGACAATGAGGTGGGGTGGCAATTCCTTTAAATTGGTCCCCGACACTTGAAATGTCAAGGCCACTCACGTGGTCATTCCAAAGCCCGCAGTTCGCTCCCTATATTCCAAGTGTTATACTTGATAATGTCTGCCTTTCTTAAAAGAAAAAAAAATTTTGAAAAATTAAAAAAAAACTTTTAGCATGAGCTCTAATCTTGAAGGTACACCTACATGTGTAAGTCTTCAGCTGCCTCTGTCCTTCCAAATCAACATTTTTTTTTTTTTTTTTTTTTTTTTGCGGTACGCGGGCCTCTCACTGCTGTGGCCTCCCCCGTTGCGGAGCACAGGCTCCGGACGTGCAGGCTCAGCGGCCATGGCTCACGGGCCCAGCCGCTCCGCGGCATGTGGGATCCCCCCGGACCGGGGCACGAACCCGTGTCCCCTGCATCGGCAGGCGGACTCCCAAGCACTGCACCACCAGGGAAGCCCAAATCAACTTTTATAATGATCACAGCAACCAGTAAGTCACCTGTTTTGACAGGAATGGATGTTTCTTATAATGGATGATGTAGGAGTGGGTTCGGGAGAAACAGTGGTCAGAAGAGAGGAAAAGATGGCTTCTGGTTTTGGCAAAGAGGGAAGATGCTGAGGTGGGAGGGGCGGGGGTATCCGAGTTTGACTCGACCTTTGGTGGAGCCTTGTAGCCACTGCTCTAACTCATCAGTCCTGAGAGGTGCGAGGATAAATGTTTCTCATTTTCTATCAACTGCATTCCACAAGTCGCCAAAGAGCTTGCAAGGCCATTGGATAAGGATGAGCACAAGGGGCCTTTGCTTGCTGGGAAACCCGTTCTCCAAGGACAGATAGCATCATCACTGAGCTTTTATCCAGCACTGTCTATACCAAATGCACACCCTTTCCCTTGCCTAAACAGAAAGCTCAACTCAGGGAAAAAGCATGAAATGAGCCACAAATTACTCTCAGGAAGGAATGACCCTGGGGCTAAGTCAACGAGTTCTTTAGAGGAGGAGAGCGTCCTGGAGGCGGTAATGGACTTGGAGCCTTGTGAACCCCAAGTCCGGGCACCTTTATACGAGAGACAGAGGAACGCCCCACCTTGCCTGAACACAGTACTTAGGCAGTTCGAGGCTGGTCACAAATGCTGGCAAACTGCTCACATTGAGTAGCTCACACTGTGTAGCTCCTGGAGGGAAGGGCTCATATCAGAGGTTGAGTGAAGAACTGGGTCATACCTGGTGAGTTCTGACAATGGACTTTTCAACATAGATTCTAATCCCAGCTCTGTCTCTGACCAGCCGGGTGACACTGGGCAAGTTCCGTAGCCTCTGAGCCTTGTTCTCTCCACTTATAAAGGAGTGATCCAAATAATTCTGGCCATATCTGTCTCACGGAATTGCTGTGAGAGTCAACTGAGACAACATATGTGAGACACACTTGGTAGACTCCAAAGTGCTATAGAAATGCTAATTATTACGCGTGATTTTATTACAGCTGGTACCAAACACCCTCTGGAACACATTTGTAACTGTTTCTGAAAGCCATGGGAGGGACAGGGGAATTCCATTAATGAAGAAAATGCTTCAAAGCAAGCTTTGCTGAAAACCAGCTTGTCATCTCAAGAGGGATTCCATCCACTGCCCAGCTACTCCAGGACAGGCCCTTTGTGCCGCGGAGTGGGTGGCATGGGCACCTGCTAGGAACCAGCCCCCACTTCCTGCTCCCGTTCAGAGCACAGCCTCCGACAGCCAAGCCGCCCACCTGCTGACGGCACTGGAGGAGAAGCAGGTGGGGAACCAGAATAGCCGAGACTCTGGGAGTCAGACAGCGCTGGGTTCCACCTCTTGTGTGGACTGGGCAGGTTCTTTAGACTCCTCTATTTATAAATGATAATAGTCGTTGCTTTTTGCACCCTGACCGTGCGTCAGACAACGCATTAAGTATTTATCTCATCTAACTCTTAAAACCAGCCCACGAAATACCCAATTTACAGATGGGGAAGTAGAGGCTACAGAGGTTAAGGGATGTGCCTGAGGTCACACAGGAAATGAGTGGTAGAGTCAGGATTTGAAGCCTGCTTGGCTCCACGTGGCTAGACAGCATCTCAGATCTTTTCTAGCTCTGATATGCTATTCTAACAACTCTCACATAGAAACAGCATGTTGTTGTTACCTATATAATTACACAAAGGTTCTACAGCTGTTAAGAGAACAAGCTCCATGAGTTAAGCCTGCCTGGTTTCCAATCAGGCTGTGCCATTTACTGTGAGATAACCTCTCCAAGACTCTGATCCAGCCCTACCGCAGGCTGCTGTGAGAATGCTGTGAGACGATGCCTATAAGCCCTTGGCACATAGTAAGTGCGCATTAAAGGCTTCCCTTTGTCTTCCTTTAGGAGTCCCCTCCTCTAGCAGCTATGTAAGACAACTTCTCCCACCTCTAGCAGTGGTTGTTAAATTGTGTTCCAGTCTAGGGGTCCTTGGGGGGCAGTGTGGAGACTGAGGCAGGGCTCCATGGAACCCACCAGCTCCGTCACAGAGCAGATCTGCTGTTATCTGTTCTGTATTTTGGAATTCCGTCAAAATTTATTTATTTAAAAAGAAGGTTTTTCGACTTAATTTCTAGGAAGTGTTTAAACTAAATGAAGGAAATGTGTACGTACTAAAATTTAACCCTAAAAATTCTATGTTCTCCATATCTTATTTCTTCTGTAGTCCAACCATAAGCTCTAAAGGCAGGACTCAGGATGGACAGCAGCGGGACAATGGTTCTGGTACGATCTTTACTCTCTCACCCGCAGGATCAGCTTGTGCATTAAAATCTCCGGGTGATCTTGTTAAGAAGCAATAGCCAGGCCCCCTCCCAGTGCGGCTGATTCAGTAGCTAAGGGCTGCGCCCCGTTTAAACAAGCTCCTCAGGTGATATCCATACAGATGGTCAGGGCGTCACCCTTTGAGAAATACTACTTAAAAACACAGGAGGGGGGGCTTCGCCGGTGGCGCAGTGGTTGAGAGTCCGCCTACCGATGCAGGGGACGCGGGTTCGTGCCCCGGTCCGGGAGGATCCCACATGCTGCAGAGCGGCTGGGCTGCTGAGCCTGCGCGTCTGGAGCCTGTGCTCCGCAACGGGAGAGGCCACAACAGTGAGAGGCCCGCGTACCAAAAAAAAACCCCACAAGGGGACAAGTGGGTACTTCTTTCTAAAGCACTTTTTATCTTCCTAATGAATTTCAATGAACATTGTTCAAGGAAACCCTGATAGGGGATTCCCATAGGTAAAACATGCAAGTGGAGGGGATTTTCTGGAGCACCAGGTCAAGACCAGGCACCGTATTTTTCCTCACCAAGAACCCACAGCGCCTCCTTGTGGACAATCTTATCAAAGAGACCCGGTTCGCCTTGGGTGAAGGGCTTCCATCACCGGGACACATCTCCCAGGACTCGGTGAGCGCTGCTCACCCCCGGGAGGCCTGTTTCCCTACCTGACACCCTCTGAGCTTAGTCTGCATTAGGGTCCAGGAGGCTGTGACCCTCCTGGAATACCCTCCCCTCCACACTAATCCCATCCACCCTCTATTAACACTACATCTCACCCCAGAGGACCGCCTGGGATCCTCTCACCTCCAGTCCCTACAGAGCATACAGTCTGTGGAATGAAATCTCACCCTATCTTGGTCTTTAGCTGTTTCTGGGACTCGTGATACATTCCCACAAATATACCAAAATTAGACCGTAAGCTCCTTGGGGTCAGAAATCCCCCTTCTCCTTCCCTCACTGTGTTCCTGATCTAGCATTTGGCACGTGGTGAATACCTAATACTCGTTGAATGAAAGAACAAATGACTCCACAGTGCCGTTCCCCTCTGACTTTCCCTTCCAACTCCCTCCAAAAAGAATAAAACTGATATATTCTGGCTTTTAAGTGTTCCTTGTTTCAATTATTTTGGAGAGTGTGTAAAAATAATTGAGTTTTAGTGTTTAAAATGTATGTCTCGGGGCTTCACTGGTGGCGCAGTGGTTAAGAACCCGCTTGCCAACTCAAGGAACACGGGTTCGAGCCCTGGTCCAGGAAGATCCCACATGCTGCGGAGCAACTAAGCCTGTGTGCCACACCTACTGAGCCTGTGCTCTAGAGCCCGTGAGCCACAACTACTGAAGCCCTCACACCTAGAGCCCATGCTCCGCAACAAGAGAAGCCACCGCAATGAGAGGCCCACGCACCGCAATGAAGAGTAGCCCCTGCTCGCTGCAACTAGAGAAAACCCGCATGCAGCAATGAAGACCCAATGCAGCCAAAAATAAATAAAATAAAAATGAGTAAATTTTTTAAAAAAGTATGTCTCAATTTTGAGTTTTGCAATGCAAAGCCAGAGAATACAACTTCTACATTTTCTTCTTTTAAAATCTTAAGCCGGGACTTCCCTGGTGGCGCAGTGGTTAAGAATCTGCCTGCCAATGCTGGGGACCTGGGTTCAAGCCCTGGTCTGGGAAGATCCCACATGCCACAGAGCAACTAAGCCCGTGAGCCACAACTACTGAAGCCTGTGTGCCTGGAGCCCACACACCACAACAAGAGAAACCACTGCAATGAGAGGCCCAAGCACCACAACAAAGAGTAGCCCCCACTCGCCACAACTAGAGAAAGCCCGCGCCCAGCAACAAAGACCCAGTGCAGCCAAAAATAAATAAATAAATATTAAAAAAAAAAATCTTAAGCCTACCTAGCCTCCTACAGGCCACTGGAAAAAAGAGCTATCTCTCTTTGTAGATGTTCAGTATATGTCTATCAATAATTCTATCAAGTAATTATATTATTCCTACCCTCTTATCCTGATTTCAGCTTATTTTTTGTCTATATTATCTGTTAAGGCTGTTAAGTTCAAAATTCCCTATTGATTGTTTTTGGTGGGGTCAATTCACCTTTCACTTGTGGGTTTTACTTTTTACTATTGTTCAATACACATTGCTCTAATAATGTATTTTATTTACATTCTATTCCTTACACCATTATAGAATAAACCTTTCTCTCGCTCAAGACCCTCTGCTTTGCTTCTTTCTTGTTTGATACTCACATTACTCATGCTTTCCTGAATCAATATGCAGTCACATATATTTGATAAATTTCCTAGTTTTGCTTCTGTGACTTTTTCCTTTATACAACTTTCTAATAAACTATGCAGTGCAGATTTCTGCTTTTGAATCTGACCTGAGACTCTCTTTCCTAATTTAGGAATCCAGACTGTGTAAGTTGTCATTAATCATGATCAATTTTCTTTCATTGGCCTACTTTATGCTTCTTTGTGCTCTTCTGTTATCTTTTTACTGCACGAACTACTCTGTTTTCTACAGCTTTTTAAAAATGTGGAAGACAAACATATTGTGTTTTCATTCTGTTAGTGATCAGTAAAGCTGACTTGAAAACAGTCTCGGGCTTCCCTGGTGGCGCAGTGGTTGAGAGTCCACCTGCCGATGCAGGGGACACGGGTTCGTGCCCCGGTCCGGGAAGATCCCACATGCCGCGGAGCGGCTGGGCCCATGAGCCATGGCCGCTGAGCCTGCGCGTCCGGAGCCTGGGCTCCGCAGTGGGAGAGGCCACAACAGTGAGAGGCCCGCGTACCGCAAAAAAAAAAAAAAAAAAAAAAAAGAAAGAAAACAGTCTCCTTGGGTCCTACTTTGTTTTGTAAAGTCTCTGCGTGTGCCTTTGTCAACAGTCTCAATCCCATGAGCAGGGGTCGCTCCTGGGGAGGGAAGACATGGTCTGACTCTGGTTCCGTGTCCACACGGTTCTGGGGGACTTGGGAAGCCCAGTCCCTGTGCCCTCACGGGGCCCAGCTCCTCCATCATCCATCCCTCTGCACCCACCCACGCTGCCTCTCCACCACCTTCGACTGCTGAGTGTTCTGAGCTTTTGTGTTGGCAGCTAAATATGCTCAGAGTCCCACCTCCTCGATTTCTGACGTTTCTCCATGACTACTGATGGTTACTAGAACGGGGGGCAAGCGATGGGCCATGGTCCCCAGCCCGCTTTCTCCCTGAGGTCATGAATCCCTCTGTGGTCCCTCCATGAGCACAGCTGCCTGGTGACTTAGATGACCTGGCAGCAGCGGAGCAGCCCACCGAGGCACTGGGGGTCTCTTACCTCAAACTGGATCAGCACCGTCCCGCTTTCGAGGCCCTTCTTCAGCTGTTCCATGGATCCCTCCAGCGTGTCCCCACCCTCCGGGCACACGGGGAAAATGGCCTCTGGGAAAAGCTGGTTCAGTTCATCTTCAGATTTGATATCAGCAAACGAGTGGACAGCTGTAGCGGACAAGAAAGAGCTTGTCTGGCTTGTGCAGCCACGTGCTGGGTGATGGGATTCCTCCCCCCAAATGACACTTACGACACCTGAATGCAGATGGTTTAAAACATCTTATTAAATGATTAAGCACATGGTAATCATTTTCACCAAAGATACAACTTCTTGTTGAATGATTCAATATGTACTAATTATACAAAATGACACACTAACCTTGCTGGTTAGTTTTAAATGACGGTGTTTAGTACTCAAGAGGCTTTTGCCAAAGGTAAGAGAAAGGGAAAGGATGTTTTTAAAGAAAACAGACTTTCTCCCTTTGCTCTCTGTGACCTGGTTATTCTTCTACCCCCCCCACCCTTTCCTTCCTTCCCCGTTCCTTTTCATTTGCTCCCTTAAAACGGGCATTTTCCCAGGAAACTGGTGCGGGGTCTGGCTCTCTCTCCACACCACCACCGCCCCACAGAGCTCAGTCAGTCAGGCTCTAACTCGAGGCCATTGTTAGGTAGGAGGCTCCCAAGTAAACATCTCTAGTCTCCTCTGTGCTTCCTCTTTGGAAATCTCCCTTCACATCAGATTCAATATGGGTAAAAACAAACAGAGGACCCCCTCTCCCCAGCCACGCACAATGCTTCCCAGCCTCACGTGCCTCTTTCTGTCTAGTCACTTCAAACTTTGGGATCATCTCTGAATGTTCCCTTCCTACCCAGAAAGAGAAGTCACTTCCCTTACCCAAGAGCCTTCAATGACTCCCCACTGCCTTCAAGGTAACAGGAAAGGAGAAAGAAAGGAGCAATTTTTGTATTTTCCACATAGGTGAACTGAATCCTCACAACCCTGAACCAGCGGTCTTTATTCCCATTTTACAGATGAGGAAACTGATTCACAGGGCAAAAGAGTTGTCCAAAGTGACCCAGCCTGTCAGGGTGGGACACGGGAATTCAGTCCACATGTCTGACGCTAAAGACCACATTCTTTCCACTGACCACAGAGGCTCAGATCTTCTGCTTATTTTCACGATTTCTGTCATATCTGCTATTCCCTATGTTACTATTTATTTTTCTTTTAATCAACCCATTTTTTACTTGGATGTTTATTTTAAAAATGAACTTATCATTACAGTTATAGAAAATCAGTGGCACTGCTCTTTAAGCTCTAACAGTCTACAGACATGTGCTTCCCTCACCTCAAACAGGCGCCAGCCCTTTGCCATGGGTTGGTGGAGGACCCCCTCCCTCCCTGGCCCGGACGGAATGCTCTCGTTCCAGCCCCTCGTATTGGCCAGCATGACACACGGCACTTCATGTGATGGAGAGGCCTGCTCCCAATCGCTGGATTCCTTCCTTCTCTATTATCATGTGGCCTTACCAGACACACGGCAACTTACTTAACCTCTCTGTGACCGGCTTCCTCACTTGGGGATAAGAATACCGACCTTACGAGAACGTTATAAGAGCTGACGAGGATAATTACGCAAAGCAATGAACACAGTGCAGGCACTTTGCTGGTGCTGCAGGGGCATCAGCTACTGTCACCAGTGACACCGACTGTGTGTCGAGCACGGAGCCGGGTTTGGTGGGAATGGGTGGCGGGAGGAGGCGGGCAGGGGTCTGGAGAGATCTGCGGGGCCTCACGGAGGAGGCGGGATGAGAGCCGGCACTGGGGAGTTCCAGTGGGAACAGAGAAGGCAGGCCCGAGGGGGCGTGGGCTGTGCCGACAACTGTGAGGCCAGAACGGAGGTGCAGGGCCAGTGCTCGAGTCGCACGCTTCGTACACCTGCAGTATTTGAGAGCTGGGAAGGAGGATGCGAGGACTCGGCTTATTGCTTTATAACAACAACAACAACAACAATAACAGTAGCTGAATTCAACAGAGGTTGTCTTTCAAATGCCCACCAAGGACTGGGCAGCATCTTGGATGCCTTCCAGTATGAGTATCATTGAATCTTCCGAGGGACCCTTGGAGGTAGCGACTGTGTCATCCTCATTTTACATTAGAGGAAACTGAAACACAGATTGGGTCAGAAACTTGCTCAAGGTCCCTGAACCCAGTAGGAGGCAGAGTTCGAACAGCCCCAAGGCAGCCAGCCTCCTGCCCCACTCTGCTTACCGCCTCTGCAACAAAAACCAAATGCACGTGAATAAAATATAACCTGGTCCTTTGAGGAAGGGTTGAATATGCAAATGCAGGCAGGGCCAGGCGGCTAAGAGGGGTGTGTGAAGTGGGCTGAGCTGGGCCTGGGAGGAATGGGGGAGGGGAGGGTCACAGCTAGTATAAAAAGGGGTGGAGGGTGCTGCCTACCTGCAGAGGACTGGCCGTGAGGGGCGGGGCCCCGTGGAGGCAGATCTCTTACCTTTCCTCCTGATCACCAGGGCCAGCTCCCGTGTGTGCGACTCCCGGCTGGCTTTGATGAACATCACCACTTGGTCATGGGTGTGTTCTGAGATGTCCCGGCCGTTGATCAGCACGATTTGATCCCCTTCGTTCAGCTTAGGAATGCAGGTGTCCGCCTGCGTGGGGGAAGAGCGAGTTTCTTCCGATATCATAACACAATCCTCAAGGGAAGAACCTGATGTTTTCTGAGCCCCCACACTTGAGATCGTGACCAAGTTCTCTTCTTCTCCCTCAGGCATTACCGTCTCTATTTTTACCTCCACTGCAATGGTGACATGGTAGCTGGCGGTGGGATTTTAAAGGAGTCCTGCTCAGAACCTACGTTATGAAACATTTTGGAGTAAAGCTAAGAAAACTACTGAGGCCATTTCTCTATGGTAGCCAGGCTTCACTTATTACTGTAATGTCATCATGACTTCAATGCCTCTATCCTTTGTGGTCTAGATGTGTGGTTAGAAAATGATTCGTCAGCTAAAAGCGAGTATTTATCTATCTTGTGATGGAGAAAGCCTTTGCAAACATAACCCCAAAGGCAGAAGCCATTATGGAGAGAAGCCATGCATTGAACAGTGTGGGAATGAAAGGCTTCTTAACTCACAGAGGCCACAAGCAGTAAGAAAAGGTAAACCACAAGCTTAAGAGTAAAACTCCCAAACGGGCACCTTTTTAGGAGGCACAGGGACCCTTTGGTGCTCACTGTTATACAAAAGCAAATCATCTTCCTAGATGCCTAGAGCCCCAGACAGAGGGCTGTTGCGGAGCACAGGCTCCGGACACGCAGGCTCAGCGGCCAATGTGGGATCTTCCCGGACCGGGGCACGAACCCGTGTCCCCTGCATCGGCAGGCGGACTCTCATCCGCTGCGCCACCAGGGAAGCCCCAGTTTCCTTCTTTTGAGCAGGACTTCTACATTTCAACGTGCACACCAATCATCCGGGGATCTGGTTAAAATGCAGATTCTGGTCCAGGAGGTCTGGGGTGGGGCCCGAGAGTCTGCATTTCTAATGAGCTCCCAGGTGATGCTGGTGTTGCAGCTTCGGGGACCACAATGAGCAACAAGGTTCTGGAAAACACGGACTCCATTCTTTCTTTCTATCTATATGCATGCATTTACACACACTCTCTGCTGCCAGTAAAAAAGAAACAGGACACCGAAACAGAAATCTGTTACATTTAGGGGAAAGCAAACTTGGGAAATAACAGAATATGTTCACTTACAGGTGACTCTGGGTTTATCCTTGATACCACAAGAGGCATCTTTTGATCCACTCCTCCCTGTAAACATGTAGATTAAAAAAACCACTTGAGTCGTTCACAGCAACAAAGGCATGCAGATATCTCTGACACAAGGGAGGGCTCAAACTTCCCTTGAACTTATTCTAATCGCAGGCGTTGGCACCTTTCAGAACGGCAAGGCTCCTGGGTCTAGTGGGCCAACCAGAGACTGCTCAGAAGCCTTCCACTGCCATCCCCACCTTCCACAGACCAAAGATGCACTTGGAGGAAGCAGCCTCCTTTCAAAAAATGCAAACATCCCCTGGAGAAGGGCTCCAGAAGCACAGCCCCTAACTGCTGCTGGATAGGGAGTTTTCAGGGGAGGAGAGGAGCTGTAGAAAGGTCCCATGTCGTGAGGGCTTTCGACCTCTGAGAACAGGCTGTCAGCTGGGCTGCGGGTATTGGAAAGGAGTGCGTGATGGCAGCTGCGGGGTGGGCAGCAAAGACCACCTGCCCTCACTTTGCTCTAGAGTAGAGTAAACCTTTCCTGTACAGGGCCAGATATTACCTATCTTGGCTTTGTGGGACAGAGGGCTCTGTCGCAACTTCTCCACTCTGCCACCGTAGTGCCAAAGGAGCCATAAACCATTTGTAAATGAATGAGGTGTCTGCGTTCCAATAAAACTTTATTTATAAAAACAGATGGGATTTGGCCTGCAGGCCATAGCTTGCAGAGCCTGCCTAGAGGGAGGCAGAGGAGGGTGATGGCCCTGCACTTGAACCACTGTTCTCTCTTAGCAATGCTGAGGGGTTCCCATCTCTCTGAGCCTTAGTGTGCATCTGTAAAATGGGTTTTAAAATTCCAACTTCACCATTTACTAGAAGAACTCAATAAGGTGATATAAATCAGTACACAGAGCAGGCACTCGGTATGAGGCAGCTACTATGGCCACAAAAAAAAGCTCCCAATTCTGAAGGCCGAGCCAATTTCCTTGTGCAGCCTTGGGTACGTGGCACATTTCTAATGGAAGTTAAAAAGTCATCTGAAGATTGCTTCAGAGCATCAAATGTCCTTATAAATTACATACAACATACCTTTAGATTAAATCCAAATTTTCCATCTTCATCTGGTGTGATGCGGATCAAGACTAAGTAGCCGTCACCATCATTCTGGAAAACGTCAGAAAATCACCAGTTATCTTACTTCTTTCTCCAGTGGTTGGTGATATGCTATTTTCTTTGAGTCATAACCACTTAATCGCCCGTAAGGCAGCCCTGCACGGGAGGCCTGGCTGGGTCGGCTGCCACATCAGCCACAGCACCTGAGGTCACACACCTTGTCACAGTAGTACTGGCTGGAGTCCTCGGTGGAGCCCCCTTTGGTCACCCTGTGGAAGTCCTCTAAGAACTGCTGATCGATGCCATCTGGGGAACAGGAGCCTGGAGCATTTGAAGATGGAGACACAGAACTGGATGACTTCTGGGTCAGGCAGCTTTGTGCTGGGTTGTTCTCGGATATACTCCTTCATCGTGGGGAAGGAGGAGATATTTTAATAACTGGATTAATATTTTTATCAGAGCAAACATTACTGACTGTTGGGGCCTGGCATCTCGCGGCTGTCACCAATCCTTGGACCCTTAGAAGGGCTCCAAAGGTCAAGCCCAGGGCTCAGGCACATCCAGAGTCCACTGGCTGTCCATGCCCCCAACTGGCCTAAAGATCATCGCCTTTAGTTTTGGGGAAAAGGGGAAGGAGGGCAGGGTAGTAGCAGGAACTGCTGAAGACTCAGCTGCTTTGGAAGGGTGATAGGGAAATATGCCCAGCTACTCTGGTGCTTAGTTATTGAAGCTCACCCAGATGCATGCGTCTCCATCCCTTTTGAAAGCTTTTCCCCTCCCTCTCACTCCCGCTCATAGCTCTGCTTCACAGGACAGCTCGCTACCCAAAGGAAATGGGACTAACGTGGCATATTCAGGACAATTTACATAAATCCTAGTTTACATTATTCACCTGTGACATCCATTAATGCCTCCACTGAGATTATACGTTTTGTTTTTCTCTAATATAAGTCCTTTTGTATCTTGGAGCTGCACGGCCCAATACGGCAGTCACTAGTCACGTGTGGCTTTTTAAATTTAAGTAAATTAAGATTACAAAGTTCCTCAGTTGTACCAGTCACATTTCAAAAATGCTCAACAGCCACACGTGGCTAGGGGCTCCTGCATTGGACAGCGCAGTTACAGAACATTTCCATCATCGCAGGAAATTCGACTGGACGGCGTTATCTTCAAGAATTACAGACTATTACAACCGAACAGACCTCTGTGGTCATCTGGTTCAACTCCCATTTCACAGATGAAGAAACAGGTCAAGAGGCGCTGAGTGACTTGCCCAAGGTCACACAGCTTTCCCCTCACCTGACAGACAGAAGTCTGATGAACATGACTCCCCCAGCACCTCTCCCCTCTCCTCTCCTCACACCAGGTCTGCTCCTAAGACCCTCCTCTCTAAGCTCTCAGGGCCACAGGGATGAACACGGTGTAGGACACGCAACTTCTCTGAATCATGTACACCCATACTAGACCCCTTCCAGAGCCACAGTCCTAGCAAAAGATGCCTTTAAAAGCCAACAGAGGGGCTTCCCTGGTGGCGCAGTGGTTGAGAGTCTGCCTGCCGATGCAGGGGACGCGGGTTCGTGCCCCGGTCCGGGAAGATCCCACATGCCGCGGAGCGGCTGGGCCCGTGAGCCATGGCCGGTGGGCCTGCGCGTCCGGAGCCTGTGCTCCGCAGCGGGAGAGGCCACAACAGTGAGAGGCCCGTGTAAAGCAAAAAAAAAAAAAAAAAGCCAACAGAATATGGGGTTGTCCTCATGTTCCACAGACTCCTCCATATTCTAATCTCATTCCAGGTTAGTGATGGGAAAGGTGAGCAAAGACAGACATTCAGTGAAACAAACAGACAAAAGACAGCTGCTGCTGCCTCTTTATTTCAGGTCCTTATCCATGGAGTTTTCATTAATGTAGTGCTTCTGTTTCCTAGCAAGTTCAAATTAGCTTACTTTAAATATAAAATCTGTATCATAGTCACACAAAATGATTCACAATCTCAGTTCATTTGAATAAAAAAATTCAGTGACAGAGTAGTATAGAAGTAGAGCTATTTGCAAGAGAAGAGTTTGGCCTTAAGGTTTTCAAGTTGGATGGGAAGGCATTTCAGAGAGAGGACATTTTGTTATGTACTAGTGGTATGTTTTCAGACTGAAAATAAATGAGACTTGAATTTACTTAAAAGGAAGCTAAAAAAAAAAAATTCTCCCTAAGTTGGGCAGCTTTTCTACGTTTTGATATTTATAAGAGCACCTCCTAGTGGCAGAAGGGAAACTTGGAAGTTGCTAAACAAGATAAAGCCAAAGAGGTTTAGGAAAAGCTATTTCCAGCTCTAGGGGTGGACCTGAACCTTTCCTGTGAAGCTGCAAATAGCATTCATACTTCAAACATTTGGAAGAATCTGGAGACGAGAGCGATGGAAAGGGTGATGACATTTAAACAGAAGAGCAAGGTGACAAAGCAGAAGACAACAGACTTTTCAGTGAACTGTAATGTATTTCTGTATTCATTATATTTAATTTCTAAATTCTGAATTTTGAATTACATTATATAGAACTTAGATGATATCTTATAAGGTTTTTAAGTATTTTTCTTTTTCAGTATAAAATGTAATGGTCTATCCAAAACAGCCCATAGTACTAAAAATAACATATTCAAAGTCATTATGTGTCCAATCCTATTTTCTAAGTAGGGATGGAGAGCTTACTTTTAGATGGTAATTTATTAAACATGACAATATTTTTTTTGCTGATCAACCGTGTACAGACGTTCCCTGTAGGCTGCAGTAATGCTCTGCTCAGTGTGGAGGATGGACAGACAGATGGTGAGGAGGACATGGAATAACAGGAAGCAACAAGAAGGTGGCAGCTGGACGCAGCACAGAGATAGCAGGAGTGAAGACGCCAAACCAAGTGGCCTTCCTCCCTACCTGGGCAGGACATGAGGTGCAGCCGAGGGGAGAGCCCAGTGGGTGAGGACGGAGAGAAGAGGGGAACCCCTGGGGTTTCAGTGGGTAACTGTGAAAGGGGCAAAGAAAGGGGTAGCAGGAGGGAACTGAAGCAAGTGATTTACTCCTGAGGCCGGAAGGGAGACCGTCACTGCCGTCGGGGAGCCAGAGTGGCCAGGGAGGGACTGGCCACCCCAGCTCCCTGGGGTGAAAGGGGCAGAGACAGACAGACAAACAGACTGACCGGCAGACAAACGGGTGCTCGCCCTCAGGAGCCGATGCTTCAGAACTGTAAATGCGGTAGTCATCGGAAACAAAAGCCAGGACAGAGTTCATTTCTCTGAAGGGAAGCAAGGTTGGAGACGGTTAAAATGGCAGGATTTCCTGGGTGATGCTTTTTATACCACTCTTCCCTACACCCTAGAAAATGAAAAAGGCCTCCGCGTCCCCCCCGCCCCCCACACAAACCTGTTAGCCAAGCAAAGCTGTGCTCCCACTGAGGGTTTCACAGCTCTCACTGGGCGCCCGCAAGGAGGCACTGGCTATGGTGGTGACAGAATAGGGACCAATCCATGTGGCATTTCTCTCTCAAGTCCATGAGCTTCTCAAGGTCAGGAGAGACCCTAGTCCTCCGCCCATTCCTCTCCTAGTGTACGTAACACGCAGCCAGATATTTCACATGGATCCTGATGTAAGGATCACCGAGTAACAGAAAGCATGTCTTCGTAGTATGGGTGTTACAACATGGAGACGTTCTTCAGGTGATACTCTTATCTCTGCGATACGTGCCAAGGGCCCAAGATCAAAACTTCACTCAAGAAGCTGAAGAGGTGGCTGAGGGAATGTGGGTCAGAGATGCCGCTGTCTGAGCCCTACGTCTCATCACTAATGGAATCAAGGGTCATGCACCTGTCCCCAGGCTGCCCACTCAGACGTTGCGATGCCTTAAGGGCAAGAAAGCACTTGTTAAATTTCAGTCAATTCATGCTTGAATTCTTTGATGAGAATTTCTCATTGACACATAGCCTGCAGCAGCACCTACCATGGGGACCTGCTCATAGAAGACAGGTAACCAAAACTCGTTACAGTAAACCTGAGTCCTTGGCGTGCAGAGTAGATGCTGTGTGATAGTGCTCATGTGATATGGAGACCTGCCGTGGAAGTGGCAGAGGGGGTACCCACTGTAAAAACTTGGGAGCTTGTTTGTCCTTTAGCCAAGGGCCACATCCTGCTTCATGTGACCGTCTCCCCATTCACCTGTCCATCCATCAGAGCAGTCACTGAATATCATGAAGTGCCAGGCACCACGCCAGGTTTGGGGGAAGGAGAGGTGAACAGGGCACTGTTCCCTGCCCTCAAAGAGCTCGCTGTCTAGTTTAAGATATAAAAGTAATCAAATATTATCATCATGCTGTAATGGAGATGCTCAGATGTCTAGCGTACAGTGGGAGGCCAGGAGAGGCTTCACAGAGGAAGGGGCGCTTGAGTCTGAAAGATAAACCAGTAGAAGTTTAAACAGGTAGTCAAGAGGGAAGAAGAAAGTGTTGGGTTGGCCAAAAAGTTCCTTTGGGATTTTCCATAAGATCTTATGGAAGAGCCCAAACGAACTTTTTGGCCAACCCTATATTTTAGGCAAAACTCTAATAACAAAAAAACTTCAGTGGTATTTGCAGAGGCATGAAATTTTGGAAAAGCACAGAAAAGGCATTTAAGCAGCGGAGTGACATGCTTGGGCATAAATTTCAGAAAAATAAGCCTATTACCCTTGTTAAGGATGGTCTGGAAGAAGGAGGAGAGACTAGAGACAGGAGGACACTTAGGGCACTAGTGCAACTGTCCCTTCGAGAGACGACGGCGGCTACACAGGGGCAGTGCAGGGCGGATGGCGGAGGGGTCCAGGTCAAGGGATGTTCACGAGGGAGAATCAACGGGTGAGAAACTAGATGACGCAGGCGGAAGAGAAGGAGTTGTCGAGGATGCCTGAAGTTCCCATCGGTGCCAACTGGGTGGTTCTGAAACGTGGCCCCACTCACCAAGACAGCAGGAGCCACAGGCTGGACAGAAGATGATGAGCTGAGATCAGGCCAGGATGGGTTTAAGGTATTCGTCAGCCGTCCACGTGCAAGTGGCCCAAGACCAAGTGAAGTGCAGGCAAGGTGCAGGGCAAGTGGACACAAAACTCCTAATGAAACCCTGTCGCTGGCTGGTCTCCTGTGGGGAGACACAGCTTGGACAACTGGGTTGTCCAACTAGAGAACGGGCTGCCGCACGGCAGGAGAGCTGCCCATTACCGGCAGGGTGACCAGGTGACAGGACAGAGGGAATTCCTACACTGGTGATGCAGCTGAAGAAGGGGATTCCCAAAGTTCCTTCCAATGCAGAGAAGCTATTTAAAAACATTTTTGAAAATCGTGGTGAAATACACATAATATAAAATTTACCATCTTAACCATTTTCAAGTTTCCAGTTCAGTAGCATTTAAGTATATTCACATTGTTGTGTAGACAGAAGTTTGGAAATAAAAGCCGACAGCTGTCCCCTGTCCTTGGAACAAGGCAGGCTCTGAAGAAGGAAGTAAGCAAATAGCAAAGGCACCGCAATGGCACCAAGCCCCATTCACTGAGGAGAAGTACTTCAAACACAACCCTCATCTGCCCTAAAATTTGTTTTCCTCCAGCTTCTGCTCTGCAAAGTCCTTTTTTCCTTTGGGAAACACCCCCTCCCATTTTTCTGGGTGGTGGGTTGTTTTTGTTTTTGGAAACTTCCTTCTCTGCAGATCTTGGCCTTGGCTCTGAAACAAGGAAAGGAACATAGAATGGCTGAGAGAGTAACAAGAGGACAGCCTACTCGGGCATAAAGCAAACTGCCAAGGATTCGTAACTAATCATAAACTTTGCTGTGCACAACCAAGGTGACTTACCCACTAGGATGATGTTCAGAGTCTGAACTGCACCACTAGGTTTAGAGCCAAAGTCGAACCGGCTCTTTTTCTTCCCTTCTCTTTTTCTTCCTCTTGTTTACATGGGTACAGAACATTACACTTCATTCTTCTTTCTAAAAGGAACTCTCCTTGCTGTCTGTGATGTTATTCATCTGATTTCTGACAGGATACTTCCTTTTGCCTCTTAACACGCTAATGTGCTGTATAAAGCATGTCCAATGTTTCTTAAACATTTTGAAAATACTGTAGCCAACCCTGGGTATCCGTGGATACAACCAAGCACAGATCGCATTAAATCCGGGGATACGAAGGGCCAACCATACTCAGCCATTTTACGTGAGAGACTTGAGCATCCATGGATTCTGGTATCTGTGAGGGTCCTAGAACCAATCCCCCTTGGGTACCCCCGAGGGATCACTGTACTCACTGAAGACACCACCGCAGTTCTTTCTCCAAGTACAGACTAACCTTCCCTTCTTGCCTTGGGCAATGGAGGACCACCAGACTCTCAGGGAGGCCAGCTGCCTCTGAAGACCCAGCAGAAGGTGGCTTCCTGCCAGCAGGAAGGGGGTCCCCTACTTAAGTCAGGTGCTAGGGGCTGAACTTTTTCAACTGTTCACCCCACTTGTTGCAAAGCACAGCCGCTAACTCGATTCTGTGAGCCATCTACTGTTGGCTCACCTGGCAAAGCCAAGGCAAGGAAGGCTGCGTTTGGATCACCATTATTTGCTACTCTTAACATTTCGCTGCAAAATAAAAAGTGCCCCAGGATGATACATCTTTGTATGTCTCATGGAGGAGTTTCAGGAAGAACCAATGTGCAATGCCTAGGGGTGAGTAGGGCTAGAAATTACTTAAATCGAACCGGGCTTGAGGAAGTGAATTCTCAGTTGAGTTTTAATAAACTTAAATAGCCACCTGTGTGTGGCTGTATTGGCCTGTGAAGCTCTAGATGCTCTAATTCCATGGTGGGGAAGGAAGATGGAATTATAGACCACAGAAGGAAGATCTGACCTAGGACCTGTGACCAGGATTTTCAGAACCCGCATTTGCCCAAACTCTCTTCTCCTTTCACCAAAGTGACAGAGCCCCATAGTGTGATGAAGGCTGATAATGTGCTATTTGCCCAGCTGGCCTGGAGGTCCCTGAAAGCAAAGGCTTGTCTAATTCACCTTCACATTCCCTCAATGAGGAGCAAAGAGTGTACAAAGTGTGCTGCAGGAATCGGCAATGAGCGTAGCCCTTTAAGACGTCCCTATACCACTGGACAGAATTCATCTCTCCTCCAGCCAGCACCTGGAAATGTACTGTATCTGTGCTGTCCAATATGGTAGCCACCACTTATGTGGTTCTTTAGCACTTGAGATGAGGCTCGTGTGACTGAGGAACTGAACTTAAATTTTATTTTATTTTAAATAATTTCAATCTGAATAGCCACACGTGACTAGTGGCTACTGTACTGGACAGGGAAGGTCCAGAAGCTCCACAATTCCATGATGTATTTGCAAACCACAGCAGGAGGATCTGACACGAAGAGGGTGACTGGGCGTCCCAGAGTCCTCGGTCACTTCCCTAAACCCTCCTTCTCCTTTTACCAAAGGAACACAGCCCCTGACAGACTCAAACTGGCTCAAGTCATGCATGCCTGCACTCCTGCCCTTGTAGACCTAGAACTGCAAAACCAGTGTCACGCAAAGGAACTTACACCCTTCCACTGTAACCTCAACAAGCCTGCAAGTTGGAGCAAGAGATAGTGATCATTTCAACAAAAGCATCATCCAAGCTCAGGTCACAAGGAAATAATGACCAGAGGATTATTTAATCAGAGGTATTATGAACACAGATAAGCTGGAAACTATGTTTGCTGGGGTCAGGGACAGCAGAGAGGTAGCAGCTTCACACTTAAGTGCGAAGTGAGATCTGTGATTCACCTGTGATACCTACAGTACAATCGGGATGCATTTAATGCTTTAATCCTAGTAGCTAGAGTGGTAAAAATTTACAGATTAACTAATTCTTGCTAATCCTTTGCTATTAGGGGAAGCATTATATGTTCTATATTTTGGGCACAGCATGGGACTTAACTGAATGGATACTCAATGACCATGTTGACTTTCTAATAGATGATCCATTCCTATAATACTTTATGTCATTTAATTTACGATCTATGTCTTGTCCACTTCAAAAAATGATTTGAGATAGCTTACTCTAAAATGTGCAGATATGGTAGAACAGTGAATTCATTAAAACAAGAGAAAAAATAAGACCCATTAATAAGGCAAGGAAGGAAGCGTAGGGACTAGATCAGAAACCTGAGCTATGGGAAGCTAATCCAATTGAGCCTGACATGCAGCTCTGAGCCCCCTGGTAATCAAGTCAAACAGGGAACTACTGAATTAGATATTATCTTACTGAATAATAAAAGGACTCAAGCCAGTATTTTAGGAGAGACATATTTTCTCCTGACCTTGAAATGTGAAGGGATTTTGTCACATTAAAAAAGGAAAGTGGGCGGGCTTCCCTGGTGGCGCAGTGGTTGAGAGTCCGCCTGCCGATGCAGGGGACGCGGGTCCGGGAAGATCCCACGTGCCATAGAGCGGCTGGGCCCGTGGGCCGTGGCCGCTGAGCCTGCGCGTCCGGAGCCTGTGCTCCGCAACGGGAGGGGCCACGGCAGTGAGAGGCCTGCGTACCACAAAAAAAAAAAAAAAAAAAAAAA
>NC_041222.1:15410446-15413285 GCF_002837175.3 Physeter macrocephalus | reverse complement strand
AGCCTGTGCTCCGCAACGGGAGGGGCCACGGCAGTGAGAGGCCTGCGTACCCCAAAAAAAAAAAAAAAAAAAAAAAAAAGGAAAGTGGGGACATAAAAGAATTTGATGCACACTGTCCTTGACAAACATTTAACAAAGAAAATCAGAGATGTTCTCCGAATGTTTTTTCTTTACACTGACTACTCATTGAAAACAAAAAGAACAAAAACCTGAGGACATAATGTGGTTCTGAGAAGGCTTTCTGTGGACAGCTAGAAAACAAGCACATCTCCAGTGATGGGGAATCCTGCAGTGGTCAAACTCTGACGATCTAGAGAGATACTACTATAGTTAACATGTCTACAACCCGTGGAGTATGAAATGGCTTAAAATGGGCTTTGCTCATGAACTGGCGAGAACACTGTTCAGGAGAGCTAACAAGCGTGTGGACAGTATGTCACTGTTGTTGACAAAAAGCAGGGCGAGCTCTTGCCCCCAGGCACACAGCCTGTCTTCCTGTCGGGGAAGGGAGAGCGTGATGATGTTCTTGGCCTGGCAGAGAGCACCGCGGGGAGCTGGCTGCAGGCTCCAGCCCGGGCCTCCTCTTAACTGGCCATTGAGCCTGAGCAAATTCCTCAACCGCCCAAACGAGCAGACACAAAGAAAGAGAGGAACACAAGTTTCTTACTCTCGGTGTGGGCTTCGGTTCTGAGAAATCTCAGAATCGCTGTCTTTAGGGGACAGGGAGCCCTTGTAGGTGTAAAACACATCTTCAGTTTCAGGGATGTATGTCATTTCGTTCACAAGGTTGTCTGCGGAAGAGTGTCGTGGCTTTCGGATTTCGTGCCGGAGTCGAGGACTTCGCCTGGTGGGGAAAGGTTCAGTGTGAAGTGCTGAAAGCAGATTCTACTTAGGGATTTTATCAGACATCAGTGATCTAACTTTGCGCTCTGAGCTTTCTAAGGATGCCTTTGCTGATGCTGTTGGAACTTAAGAGCCAGTTAACCCATTACTACACTAGAATCTACCAAGGGCCACATGGTCCCAGATATTTTTAGCCCAGTGGTTCAGCTCCTCAGCTTTATAAACAGGTAGATGAGACTGGTTTTTGCTCTTTGGGAAGTTGCTGAGTGTTGATTTAGGGGGAGTTATTCTTCCAGGAGGACTCCAGCTTGCAATGTGTAAACAGGCTTTATTGACTGCTCATCAGACAATTTTTCTGATTCATTTGTATGATATAAATAAGGGTTTAGAAGCTAAAGTAAGTTTTTCAGCAGACTTATTTCAACTACAACCCCTCATGCGAATCTCACTTGATCCAAGAAGAAATGTTTGCTTTTTAAAATATATCTCTTATGTGGTATTAGATGGGCATAGCCCCAGCACCGCCCTGTCCCTCCAATAGCAGCAGTAGCTGTGTGACATGAGGCAAGTCACACCACCTCTCTGAGCCTCAGTGTACCTACCTGGCTCCTGCAAATGAATCAAATGAAGCAATGTTCCCAGGATGCCTGGGGTGACACCTGGGGCAGCACCTGGGCATCGGCTCCTGCAGTGGGTGATCCCAGGCTGCTGAGCTTTCTAAATTTCATTTTCCCTGTTTTTCCATCTTCCGCTTCTTTGTTAGCCATTTCTCCTTGGGACTGTCAGAGCCTCCACTATTTGCAATCCCCCTGGGCCCGGATAATCAATAACACTGTGTCCAAAGCAGAGTAGAAAGGTTTGTGATTCCTCAGAAGAGGACCCATAAATAGCAGTAAGAGCTACAGTCCACTGGCGTGGCAACATCAACTCCAGCTGTTCTCCTGGATGCTGTCCTGACCTCTGCTCTGGGGCCCTGGCACTGCTGCCTAAGAGACTTTCAGACAAATTAAGCTGCTACTTTACAGCATAAATTTACTACTGTAGGATGAGTGCCTAAATCTAGGAAACCAAGAACCAATCTACTCAGTCATGTTATGATTCCCAACACTAAACACCATCACCATCCCTGCCCAGAGCATTTGGCCCCAGTGGAGGGCCCTTACCCAGCGGCCCTGCACAACAGCTCCTTTTTTTGCCTGCATGTTAGAATGCTCCTTAGTCCTGGTAGCTCACTTTTTGAGAATTTACAGGTGCACCCTATCATGAAATGAACAGAAAGCCATACCCTTATTTCAGGGTGGAGCTGGGGCAACGTTCCTGGATTGGTTTCCCCTTCTGATGATGCCTGGCTGTTTTGAAGGCATTCACAAAATGGCCTGATGTTTTTGAGGAACATTATAATAAAATAACAATAACAAAAACAACAATAACAATAATTCTACCTGATCCTTTTTGTATAGCTTACAAAGCACTTGTACATTATGTCATTCAATCCCTTTACAGATGGAAAGACTGAGACCAGAGAGGTAAACAAAGTTGCTAACAAACAGGAGAGTCAAAATCTGAGTCTGGGTCTTCCAGTTACAAACTCAGTGCCCTTCCCACTTTGCCAAACTGCCACTTCCTCCTTTTTAAGCTGAGTCCATCATCTTAAAAGTTGGCAGGCTACTTTCCTATGTGCATTTGCTACTGTTGCTGAGGGTCACACGTCCTTACATCAGTTGTATTACATACCTTTACTATGTTTTCTCAAAGTTTATTTTGTTTGATATTAATGGGAAACATGAGATTAAATAAAGTTAAACATGCTTCTTTATCACAGGACTTCTCAAAACCTGAATATGCTAATTTCAAGAGCGGCATTTCAGTAAGCTGCAGTGCTCAAATTTATTTAGACCAAATAACTTTTAAAAAAAGAACATCCCAGGGCTTCCCTGGTGGCGCAGTGGTTGAGAGTCCGCCCGCCGATGCAGGGGAACCGGGTTCGCGCCCCGGT
>NC_041222.1:15402595-15410228 GCF_002837175.3 Physeter macrocephalus | reverse complement strand
TGTGCTCCGCAACGGGAGAGGCCACAACAGTGAGAGGCCCGCTTACCGCCAAAAAAAAAAAAAAAAAAAAAAAAAGAACATCCCAGCATCATACACTAAAGAAAATGTTTAGCTAGACTTGTGCATTTCACAAAAATAGTTACTTCTGCAACAGTCAAACATGCAAATGTAAACTCTGACCATAGGCCACCTGTAGTTAGGTTTTTATTTTTATTGAGATTTTAAAAGAAGTAAAGGGTTTACTGGTGGGTAATACCAAAAAAGGAAGACATACCAGTTGGGAGTAATAGGAGGAGACCGAGATGGTAGACTCTTGGTTTCTAAATGTTCCACTGATAAAGATCTCTGCATGGCCGGGTTCCAGACCATCCCTCCAATCACTTTTTTGCAATACTGGTTATTTACAGACCTGAAAAACCAGATGTAGGTTCACTTTCTACACTGACATGTTCAACGAGAAAGAAGTGACAGCATAAGTGAAACAGGTCTACACACCCTCCCTCCCTGACGGATGACTGGTTAACACCTTGATGACCCCAGCAGAGGTTACCAGGAGTGGAGGTACACGGGTCAGAAGAGATTCCTTTCTGTCCTAGCTTTTCCTTATGTTATTTCTTCTCTTCGGGTGAAAAAATATTTTCTTGTCCTTACTATTTCAAGCAACAAAACTGCTTTCAGAATATCAGCAAGCCTTACCAGCTAGAAGGAATTTCAGGATTAACATTGAAATACAGTTCAAGTAACTTCAAGGAATGCTCACTTTACTCACACTGGCGTGAGTACAAACATTAACCATCCTTCCCAGTGTTCTCTGTCATCCTAGCTGGCAGAGACCGTCACTGTAAATCACTCAGAACTCTTTAAGAGCAGACCTGAGAAAATATGCTTAGACAGCAGAGTTTCAGGCCATGTTCTCTGAATGTGCCACCCTAAAGGTTACTTTCAAATTTTATTTATACCTAGAGAATTTAAATCTCAGCTCTCTAGACCCTTCAGAGAATGAATTATTTGAGAGGATGGAGTTTGAAGCCAGTTTCGGGGAAACTCAGTTCTGGCATTTCTAAATTTTAAACAATGCTTTAATGTCTCATTAAAACATTCCACGCAATTCCTTTCATCCTAAAACCAGCAACCCAACAAAAAAAAAGGACAAAAAAAACCCCACAAGAACATAGGTAACACGAAGCACACCCTCTAGAATATCAATGTACTAGTTTTCAATGAGAAGTACAGTTGTCACCCTGATCAAAATGCTCACAGCAGCATCACCACGAGAACCTACATCAGAAATCAAATTACCGTTGATTGAGAGCACATCATCGGAATGAGGGGAGCAAGCGGGATGATTCAAAGGTTTAATGTAGCAGCTCCCCAAAGTATGCGTCACAGGTTATTAATAGGTACTCTTTGGAAAAAGAAGTGTTCCACTGTCCCATAAGCTTGGAAAATACCGAACAAGTTTCTTTTACATGGAAGCTTTCAGAGGGCCCAATATGCAAATGTATAACGGTATCTCTAGGGGTTGGGCAAATCACGTAACCTAAGCCTCAGTTTCTCCATCTATGAAATGGAGAGAATGAGGGATGAGATTTGCCAGTATGCTGAAGCTGGTATTGGTGGTCAAGAACTGCTGACCTGTGGCCACTGAGCCACCCACCATGTCCCAAGTGACCCCTAGTGGCAGATTAAAAATGGCTGCCAGTTCTCTGACTCTTGAACCCAGGCTGGCCTATGACTGCTTTGACCGAGAGTAGCTGTGCCAGGTATGGGCCTAGGCTTTAAGATGACCGGCCACCTCTGCCTTAGGCTCTTGCAGTCCTGAGCCTCTGTGTAAGAAATCCAACTACCCTGTGAGAGGCCCTGAGAACACACAGAGAGGGCGGGGGTCCCGATGAGTCCAGCCTTCTGATCATTCCATCAAGGCACCCGGTGTGGGAGAGAAGTGGTCCCGGACCCTCAGCCCAGCCCGGCCGCTAGCTGCATCTCACTGAGAAACCCTAGTCTACATACTGCACAGAGAGGAAGGATCATCTGGCCACACCCTTCCCGAATGCCTGACCCACAAGATCTTGAGATATAATATAATGGTTACTGCTTTAAGCCACCAAAACAGGGGTAGTTTTTTCTGCCACAATGGAGAACCAAAAAAAAAAAAAAAAAAAAAAAAAAATTCCTCCGTGTTGTTTGCATTTTACAGATGAAGAAGCAAATTAAATTAAAACTGATGTAGATCAGATTTTAACCCAGCCTTCCGTAAGAGAGTCCAAGCTTTTAGTTGCTCTCAATGCCACTTTTCAGCTCACCAAGAGGATTAAGTCCAACTAAAGTAAATGCTACATTCCAGCAAGTTATGTTTACGGCATGTTCAGAAATAGAGCTACTGAATGTGTAAAAATGCTGGACGGTATTAGAAGACAAAAACTTGGAAAATATATTTGTTCTTGGTTCATCAGAAGCTTAGAGAGAGCATTTAGCACCATAAATATCAATACTATCACTGATACTAACAGACATTTACTACTTATTCAATTGAGAAAGCTATCAACTGATTTCCATGTAATAGGAAAGTCACTGGAATAGTCTGATACAGTCCCACATATCAGATAATGGCTCAGACAGGGGCACCATTTTTAGTAACAGCCACATCAATTAAAATAAAAATCACAAAAATAACTTTTCCAACCAATTTAGAAAATAATTTGATATGGAATTTCTGCTACATCTTATATTTAGAAGGCAAGTATTTATAATACATTTTGTATTCTACATCTTAGAATAAAAACATATACAATATAAACTGCATGAGAATACACTGTAATCTAAAAGTTTAAAATGTATACATTTATTTACTAGTCATTAAGTATTTTGAATATCATTCCTACGGATAATAGCACACATGGGATTGCTGTAAGAATTAAACATACAGAAAAAAAAGAATGAAGCATAATGAAGTATGTGCATGGAACAAAGTAAGCACTCAGTAGTCATCAACTGTAATTATTACTGTTACTATCTTGTGCTTGCTGGATGTAGTATATGCCAAAGCCACTGGACTCTGGAAATCTTTATTTCTGCTCATTCGTTATTATAGAGCAAATTATGGGATTAATGTTCAGTGGGAGAGGCTGTCTTAATGGCACCAAGATGACCCTTAGTCACAGCCTTGTGCTTCCCTGGGTGTGACATGACGGAGCTGTTCCAATGCTGGCTGCTTGGGGGCTCTGAGTGTTACAGAGTTGAGCAGGCAGAGAAGCAAGTGACAAGAATAGGAGAAGTGCCTGCGTGTGTGGAAAGACACACTGCGGCCCCAGCAGACTTTCACCCATGGTTCTAGATCCACCAGCAGCTCTGGCCCCAGGGCCTGGGGCCCCTGAGCAAAGACGTCCCTCCCCCTGAGGATGTTTACTCCCTAGGGGTGACCAGAACGTGTTTATTTCTCAGCCTAGTGTGGAGACTGTCCCTAAAGCATACTCACTTTTTGGGGTTCCTAGAGCCCAGAGTCCAGTATTGAGACAGAACATTCTTTTCCTGAGGTAGTAGCTTCTTTGCCTGAAAGAATGTATGGTGCTCGACACAGGATTTCCATAAGTTTTTGCAAGATCGGTAATTTAACATGTTGAAGGCCACTATGTGTTCCCTGGATTCAGTCTGGGAGGAAAAACACAGTAGAGATTTCATCTACACAGATGTAGGAGCAGGGTCTCAAGCATTTTATGCCCACATCGGTGGTTAACAAGTAAGAGACAATGGACAGCAGAAAACCGGTTTCAAAATTCCTTAGGCCACAAAAACAGGGTTCTAAGAATATTCAACAGCAGGATTTGTTAACCGTCTTTAAGAACGTGGTAATAAAGATGACCAGAGTCTACTCTTTATCATCATCCGTGGTCTTTCATGAACGCTTTCATTTCACACCTGCCTACATTTCTAGGTCGGATATATTTGGAGCAAGCAGATAAGGGCTGTCTGATACATTCCTTTCAAAATTTAGCTCTGGGAAAAATCTCTCCCCTGAAGAAATCATCTTTCACCTATCAAATGACAGGAATCTTAAAATGCTTTGGGTTTCTCTATTTGCTCTCCACAAAGAGAGTTAGATCTAGTGCTCGCTTATAATAATCATTTTGATCATTTGCTCTACCTCCATTCCACCTGAGTTCAGGTTTTCTGTTCTCATGTTAAATTACCATCCTGTGCATTTTTACGGCACCTTGAACTTTGCATCTGGGGCTCGGGAGACCCAGATTCTAGTCCTAGTTTTCTCTGAGCTTTAGTGCTCTCAGTCCTAAGAGCTCATTGTGATGTGGAGCCATTTTAGGTACATGTTATCTTTGGAAAATGGGGAAATGACGTAGTGACAGTAAGTGAAAAATATGCAGCCTAACAAGACAGAGTGTGGTGTCGTGGGAAAAGCGGGCATCTCAGATTCGTAACGACCGGTTCAAATTCCAGCTCCTCCACTTCACTAGCTGTGGGTTCTCTCACCTCTAAGTTGCCCTTCTCCACGTGGAAAACCAAACTGAGTTATCTGGAGAGCTGTAGACTCCTCCTATGAGACATATATGCAAGGCCACCGTGCCTTTTAAACACATCAAGGGAAGGAACTGACCTTGCTGACTTTTATTGCTACTCTGCAGTGGGCTCGGCCAGGTGCTTTGACCGATGGCACTTCTATCTAAATCTGATGATTCCCTGAGAGCTGGGCATTGTGGCGTTCCTGTAAACGAGGTAACTCAGACTAGAGGAGGTTAAGTAACCCGCCCAACTGGTGAGTGGAAGAGCTAGGATCTGAACCCAATGTCTCTGACTCCAAAGCAAGTGACTTCCTCAGCCAGATGAATTACAGTGAATTCATAAGCAGTGAATTACACAGAAAACTGCGGGGCCCTCCGGACCCTGCTGCCCACTTTCCTTCCACCGTTTGCAATGCTCTTTCTTCCCTGTTACACGTGCGACAAATTCCTTCGCCTGCTGAAGGACTAAGAGCTGAACTGGCTAAAAACACAAGAACCAACGCAAGCATAGGTACAACTCACCTGTTTTTGTCGCTGATGTATAAAGAATTTTTTCCTTTTGAAAGAAATTTTTAGAATGTTCACCCTGCAAAAAAAGTAAAACACAACACAAAAGAAGCACGTCAGGGAGCAGCGAGGTTGCAGCGGGCGCCTCTTGGCGGGTGTTCTCTAGTCCACAGTCGTGACGGCTGGGGGCTCTCGGCTTCCTAGACTTTGCTTCAGCGCGGAAAGGATGGCGGCCCCATCACCTCGGCCAAACACTAAGTAGCTGACTGAAGTTGAGTATCACATCAGGGCCCCTGGTTTCTGAGGTAGCTCTTAAATAACAAGGACCATGGGCAATGCGCTCTCTTTGCTGTCAGCTGCCTTTGTGATGCTGCCGCTCTGCTAGAGCTGGTGTGTATATACCTGGGGAAGACAGCGGAGGGCAGTGTGGAGTGGCAGGAGGACAGGCAGACCTGGGTCCGCATCCCAGCTGCTTCGCAAACTTCACAGCCACTTAATAGCTGTGTGTCAAGTAGCCTCTCTATTGTTTGCACAGTAACACAATTATAGCCACCCTTAACAGCCTTTTTTTATACTTAAAGCTTTACAAGCAGCCCCTCTACTAAGCCTTGCAATAGTCCTGAAAAGTACTATCATTATACCCAGCTTTCAGATGAGAAAACTGAGGCTGGCAGACAGCGCTTAAGTGCTCAAGATCTCATTCAAACCAGGAATGCTTGGAGCCAGGATATGAGCTCGTGCTCTGAAGCCCTCCACCATGGAGCCTTCTGAACAGTGGGGACAGCACTGCGTTTCTCAGATTTGTGAGGATTCAAGTCTGCTGGATCCCCTGAGTTTTCAGACCAGAACTGGGCACTTGATAAAACTTCAATTAGTAACTAAGGAACTGCCCTGAAAATACAGCTCCTGCCCACAGGAAGTTCTCTGAATCCTGGCTAATGTGCCGCACAGGAAGGATTCCTTAACTCCAAAACCTGCCTTGTGTTGTTTTATCCAGGTTTCACACGGTATCCCAAACCACAGGGTGACTGGGGAAGAAGGGGATGCTGATAAAAACCAAACTAATTTTCCCAAGTACTGAATCTGGATTAATTGTACAGGTCAGAGGTAAAAACTTGGGAGAAAGTCTCTGTCCCTTCTTTAGAAATAAAAGTTTAAAATTAGAGGTACCATTACTTTTGTTCAGCATATTTTTAAAGCACGATTCAGAAAGTAGTTAGAACCGGTTTGCACTTACCAAGGATAGAAACTTGTGCAAATATATTTTCGGTACACAGCGATGCCGACAGAAGCAATTCCAATCGTTAGATCTAAACTGTGCAGATCCTGTAAAAAGCAAGATCTCAGATTCACAGCGTGTTACTGTCATGCTTATGCCCTCTGGTAACTTAAGCACCCACGCTTTTATAAATAGCACTACACGTAAGCTCCAAAAGGAAAATTACAGAAAACAGGCAAAAATCTCCTCTTAACAGATACTTAAGATCCAAGTACTCCGCACCAAATTCTTCTAAGGTGAAAATACACTGCCTGACAGCAACACCTGGGTTCTGCCAGTTTACAAAGTTACCACCAGGCAAGCTCATTCATTCCACAGAATCACAGAAATGAACATGTGCCTTTACATTTTCAACAATTAGTATCAGACACCATATTAAAATCAGAAAAGCCTCGTCCCCCGCACAGCTTTAAACAAATCTCGACTCCCATCACTGAAAAGGCTTTAGCTATTAATATGAAGTGTAGAACTGCTGATTCTAAACCCAATGAAAAATAAACTATGGCTTGTAAGTCCAATATAGTCAACATTTATTACGAGCCCAGGAGCTAGGCATTGCCATAGATAACGAAGATAATAAAAGGAAGATACAGCGACTAAAAGATGTTTTAAATCCATCTGAGAATGAAAATTTTAAAATAAACAGTTCCTTCCCTTGAGTCATCTATATCCCTATTTACCCAATCAGATACTCGTAATTTTAAAGAAGGGGCAGAGTTACCACTGGATGTGAACCTTAGGTTTGCCAGAGACTAAAAGATGTTTTAAATCCATCTGAGAATGAAAATTTTAAAATAAACAGTTCCTTCCCTTGAGTCATCTATATCCCTATTTACCCAATCAGATACTCGTAATTTTAAAGAAGGGGCAGAGTTACCACTGGATGTGAACCTTAGGTTTGCCACTCACTAGCTGTGTTGGTTTGGGCTACTGGCCTCAGTTTTTCCTTGTGTACAATAAGGATTGTCGAACCCACCTCTAAGAGTTTTATCAAGCTGAACTGAGAGAATATAAGAACGTATTGGCATGCGGTAGGTCCTTCACCTCTCAAGAGACAGTGGGACAAATCATTTATGAACATTGATGTGAACATGGGGAGTTGGAAAAACTGGCCGAAGAAAACACTGCTGATACTGTGGTGGAAAGCCCAGAGAGTAATCACTCTTGGGAACCCAACTGAAATCACATGCTTAAAGCAAAACCACACTGGCAAGTTGAAAACCAGGGTTGCATTAAACATGATACTTGGGATCAGAATATAGGGAAATAGGGCTTCCCTGGTGGCGCAGAGGTTGAGAGTCCGCCTGCCGATGCAGGGGACACGGGTTCGTGC
>NC_041222.1:15317433-15402585 GCF_002837175.3 Physeter macrocephalus | reverse complement strand
GAGCCATGGCCGCTGAGCCTGCGCGTCCGGAGCCTGTGCTCCGCAACGGGAGAGGCCACAACAGTGAGAGGCCCGCGTACCGCAAAAAAAAAAAAAAAAAAAAAAAAAAAAAAGAATATAGGGAAATATTAAGCAGGTGGGACAGAAAATTAGCAAACAAAATAAAAATCAAGTGCGGAATAAGGAAATAAATGAATGCTTTGCGTGGGCCAGTGACGTGGGTCTCAGATCTCCTGGTTCTGTGGTCATCACGGTAGCATGGACAGTTACTGTTCGCTAAATTCCCGTGCCCATCTCCAAACCTCCCAGCTTGTGGAGCAGGACCGTATGATTAGTCTTGGCTGATGAACAATGATTAGTCTTGGCTGATGAACAATGAGCAGAAGTGATGAGTCCCCTCCGGGCCGAATCATTTAAGAGCTGGTGCGCAGCCCTCCAACTTCCTCTTCCCTTGGGATAAGCATGAGGCCACGTGTGAAGATGGTGAAGCCACCAGAGAGAAGCAGCCTAGGCTGCCGAGTCACTGCACGGAGGAGGGCTGCCCTGGAGAGCCACCAGGACCCATAGAGCCTTTGAACTACTGAGAAATAAGCTCTGTGATATCAAGTTATTGATTTTCAGGGGATTTTGGTTGATGCAGCATAGCCAAGGGTAACCCAACTCCCTCTGATACCACGGGGGTGTTGGGCAGACAGGTAATCAACTGGCCTCAGGACCTTCATGAGACCCTGGGGGTGGGGGGAGCACAGATCAACTCAGGCAGATGTAAAGCCCACCTCACCATTGAAGAAAGGGCTCCACAACATTCTACCAGACAAAAACAGTATTTGCAAGTGGAATAAAAATTAAGTCAAGTCCCAAAGTTGATGTTTTGTAAGATCCGTATCTTTTTCCTACTTTATTATCTATGTTATATCCTGTACACTGCACAGTTAGGGGATTGAAGTAAGACAAAAGAAAGTGTTTCTATGAATTGCAAAAATATTATTTAAATGTAAACTTTGGTAATTTCCTCAACTTCCCTGAGCCTCAGTTTTCTCACCTGTAAAATGGGGGTGATTAGAACACATTTCCCAAGGCTGCTATAATCTTTAGATGAGACCTTATGGTCACACATGAAAGCGTCTGGAACAATGGCTAGTATGGACTAGGTGTTCAACCAATATTTGCTTCCTCTGGATATGATGTGGGCCAATTACAGGTAGAAAATGTAAAGGTCAGATGCCAATTAGACGGTGCTGGGGTCACACGCTGAAGCCATTACTTATGTGCTACATGACCTTTGATAAGTCCCTGAGTATCAGTTTCTCCATCTGTAAAATGGAGGAAATGACAACACTTACCTCATGGCATTACAGTGGGAAATAAACAGGGACTGTGTCTGGCAGTTAGAAACGGCTCAGCAGATGATAGATATTAATCAATTTTATTTAAAAAGTCACAACCAATTCAAAATACTTGATTTTCATAATCGTGCCATCATAATAGAAAGTTATCGTATTTGAGTACATAATTAGCTCTAATTTGAGCAGCACTGAGATTAAATAGTAGAAACCCTGGCTCATTAAAGAGCCACTTGGAAAATGGAACTCTATACATTTTTCGCCTCTTTAACCATGAGATGGTCTTACAAAAATTACTTGTTTCTAACCCCTGTGACCCCCCAAAAGTAAAAAGTCTTCAAGTATGACAGCAAACATGAAAAAAACCAAGTGGATAAATAACCAGCAAAACTCAATATTACTTTATAAACCTTTCAGGTATCTTTAAAAAAAAAAAGGTCTTTTTATTATACTGGAAAAGAGATAGTTTCAAAGAAGCTTTCAGATGTTCAGAAATTAAAGTTAAAATAACTTTTGAACTAGACCATGCTGAGGGTACCTACCCTACCACTGTGCAGCTCCACTCCATAGAAGTCGAGGGTCCGTGCTATGTTGATAAAGCAAGATTCCGCTTCTGATTGCTTTAGCCCACTACAAAGGCAGACAGAAGATGCAGAGTTCATCCAGTAAACAGAATATTAACTCCGATTTTTAAAATTAATGAAAATCTAAAAATATTGACACCATTACTCTAAGGTTATTAAATGCCTTATGTTATTCATCTTAAACAATCGAACCCCAAATGCTAGTAAAGCACGTTTTTCTTCTTGTCCACTGAATATGACTTCATCTAGCCCTCTCGTTCCTCTATTAAAAAATACTGCACATTTAGTAGGTTCTCAATATTCAGAGATAAAGACTGTCACTTTCCGGAATTCCCACGCTACCTTTTCCAAGTCCCTAAATTAGTACGTGCTCTTTAGGTCCTTCTGCCTTTATCTATCCTTTCAGCAGCAGCCTCAAACTTCCAAACGTCACTGCACTATTTTAGGATGCTGGCTCCTGCCTGGACAGCAATTCTGGGAGAGGATTGGCAGTGCCTTTTTGAAGGGACACTGGTTCCTTAGGCCTTTGTTTCTGTGGCCTTCCTGAGAATGTAAGGTCCCTTGAGACCTGGCCTTCTCGGTCAGGGTGGCCCGTATTTGACCTGGACCGAATGGAGCCACTGCAGCTTTAAGCGAAAGGAGGCAAGGGAAGAGGAGGCCAGAATCAGGCGAATCTGCTGGAGTGGAGGCTTGGCCCGAGGCAGCTGCGGAAGGATGGTGCTCCCTCCTTGGAAGGAAGGTGGTTTCCCCAACTGAACCCAGAGAGGACGGGGATTCACCCAGCCTGTCAGCACCCATGTCTGTCTGCCTGTCTATTCAAAAGCACCTGAAGGAACGGCTCGTTTCATTAAATATGGGAAACTGTTAAAAGGTTTGCCTGGTAGGGTCAATCTGTGGGGCAGTCAGATTGAAAATGGGCATCTCATCAGGAACGAACGGATTTCAATGACATCCTGAAAAAGAACGCAGCAAATTATCCTGAACTCTCACAGGATTTCACACTTTACAGAAATGCTGGTTATGCCAGATATATTTGCCATCATAAGAGCTCAAAGGTTCACAAACCCCCGACATCTTGAAAGAGGATTCATAAGCAAAGGCAAGAGAGGACAACATCAAACCCAAGGGGACACGAGGTCTGACGGTGCCCGACCTGAGTTCCCAAAGTAGGTCACCCGCCCCTCCTCTCACCTGTGCTGCTCATGGAGCGCCTCCACCTTTGCTAAAAAGTCCTCATTCTGGTCCGGTATGAACTGGCTATCGGAAAGATAGCCCGGAGGATGAATGGAAGAATCACGGTCTCCAAAATGAGCTATCGAGACAGAATGAGGGGAAAGCACCTTTTCAATGTGGTCTGTATTTACAAGCATCTGTAGCATCACAAGAAAAAACACTCATTGGCAACACTCTCCCGAGAAGTTCTGCTGCCACGTGAACCTGAGCTTCTCATTAGCTCCAGAGTCCACACTTATCACCTGATCCCTACAGGCTAAGTACTGCCGTGCACGCTCCAGCCAGATCCTGTCTTCCCAAGGCCACACCAGGAGGAAAGGGGGAGCCTGTTCAAATCTAGGTTCTATTCTAATCCCACACCTCTTCCATACTCTGTGGTCAGCACAGCATTGGCGCTCATACCCCTGGCTAAAGAAAAACAAGAGAAACCACTCAGAAAAATGTCATGCTCTACATGGCAGGCACTGTGCAGGCTCTCTGTAGTATTCCAAGGTTGTTATAACACTGGACCAACCTGCTCTAAAAGATGGGTGTGGGCAGAAGAGACCACTGTCTGCTTCTTGACCTACTTCCCTGGCATTCAGGGAAATGTGGAAGAAAGGAAACCAAGGGGGTGTTCAGAGGCCACGGGGGTGGGACGGGAATAGGTGAGGCTGAAGAGTCTGAGCCCTGGCACAGCTGAGGGCACGGTTCTTAGGAAGAAGGAAACTTCTAATAGGAGTCGGAAGACAGGGAGACCGATGCTGGCGCTGTCAGGGAAATCATGCCGCGGACATGCAACTGCAGAGGAAAGAGGAAGGGGGACCTTACAGAGGGACTCCCAGGCTGGTCTTTGGGCCAAACGAGATCTGTGACTGCCACCTGCAGACAAGATTCACTGATGTTTTGGTGTGACAGGTATTCTTGAGAGTTGTGCAGTGCCCACCCTGTACAAGTGCACATAGCAGCCCTGAGAACTCAAGCCATCTGGTTATCTGGACTCTTGAAGAGACTGGGAGAAAGGACCCTGTGTGGGCAGCCAAGGATCTGGCTGGTGGGACCGAAGGACACTTGCTTCCCTTCTCCAAGACTGTCCTCCCACCTGCTATAGAAATAGGAGTGAGGAAGACTATTTTAGCTCTGATGGGCACTTAATCTAGTATTGTTTTCTTGACAAACAAAAAACCCTATTTCATCTTTTTCTTAAAAATATCAACCTTGATATTTCCAAAGGTTTTAATAAATTCTTTTTGCAGCTGGCTTCAATGTCAGGAGGCTTCTAAGGACACATGATTGAGCAGCCATTCAACAGGGAAGATTTCTAAATCAAATGACTCCTTCTCTGTCTCAAGGGAAGTTGGGGAAATCTTTGGTCATGCTTTATAGTCAGTCTCAGAAGGGAAGGAGAGGAGTGAGGTAGTTGCTTAGGTGAATTTCATCCCAAAGTTGAAAAGTCAGATGCAAGGGTATCTTTCTTTACATCTACTCAGCCTGGGGCTCACCCTCCTCAACTGCCATCACACACAAGGGCTGCTCTTTGAGATCTGCGCTGTAGTGAAGGGATCTGTGTCCTCCTTACACTGTTCCTTGAGGGCTGGGAGTGGGTCAGACTCATCTTTCGGGCCTTGTGCCCAGGCATGGCACATAGTACCTGCTCGGGTGCTTGGAACTCACCTGTAGAGAGGCTACTGCAAAGTTCAGTTTTGGAAGAGGAAAAGGGCAGAAAGCCAAGTGACCCACACATACAGACTTGGTCATGGGTGGACCACAGGCCATGAAGGCCAGCCAAATGTGGCTAAGCTGTGAACAGGAGTGTCGAGGCCGTATGAGGTAAGCATAACTGTGGCTTACAGGTGAGTTTGTGCATGGTGAGGTGTACGACAATGCATTTACAGGAAGTAATTTAGATGCCCCGACGCTGGGTCCCCAATGAAGAAAGCCCGAGAAAGCCTTAGAATCACCTCATCCAAACTCTGCATGTTGAAGGAGAACTTGAGGTCCAGAGATGAGAAGGGACCTACCCCTATCACAGAGCTATTTTTCAGCAGTCAAGACCAGAACCTGGCTAGCATTCCCACCATTCTATCAGCCTGCCTGCCACGCCTGCGGGCTACTGCTGGCCATTTGCAGATGACAGTGGTCATGTCCCCAGACGGCAACCAAATGCTGCAAATGACTTTCTTGAGCCTCAAGGCAGAGTCCTATTAAATTTTACCCTGTTGGTTGCATCAGCTCATGGAGATCTTCTTGGATCTTGACTTGGTCATCCATCATATTAACAAACAGTCCTAACCCCTGTGCCTTTCTGCAAACATGAACAGCAAGGTCCTCTTTTTAGTCAAGTCACTGACAAATGTCTGAACTTAACACAAGACCACCAGTGAACCTCCCTGTAGTGCGGTTTTCCCTTGAAATCTTAGTCGGCTACTCTGCAATGAGCTGTGTTAACCACTAGGGGGAAACAAAGTTAAACAGTCCTCGGAAACCATCTGCAAAGCACAGGGTGGTTTCCACGTTGTAGTCAATGACCAATGACATCATCCCACTAGATGCTCTTGATAACCTAGTGACAGGCCTTACTTTTATCCCCATTAAACAGATAAGGAAATAGAGACTCAAGGAAGGAACCTGCCCACTGCTGCTCAGGCTGGTAACTTGGAGCCTAGACCCTGATCACAGTCCATCTTCTTTATCTACTTACCATACGACACGCCCTAAACTCCAGAGTAACACGCTTTTCGGTTTGTGGGGAAGCAACACATGAGAAAGCTAATTATAGCAGAAAGAAAAGGAAATAAACACGTATGTAGGAAATACCTTGTCTTTTAAGTCCCATACATTCTTCTGGCTAATATTTTATATTTTGCAGGACAGAGTGTATGTCTCAGGTACTCAAATGTATGGCAGATCAAGCTGTTCTGTTGGGAAAGCGCTTATTTCCTATTCATCTAACTCCAACTTGACCTTGGAGGCTGTTCTTAAGGGGTCATCACTAGGAAGCTTTTCTACACTACCTCCCCCTGCACCCTCCTTCCCCCTCCAAGGAGAACAAAGCGCATCCCCTGTGCTCATCCTCACTGCCAGCATCAGTTGGTCCGTATCTGCCTGCCCACCAGGCTGCAGACCCTTTGCAGAGAACAGCTGTGCTCTACCTCTGCAACCTGAGGCTACTGCAGAATCCACACGTGGCAGACGCTCAGAGGCCATTATAGAACAAATATGTATTTTCAAAAACTTCATTCCTGGGGACTTCCCTGGTGGCGCAGTGATTAAGAATCCGCCTGCCAATGCAGGGGACACGGGTTCGAGACCTGGTCTGGGAAGATCCCACATGCTGCGGAGCAACTAAGTCCGTGCGCCACAACTACTGAGCCTGCATGCCACAACTACTGAAGCCCGCACGCCTAGAGCCCGTGCTCCGCAACAAACAGAAGCCACCTCAATAAAAAGCCCGCGCACCTCAACGAAGAGTAGCCCCCCCTCGCCACAACCAGAGAAAGCCCGCGTGCAGCAACAAAAGACCCAAAGCAGCCAAAAGAAAATTTTTTTAAAAAAAACAGCTTCACTCTTGGGACTTCCCTGATGGCGCTGTGGTTAAGAATCCGCCTGCCAATGCAGGGGACATGGGTTCGATCCCTGGTCTGGCAAGATCCCACATGCCGCGGAGCAACTAAGCCCGTGAGCCACAACTACTGAAGCCTGTGTGCCTAGAGCCCATGCTCCGCAACGAGAAGCCACCGCAATGAGAAGCCCGCGCACCGCAACGAAGAGTAGCCCCCACTCGCCTCAACTAGAGAAAGCCCACACGCAGCAATGAAGACTCAACACAGCCAAAAATAACTAATAAATAAATAAATTTATTTTTAAAAACCCCTTCATTCTTTGGCCCTCATAGACCCTTGACAGGCCACCAGCAATCTTCCACCATCAAGTGCTTTCAGGTTCTTTACCCACAGATCACTTTACTTTTTATCTGGTAAGAAACTGTGCTTTGTTTTGGCTTCACTGGCTACTGGTAGGCTTGTCTTCATATCAGGTGTCCCTCTGGGACAATGTGGCAAACCGTACCAGATGAAATTTAGGCTTACTCTTTTTTTTTTTTTTTTTACTCTTTGGCCATGCCCTGTGGCATGTGGGCTCTTAGTTCCCTGACCACGGATCAAACCACCGCCCCCTGCATTGGAAGCATGGCGTCTTAACCACTGGACCGCCAGGGAAGTCCCTAGGCTTAATCTTTGATCCAGCTATTTCATATCCAAGAATTAATCTTATAGAAATATATGCACAGAAGTATGGAAAAATGTGTGTAGGTATATATTTGAGGGTGGAGGAATAAGAAACTTCTACTTAAAACTGCTCGCCTGACAACCTATGATATTATTAGCATGATAGTCACGCTAATGTTTCTACTGCAGCTAGTCTGGACTTTTTAGGTGCTCATAACTTCCTTTAGCCCCTATTCTATCAGTCCTTTGCAGAGGGAAACCTGACTATTGAAGCTTAGGAATTTTATTTGGTACTCTAAATAGTTTGTTTACAACAGGCCGTTCTTTAGACAGCTTTCTTCTGGGCACAAAATACAGTACGAGTTAAACAACACTTGCCATGAGCCAGGCATATTCTAAGAGCTTTAAGTATATTTCATCTTCACTCAACCCTATGATTAGATATTATTATCACCTCCACTTGACAGATGAAGCTGAGGCCTGAAGAGGCTCAAGGTCAGGTAGGTTTAAGTGGAAGAGACAAGACCCAGGGACTATGGCTTCAGCCTGTGCTCTCACTGACTCAGTTAACAGCGATGGTCCACTAAAGAGTTTCTACTTATCACCTTCAGAGGTGATACTTGAACCAAGTAGTCATATTCCAAGTTGTCATAATCACCATCATCACCTCCATCTTACAGGTGAAAAAACAGATTCAAAGAGGTAACACCACGTTAGAAGCAGATGGAGAGCCAGATTTAAATGGAGTTTGCATCCAAAGCTATGTCCTTTCTAGTGTTCCTGCCCTTCAAACCTGAAGCTTTAGATGTGAGCACCAAACTTGCTCTGAGATGTGGGAAAACTCACTCTCCTCAGCTGATCAGCCTGGCAGAGATGGAGTCCACTGGGTCTAGTGACTACTAAGAATACAGTTGACTGGTGACCGTGCCATTTCCTACATGGATGCGACATGGCCGGGTCTGTTCCAGATGTATTATAGGGAGAGGGGAACTTTCAGATCCACCCAAGCTCGTCACTGTGCCATCTCTTCTGAGTCTCCCATTGGGGAGAAGGAGATGTAGGTTATATGGGGAGATGAACACTGAGTCTTGTCTTACTGGTGAGCAGGGCCACTGCTAAAGGTCTCTCTTCTACTTCCTGGTATCATGCAGCCACCTTGCCCTTCACCTCTCCCACATCTGTTCTTTGCTCCTGGGGAACAGGCAGCCTTAAGGCCACATCAGGAATCCCTGTCAGCATTCTCTTGCTATTTTGCCTCTTCTGAGACCAAAGCAGAGGGAGGAGCTCAGCCAGTGCCTGCCAAGACCAGTCCATCCTGCTCTCTTAACTCCCCACCACGCAGTCGGCCAAGAGGGGAACAAGCCCAGGTGGCGTGGGGCTCACAGGAAGTCTCGAGCAGCTTTGCACAAGTTCTAGTTGGTTACTGTGCTGGCCTCACACAGATAGTTAACTATAAAGTGATATTTTACCTTCCATCTGGCTATGCACCCTGTCCTTGTACACATCCGACATCTACCACAGGGCCTCACATGGAACATATTCTAATAATGTTCTGGTGACTGAAGAAGTGGATTCTTACTTCAGCTTAAACAGGCCTTGATGGAAAATTCCATCTGGACTTTCCATCCCACATGGCAGCCACTAGCCACACAGAGCTACTGAGCACTTGAAATGTGGCTAGTCCCAGTTGAGATGTGCTGGAAGTGTAAAATCTGGACTGGTTTTCAGACTTAGTATGAAAAAAATGTAAAATATCAAAATTTTTACATGGATTACATACTAAAATAATATTTTAGATACATTAATGTAATGTATTTCATTTTACTTTAACATGGCTACCAGAAAACTTAAAGTTACACATGAAGCTCCCACTGTATTTCTATCGAGCAGTGCTGCTGCAGGCCAATATATAAGCCGTCGCTCTACTGAAGCTAAAAATAAACTCCTAGGATCCCAGCAGTGTCTCAGAGTAGCACCAAGCAAGTAGCAGGAGTGACCTCCAGCAAATTCCTGAACCCGTCCGGGTCTTAGTTTCCACATCTATAAGAAGTGACTGGTAGAAGTATCTGCCCCACTGGGATTTTGTTATAGAGTCAAATCCAATTGTGAGTGAAGGCTCTGGAAAATGTAACCTGCGATAGGTATCTTCTGTTTTCTGGCCTCCCCTGGGAGGAAACCCCACTTTCCCTAATCCAACGTCCCTGAGCTGGAGGAGAGCCTAAGTCAGGGTGAAAGTGGAAATATCTGGACAGCCAGAGATATGCTGCCCAACAGGATTCCTGGGGAAGGGGGGGAAGGGACTCGGTCTAACAGGAGAGGCCAGTGAGTTTCTTAATATACCAGTCAAAACAAGCTGTCCATCTGCAAAATGCTCCTTTGTGACTTACACTGTACTGCATAGGATGCTAGAACCACCGCTGAGTTAAGAGGGCAGGTTAACCTGTCAGAAGAAAAACATATTAGGAAAGTCACCAGAACCCACGACAGCCCAAAACACTCATTGATTATGGGTAACACATGTCTTTTTCTTGGATTAACCATTAAAAAAATCACAAACAATAACAAAGAATTTTAGGATATTCAATCTCAAAAAGTAAAGATAAAAGTAACACACTAAAGAGTCTTTGAAATCAAAAGAGAATTTTTCCATGTCTAAAATAATATATATTAATACAAATACCATGAGGCTAAAGGTTTAATGTTGGCCAGGGTTTAGCTGGTCAAGAAAGGTCAGGCTCATATCACTAAGAGAAAAAGTGAGAAAAGTGTACTCTTAGATCAACGGGCAGGCAGTCTTTGTCTCTTTCTGGTAAAGACGTGAGACTTCTCATAGGGCTAACTGAATTCCTGAGTTCTGCTGACTCTGATTCTGGATTACCTGCTTTCTAGAAGGATGACATCCTCTTAGAAGGGAAAAACAGAAAAGTATTCTGAATTTTAAAACTCCTGTGAGTTCTGACTTACTTAGTTAGTCACAATGACTTAAGATTCCTAAATCTATTCACCCTCCTGAAACTTCCCATCTAGAGGGAATGGTCTGCTACCCGTCAGTTTTCCTGCCATCCACTAGAAATCCACGAACCCAGGGTTGGACTTGTTTTCCTTCTTTCCTCTTAAGCTCACTGCCCTCCCAAACACCCAGCCAATGACGCCGTCCCTGTCATAGTCCAAATCATCTTGGTTGCTCCCTTCTCTCCATTTAGCTACGGATTTCACGGTCTGCCTAGGAGCTCAGCCAGCAGATCTGGGGCAGGATCACTGCCAGGTGGAGGAACACATGAACAGAAGCAGGAGTGAGGGCTTGCAGGGTTGCGGGGGACACAGATTTTAAAAGCATTCTTCCCAGCAACCTTGTGGAAAGTGGAGAAAACATGCAGTTTCCATGGCAGCCCATGAAGTTCCCAAGATATGAGTCACCCCCAGCTCTCTGACTAATCTGGTTGGCTCACCAGGGTTTCCCTTCTGGTCAGCTGTGCTGTGTGCTGGTCCTGAAGCTGCATACAAATATGAAGGTAGCCTTCCCTATCTGAGGGGCCCCATCTTTCAAGTAACCATGTGTTCTTGCTAGAACTTCTAAATGCAGATATGTCTAGGGATGCTTGCTATATATTCGATCATGTGGAGACACAGAGAGCCCAAAGGAAGAGCAAACATCAGCATTCACTTTCCTACCAAGATGGGCTTCAATGAAATCTAAGCTGGTGTCCTTGCTACAGGGAGAGCAGGTGAATGGGATTCGGGGAAAAGCTTAGGAGAGTGGCTAAGGGGGTTCAGTCTAGATGGAAGAAACAATTCTATGAGTAAGTCAGGAAGAACAACATTTCCAAAGAATGGTGTAAATAACAAACTAAAGAACACCATGTTCTTTGACAGATTTCTTCCTTACTCTCCAGGCTTTAGGGTCTCCATCTGTCAGACAAGATCACCTATCTCTTCAGGAAGGAGGGGATGAACAAGACCTTTCAAACCCGGGAGAAACGCTAACTAGATCCACTGAGTCTGTCAAGAGATCCATGGCTACTAAGGGCTGGATGCCACCCTGACAGCCCCCCACCCCCAGAGAGACGAGGGCCGCCTGCAGGCCTGACAAGGATGTCAGGGATCTAAGCCAGGACGTGGCCCTCAACAGGTTTCTACTGATTCACACAAAACAAGGGACATAAGAAAAAATGAAGACGACCGATTTCTAATACTTGGAGAGCTAGACTGGAAGCTCCCGAGGCAGGGGTAGCGGGCCCAGCCTCACCAGACCAGCACAGTCAGTGCCCATCTCGTAACACGTGCTATTTGCAAAATATGTGTGGGGAAAACAGGTCAGTGTGTAGAAAAGAAAGACACAACTAGTTCTATCACCACAGAAGGCAGCCTGGACCCAGGACAGGGGTGGGTAATTTCAACCTAGAGTTACCCTGAAATATAAGAAGGCTGCCTCAGGAAAGCCCCTCATCCTCTTCCAGCCTTTTTTATAGATTCTGTTCCTGCCAAATCCCTCCTGCTTAAAACCCTCAACAGCGCTCCTCTGCCTGGTGGATCCAAGACGCAGGTCTCTGTTTGACAGGAAGAGCCCCCTCTCTCTCTGTTCTGCTGTAGGCCCCCAGCATGTGGTCTCCAATTGGGACCGTGCGGGGGGAGGCGATGTCCTCTCTGCCCAGCGAGATTTAACTCCTCACTTCTCCACCAACCCCAACTCGTCACAGCAATCCACACTCCTCACAAAGTTCACACCAGCATCTCCTTCTCCTAAAACCTATGATGGCTGTGGTCTCCACCGCCCATATTGGTCCCAATTGCTTCACGAGCTCCTGTCTCATTTCCCCAACCAGACTGCAAGGTCCCTCATGGAAGCACAGTGGAGGCTTCTGAAGACCCTCCTCAGTAGAAGGAAAGAGGGGGTGGGGAGGATGGGAGTAAGACGTGGCTGTTCCCACCTGTTTACCTGCCGCAGTGTCTCCTGTAAGTCAAGAAAAAACTCTGGATTTGGAGAAGGTGGCTCAGGGACCACTGACTTGGAATTTCTCCTCCCTTCCTGAGCCTCTCAGATACTTTGCAGCCACGGAGATGGTCCTGATACACAAGAAGTGCTGAAGCACGGAAGGATGCTCCTGTCTTCCAGCCAAGTTCCCCAGAGAGAAAACGAGTCACCTCTGGGTACTAAGGGGCTCAGGCTCAGAGGGGACCTAAATTGGGCTTGATCTGCCTTGCTGGATGAAGCCCGTTTTACATTCAGGATCTCTCCTTCCCTCCCTTTAAAGTTTCTCAGGTCTTTACCAGAAAGATAACTGTACCTTCTGTAATAAAATTGAAACAACATGAAATGAGGTTTGCCAATCCTCAGCTTCTCCAAATCCAGACCAAGCTAGAAACAGATGTCCCAAGCACGATGTTGTTGCCTTCTACACCCATTCTTTGTTTACATTTAATTTGTTACCAGAAATGTACGCTCATTAGATTAAAACCAGGAATTTCAGTAGCCTGGGGAAACTGACAGGAAAAGAAGAATGCAAAAGTCTCATTACCTTCCTTCACAAATATCCATCTTCAGTTGTAAGAAATACAAATGCCTATGAAATAATTGTTTTCATTAATTCACAATACTCAAATTAAAATAAGCCAAAAAAAAATTGATGAGTCAAGGACAAGACCTGCACATGTGAAAAACAAAACACACAAAGACATATTTTTGTCTCAAGTATCAGGCGCTGTTGAGTACACTGCAAAGCTACGCCCCTTCAGTAGTAATGGCTCGTGAGGCTGCCTTAGTCTCAATGGGTAGTGGCGGGGGGGTGTTTCCAGCCGGCCTCCCGCCCGCACATGCTGTCTTGGGATGGCTGAGCAAGGATGGACGGGGTGAGAGCAGCCCAAACAACCAGCTGCTGCTGCTGCCAGTGAGTGCCCCCGGCCTGGACCTTCCCAGTCAAACTGGGGGTATCTGAGAGCACCAGGACCCACGGGCAGCCCCCTGCACACCGGGGGGCTGCTGTTCTGAACATCTGCACACCTATGTTCCCTCTGTGTGAAGTTACTGAGAGTGGAGCGTCTAGGAAGACATCTCCTTGGCTGGGGTGCAAACACCCAGCTGGGCTTTTTCCTGTGTCCCAGGAACTGTGGGTGCCCGAGTAAAAGCATAGACATCAGTCATCTCCAGGCTGCCAGGCCTCCCGGGTGAACCCTGCACTTGTGAGTTCCCAGCAATGTCGCTTCAAATACTGGGACTTGATTTGTGGGCAGAACTTGGTAAGTTCTTGGTTAGTCACAGGACCCTCCATCCAGGGAGCAGGAATCACAAGCCATCAACAGTGCTGTGCAGGCCGGGAAGGGCCCTAGAGACCGTTATATTTAGGGACACAGCATACATGTGACACGTGACCTCTGGCTCCCACTCTTTGTTAAAAGCCTGGATTCACACGGGATAGACATTCCAGCATCTGGCCAAGATGACAAAAGGGAAAATTCTTGAAATCCAATGCAGATGCAGCAGAAGTGTTCGGGGCCAGGAGAGAGAATTCGGCAATTTAAACAAACCAGTCTCAATGTTCCTTCTAATTTCTATGTTTAAAGGTTAAGGTGCCAGTGTTTTGAGATGTGAATGCGTCACATGGTATTACAACCCTGTATTTGCACAGTTCTGGGCTGTGTGTGGTACTTCATAACTTATCGCCTCATTTCAACCTCGTAAGAACTCTGCGGTGGGTACCACTACCTCCATTTTTTTACTGATGAGGATACGGACGTCGTATGGGTTATGTGGGGTCCGTTATGTCTTATTTCAACCTGGACACGCATGCTATGAAAACAATCTGATTATGCTACAAATTTCTTATGCGTCTAATGACTAAAAAGCTTAGGATCCATCTCCTAACTCTGATATTACTTTGACTGTAATTATCACCAACTACTCCTACCGTGTTGGATGCCAGAGCATCGAGAGATGGTGTGACATACATTTGCTGATTCTCCCTTATTCCAAACTGGAATCTCTATCTTTTCCACCTAGGAGAACACAATTGGTCCTTTCTAGTTTGTTCCTCTATTTATCCAAGCTGAAATTCAACTGGAATTAGGTGTTCTCTCCTCCTATAATGCTACTGAGAGAAAGAAGAGAAGGAACAGAATTACAGATGATCCAGTGGTAAATCTGGACTTTCACTGACAAGCCCACCAAAGCGGAAGGTCTTCCTCGGGATGTAAAGGAGAACGGGAACCTGGAGATCCCTGTTCATCAAATGCTACTTTGTCATACATTCAGCAACGTTTCTGAGTCAACCCTAGGACATCATACACAAAGAGATCAGAATAGTGGAAGGATGCCCAAACTTAGGAGACCTCCTAGGAATCCTGAGAGAGCCTGATTCTGAGACTGCCCGTATATGAAAGTCTGTTTAGAACGGTCTAATTTATCGGAAACAGCCACTGTGGAGGCTCATAATCAAGGAGACGGTTAGCAATTAGAATAAAGGAAGTCATTTAAAAGAGATGCTTGGTATGCCTGACTTCAGAAGTGTAACGCTCATTTCTGGAGCGTACCCCAATCCATGACCTCAACTTCAGAAAAAAGCAATAAAGGCCTCCCTGCCTAGATCCTTCGTAAACAAACAGGAAAGAACAAATACCACCTCTATACTGCTCCTTTGACCCTTGAGAGGGAAATTTCTTTAAAGGGGAACTTATTTTTGCATAGGTTACAGAGCTGGGGCTTAAAAAAGATACTATGTATAATACTGTACATCAACTATACCTCAATTAAAAAAAAAAGACACTAAGTGCCAGGAATATAGGCAAAACTCTTCATTAAAGTAAAAACAAAACAAAACAAAACAATATTTTTTTGAATTAATGGTGGAAGCCTGGCCCAGCCTAAGAAGGAGATCTGGCAGTCCTGGCTATTCCCCAGCTCTGTAGGAGCCACAGGGGTGGCTGCTGCCATGACTCCTGCTGTGTTAAGAGAAATCTGTTACCCACATCCCAGAAGGTGACAGCTATACTCTACTCCACACTGGGGGGACCACCCATCTTACTATGGGAGGTTGAGTAGTGGCGTTGAGTGTCAGTCTGGAACTAGTGACTTTTAGGAGGGACACGGACAAACCGAATTTTATCTGGAACTTAGGTAAGAACAAAGTTTAGTCTATTATTTGTCTTCAGCCAAAAATCTGCCTCTCTGTAGTCTCCACCCACTGGCCGTAATGCTACCACCGAGCACATCTGATTCCCCCTTTCCCGTGACAGCCCTTGGAAGATCTGAAAGCGGCCTTCATTTCTCCGAGTCTTCTCTCCATCCTGACCTCCCTACCTTTCCTCAGATGTCCCTCAAATGACAGGGAGGCTCAGCACAAAGAAGCTTTCCCGTGGGGTACGGAAGTAGCGTCCAACGACTGAGAGGGGCCCTGGAGAAGGGCTCCCGGGTTAGGCTGGTGTGAGTGACCCCTTCACTCAGGTGCTCTGGCAGCCGCAACCCTAGGGCTGCAGCATCTCAGGGAGGACACAGGGCAATGAGGGACGACCACTGGTTTAGGCAGTGCAGGCCACACTTGGGGTGGGAACCCTTCAGTGGGGAGTAAAATCAATTTAATGAGCCACAAGTGACATTTTAAAAGAAGAAAATAGAAAACTTAAGAGTGCTTTGCAATTACTATTGTTTCATGAAATATCTGCTTCAGTAATTTGCATATATCTGTGTAATGCATTACAAAGCAAAATATATTTTTTATTGTGGGGTTATGACTACAAAAAAACACCACTGGTTAAAAACACACACACAAATATATATATATATATATATATTTATACACACACACAAATATATATAATATATACATACACACACACACACACACATATATATATAAAATCCATCATGACATTTTTTAAAGCATCCCTTGAACAGAATTTGATACTCAGTAGTAGCCTGAATATTTCCAGTAGGGAAATCCTGGTGGGGTCATTTCAAACATATTCTCGTAGATCATGTCACCACTTTGCATCCACCAGCTTATGAGTTGACCTGTTGAGCTGAGTGTCCTACACTCCCCCTTAGTCCACCAGCATGAAAAGCTGTTATGAGGAAAACTCAAGGCATCACGTGTATGTCCCGTGGTTACCCAATGAGTCATGCGGGACACCTTATACCCGCTTAAAATTTAACCTAATAGTAAACACAAGTCAAATTTCCAACGTCTTCTACTGTAGAGGGAAGAGGTGTACAAAGAAGACAAAATAGTAATAGACTAATATTTGGCCTTTAGACACATTAAAAGTTAAAATGTGATCATGTGATTACCATTTTTTTTTTTTTTAAAGGAAAAAAACGAAAGAGCTCTTTATGTCCAAGTTAATGTCTCCTCCTTGGTGACGGTCTCATGGCCACAATGGGCACAGGATAGGATTCAATAATCCTGAACATTCATTGCTTTTTTTCTGGTGGAAGAGTTTCCCTCCCTAAGAAAAACAAACGTTTCAATAACAGAGGGCTGGCTGTTGCCCTGGGGGGAGGGGAAGGAGAGGCCCAGGTGAGCTTGTAGAGTCCATGTTCAAACAGCAACAACTTTCCTGTGCCCACCCCTCCATTCCAAACACGGGTCCCCATCCAGAAAACCCACATGCCAGCTCAACACCAGGGCCAGGACCTGCGCCAAGCCTGGAGGGGTAAACAAGTCTCGCAGCCCTCTGGCCCTTATCTGTTTCACGGATTGCCTGAACCACGGATTGACGGGATTGACGGAGGCGGAGGAAAGACACTGACCCGGCCTCCTCTCCTTTGCAGCTCCTACCAACAGGGGATCTGATAGAAAGTTCTCAGTTCAGAGACCTCTCGTTCTCCTCAAGAGCTCAATCCTAGCCCCTCAGAGACACTGCGCTGTTTGACGGGCAGATGACTGTTTTACAAACTTCCTGATTGCAGCAGCAGAAACTAACTGCATTCTCTGAACACAGGTGCTCAACATGCAGGGGAAGCTGGACGGAAGAGGAAGGTAGGAGGTGGTGGATGGGAGCGTGCTGAGAACGGCACCAAATCAGGAGGCCAGAGAAGGAGGCTCAAGATGAAAATGAATTCGCCAATTAAAATTTCAATACATGTACCCCCCCAATTTTTACTGGGATTGTAACTGTTGGTGCAGTTATACCCAAGTGAAGTATCTGGCCACAGTGATAAATAAAAGAGTACATTTTCAGTGGTTACTCATTTTTATATACTAAATAGAAAACTTAAAAAAAAATGTTATTACCTGGTTTGTTCTTGCTGCAGTGTGTTGGGATCAGGTATAAAAAATCTTACTCGAAAATGCAGGGTACAGGGGATACCTCCTACAACATTTTTCAAAAACAAATTAAATTTTCCCTTTAAAAAAGTCAATGCATGCAAGTGGCTACTCTCCCATAAGGGATGCATTTTTCACTAGACCACAGCTTTTTCCATCAATAAAAGGACTAATTTCAAAACAGGAGTGCGTAAGTTAGTTAAGTGTTCAGAAATCTCCAAGTCTGCAAGAAGTAAAATATTTTTGCAACATCAGCATAAAATGAGGTATAATCTACTTCCTATTACATGTTTAACTTAGGGATGTGTTCAAACAATGCACTCCATTATCTGTATTAGGAACTTTAAAAATCCTTAAATCAACAGATTATACAAAACTCACAAAGAAGTAATCTCTCACATATATAATGATTTCATACTTTTCAAATGTGTTCATGTATACTCGTGAATTTAAATACTGCCATGACTATAAGTAGGCCAGGCTGCTCTCGACTGCTCTGTGTAACAGATCAGCCACCAGGCTTGGGGATGTGACTTGCCTTGGGTCACACAGCCAATGATAACACCAGACTTATAGCACTGAGTCTCTTGATTCTGCATTTTAAAATCATTTCTATACTGGAAAATATTTCATTCTTTTAATGTAAAGTGAATTCTAAAAATGACTAATACAGTAGCAAATATTACACAGCTAATATACTCAAATACGGCTTTATGCAACAACGCCAAGAGTCCATTTGCTTGCAAGGATAAAATTAGCCCATTTCTTTTGCTGGATGTGGCAACAGGAGAAGAGCAGATTGTGTTGCTAAGATCCCATGCTCTTCTTCACGTCAATTTCTCTCCTCTCCATTACTCCGTATATATTCACTGGCCCTTTCCAGCACTTTCTGGCTCTGTGAAACTCAAGTTTTTCCCACCCTGCCTCCCTCACCGATCTCCTCTACATTAGTTCATTATGGGCTCCACCCTCCCTTCTCAGTAGTACCCTCTGTCTTTATCTCTGGATGGTATCAAAGACTCTAATGGTGTATGTGCACCTATGAATGTACCTGTGTACAGGTACCTGGGTACCTGTGGGTGGTTCTGTAACTCTGGGTGCGTGTGCGGCCCTGCGTGTCAGCCAGGTTTGGGGCATAAGGTGCATAAAGGGGAACAGAGAGCGTGATGTTGGAAAACCAGGTGAAGGGTGCAGTGAGGTGTGGTTCGAAAACCCACCTAACTGGGAATTAACCTACAGCACTGGGATACACTCACGTGTATGTCTGTGACACTATTTACCCATGCCTTTGTTTCCTGTGAATGGAACCATGCTGTTGAAAAGGACTCTGTGTATGTTTGTGTGTGTGTGTGCGTGTGCGCGTGTGTTTGTGTTTGTGTGTTTGTGTGCGCGCGTGTGTTTGTGTGTGTGTGCTTGCGTGTTATTTGTGTGTGTGCGTGTGTGTGTGTGTGTCTTTCCCATCCTGGGTCTCACACTGGGCTGAAAAAGGCCATCCTTCTTCCCCTTTCTTTCCTATAAAATGAAATGTGGATTCCTTTGCTCTTAGCTATCTTCTTTCACCTTTCCCTTTCTTGCCCATATTTAGTGAGGACCCCTGGGGGCTGATCTGGAAGCATCTCTGCTAATTCAGAAGTCAGACAGGGAGAAGTCAGCTTACTCACGTCTCTTGGACCACCTGGAATCCAGGTACCAGATGTTACAGGTACGCTGAGGACTGGAGGAGAGAAATGGGCCACGATACACTAATACCTAGTGTTCAACCAACATGGGAAGGTCACACCCACCTTTTAACTGCTTCCTGATGGGTTTGCTTGCTTCAAGCCATCTCTGTTGAGTAAGAAAACATAAGATATAAAACCAAACCCAGCAGGAGCCCAGCACGTCTTCAAGGGAGGGTACTCACAGGAGAGTCCACTGAGTCATCACTGTGCTGCAAACCAAAATACTCCTTTTCCGTCACGCCCAAGTAGTTGTAAGCCATATCCAGGAGAACTTGACCAGTATCTTGTTTCTAGGGAAAAAAAATGTCCAGTGGGCAAAATTTTAAAACAAATTAAGAACTGGTGTTTAAAAGTCTTTATTGCAGGCAAGAAGGTGTTAAAACACCCAGAGAGATTTCATGCACACAGGTACCCTACAATAAGAAATATGAATAAGAATTTAATAAATTCCAAATTAAGAAGCCCCACGGAACATATGGAAAGTAGGGCTAAGATAAATATGATTTAAGAGAATGACATAAATTTAATTTTCTAAGATTTCTTCCTTCCTCTTAGCTGAGATTCCCAAGTGATAATGTCTAAATTGGAAAACTCAGGTATCCCAATGACAGTAAACTCTCCGTGACCTACCCACAGATTATTCACAGCAAAATGTTAATCCTCAGGTGCCATGCAAGTATACACAGGGAGGAAAACTCTACTAACAGCATGAAGGAAGACAGCTAAGAATAGGCAAATGCCATTGGAAATACCCTCCAAGTGATCTGGCAAGGGACACTGGAGGATTATCTGCTTCCCTACTCCCCGGCATCTGAAGTGAGAAGCCAGTGGAGACTTTCAACCACACTTCAAGTCCAGAGCAGGACTCAGACACCTTCGCCACTCAGTGTTTTCAGACCGGGCACAGTGCTGGGCGTGGGGACAGAGCCATACCACGTGTCCCTTCCCTGCCCCCCTGGAGAGGCCAGCCGTGCAAGCAGCAACCATAACTCGGTGTGTCAAGTGTCAAAGAACACTCGGGGCACAGTGAACACACACAGGACAACACAAATGGGTGACTCAACCTGGGGACAAGGGAAAGCAGCCCCTGACCTGGTTCTGGGAGGCTGACAGGGCTGAGCGCCACGCCCTCCCTCCAGGTGCAGGAGCTAAGAAAAGGCATCAAGCGGAAGGCCCAGCACAAAGGCACAGGGGTGGAGAATTCTCCTTTAACAGGCAGACTTCTTGGGAATCCTTTGAACCAAACCATTTAACTTAAGGGCAATGTGAGTCAGAAAGAGACCATGTATAGAACCAGCAAAGGCAGCTTTTTTGAGCACCTGATAGCAGATGATGTACCTGAAAACAGGTCACCATGACCAGGATGAGGAGAATTAGATAACTGTCACCCAGTCCTGCAGCCACTTCTCCGGGACAGTCTCACTTATCTGGCCCACAGCGTGGGAACACAAGGCACCGCCTGTGTCCTGAATACATCCCCCTTCCTGCCCCAGGGCCCCAATGCTTCCTCCACTTCCCAGGTCACCTCCCACCCCAGGGGAATCAGGACAGTGTGGAAAAGATGACCTGGTCCACATACTCTAAATCATGAGATAGTCTCCCTCCAAATTACGAGATACTCTTGATGCAAAGAGCTATCTGCTCCCCTTGTTGAAATTATTATCTGTATGATTTTATATTATGTTTAATATATATTATTAATACCTTTAATCTATTGGGCATCTACAAGGAGCCTGCCGCGGTATTCTGCACTTTTTTTTTTTTTTTTTTTTTTGGTGGTACGCGGGCCTCTCACTGTTGTGGCCTCTCCCTTTGCGGAGCGCAGGCTCCGGACGCGCGGGCTCGGCGGCCATGGCCCACGGGCCCAGTCGCTCCGCGGCATGTGGGATCTTCCCGGACAGGGGCACGAACCCGTATCCCCTGCATCGGCAGGCGGATTCTCAACCACTGCGCCACCAGCGAAGCCCCTGCACTTTTTATATATGATCTCCAATCTTCGCAGCAATGTCACATAGCTGTTAACACCATCCCCTGTGCTGATGAGCAAACAGAGGCCTCAGAGGCTCCGTGCCTTGTGCTGTCAGCCGATGATGGTCTGACTGCCTGACTCAGGAGTGTCTGATGCCAGAGTCTGCACGATACCACCACACTGCCACTCTCCCCTCTGGAGTGCATAATTCATCCATTCCAGTATCTGCACAACTCACCTGAGTTCTCAAAAGGAATTGAAATAAGATACATTTTTGATAAGAACAGCCCTCCTGGCCCGGCGCCTGCCCCACAAGAGGTCATCTCGGCTACATCAGGTCACGGTCCGTGACAGGCTCGCTCTCTGGGTGGAGCTAAGAACAGCCGACGTCCAGGTCAGCTTCCCCGAGGATGGCCGCTCCTGGCCATAAGACGACCTGGGCTGAAGAATCTTAACGCGACAGCGCAAATGACCCCCAGGAGCGGAAACATACAAAGTGACGGAGATTCGAAGTTGCAACCAGGCCCTCAAATTGAAGTTCAGTGTAAGTCAGCCTTGACCAGGCTGCTGGAAGCTTGGGAGGCAGCACAGGCAGCAGTGACAATAACAACGGCATTCGTAACTGAAGATGACTGGGTGCCCACGGAACGCCAGGCACGTGATTATCACTCTGGGTGGATGCCGTCCGCACTCTCCTCTACAGGGCTCATCACTCCTCCTCCTTAAAATACATCCTTACCTTGGATTCTCATTCCCTCTTGGCCTCCCCTGATCTCCCTGGACAGCCCCGCTTGCTCCTCATCCCCCTAGCCGTTGAACGCCAAACCTCATTCGTATCTTCTGTCTACTCACTTCTCAGGTGATCCTGAAGTACCACTTCTACCCTGGTAACACCCACATACGTATCCCAGCCTAAACCCTTCCCTTAAACTCCTCTTTTGTACACCTAATGCCATTTCTACACAGACAAGTAACAGGCATCTCAAACTCACCATGTCCGAAACGGAACCAGTTATTTCTGCCCCCAAACCTGCTCCTCTTGAAGGCTTTCCCGTTTCTATAAATTGCAGCTCCATCTTGCCCACTGCTCAGGCCAAAAACCTTGGGAGTCACCTTGCGGCCTCTTTCACATCCCAAATCCCACTGGTTCCACCTTTAAAGTATTTCCAGACTTGGTTTACTCTTAGCCACATCACCACCCTGTCCAATCATCACGGTCTCTCCCATAGACTAACAGTCTCAGCCCTTGCCCCACCCCCTCCCCCAGTTTAATGTCGACCGAGCATCCAGAGTGATACTTGAGTCAGATCACGTCAGGTCTCTGCCCAAACTCACCAATGCAGACCAGAGCCAGTGCTCAGAATGACCTACAAGGCTCTACACAATCCCCCTATCCCAGCAAGAGGAAAAAAGTTACGTTAAAAAAGTAACAAGGGCTTCCCTGGTGGCGCAGTGGTTGACAGTCCGCCTGCCGATGCAGGGCACATGGGTTCGTGCCCTGGTCCGGGAAGATCCCACATGCCGCGGAGCGGCTGGGCCCGTGAGCCGTGGCCGCTGAGCCTGCGCTTCTGGAGCCTGTGCTCCGCAATGGGAGAGGCCACAACAGTGAGAGGCCCGCATACCGGGGGAAAAAAAAAAGTAACAAAACAAAAAAAGTCCCACCTATTTTATTACGGAAAAAGTTGGGTTTTTTCTCCAGACTTAAGTGGAAAAGAGGAAAAACTTAACTATTTGCACCAAAATGTTCTGCTGTGACATAGGAAAATAAGTACAGTGTTATATTCCATCCTTTTTATCGGTGTTTTTTCTGTCTGTACCATCTGCTGTGTTCATTTCTCCAAACTCACGTCCACCTTGATGTGGGAGTAGGGGATAATCTTGTCGAAAGGCACATTGGTGCATGTGTGTCTGCTAGCTCACTTGTCCTTGACAATATTTTACAATATTAAAGAAAATCTTTTGAAACGGCTGTTAGGAAAAACAAAACAAAACAAAACAACCCATCACCTGTTATCTCTCTGACCTCATCGCCTCCTCCCCTCCTCCTTCCTCATTACACTCTAGACGCACTGGCTTCTAGCCTGTTCTGCAACCATGCTAAGGGAAGGGGACCCCGCCTCAGGGCCTTTGCTCTGCTGTTTCTTCTACCTGGAATGCGCTTCCTCCTGAGAACCACACAGTTCCTCCCCTTACTTCCTTTAGGTCACCTCTGAAATGTCATCGTATGAGTGAGGTCTTCCCAAATCTCTTCTATAAGATGACAAATGACAACCCCATCCCTTGCCCTGTCCTTAACTCTCCACCTTCCTTATTCCGATTTTTCTTCTAAGTACATGATACCGCCTGACATAGTACACATTTGTTTATGGTCTGTTTCCTCCCTCTAGGATGTAAGCTTTAAAAGGGCAGGGATTTTGCTCTGTTTTGTTCACTGCTGTATTCTTTGTACCCAGAACAAAGCCTGGCATGTAGTAGGTGCTCAGTAAACATGTGCTGAATAAACCTTCATGTTCTTGTCGGGAAGAAGATATATGGCTGAGGAATAGCTCCAAGACAGACAACATAAATTTTAACAAAGGAGCCATGCCCGAACTAAGCTGTCACTTTACAGCAACTGGAAGAGACCTTCGGGGCCTCTACAGAGCAGCCACCGTGCAGCGACTTCACGCACACTGCCCTCTTCTCTTGCCTGCTCAGCCATCAACGTCCACAGTGACCTGGGGTCAGCAGGAGGCAAACTCATGGGTCGGGGAAGACCCCAGCAGGGACCACTTTTTGTCACCCTTCAAATTCTTGTGGCCTTCTAACATCCCCCAGTTGTTCTCCGGTACCCTCTCTTCTCTTTCTGACGCCTTCCATTGCACACTGAATTTTCCAGTTTGGAGCAGATGCTGGCAGCCAATCTGGGGTTGGAGGCGACCCCCTTAGAACTGGCCAGAGGATGGGAGAGACAGGAAAAGGTCACGAATGCCCAGTGGTGATTGGGGAGGGGCGAGGCAGCAGGGACGGCTACTGGTCAGGCATCTTACTGCTGACGTAGGACTGGAGACCCCGTTTCTAGCCCTGCCTCTGCTTGAGGTGGGACAAGCCAGGCCCTCCCTGAGCCCTGCCATCTGGGAGGCTAACTATCTCACTACCCTCCAGAAAGGACCCACCATTTACCATTTGCACATTTAATGAGTACCTGCTGTGAGGCAGGCACAGGGGAAACGACACTATTGCCATTCTCCAGGAGCTCACAGTTTAAAGAGTGACATATAACCTGATAATTACAACTACTATTCATGCAACGTGACAGGGGCCCTAATAAAGCGTACACAGGGCACCATTATTGGAGAATCAGCTCAGGAAGTCAAAGACATCCCAGAAGCAGTAACATCTAAGACTCACACAGTTCACAAAGAAGAGGGGGGAAGACACGCTAGGTAGAAGCAAGAATATGGGCAAAGTTTTTAAGGTTATTTCTAGTTCAATCTCAACATACAAGATCTGAGACCTCAAGCTTTTAATTTAAAATAATTTCTCTTCATTTCATAAATCAAGAGATGAAAAGTATTTCTTAGGGGCATTAATTCAGAAAAAATTAAGTTTGGAGAACTCACATTAACTTTAAAGGTCTGTACCAAGCCATCTAGAAAGCAGACGCTGCAGATGACTTCGGATCGTGTTTTCTCTTTGGGTAATTCTGAGGTGCGTATGTTATTAATTCTTCCACCGAACGCACGTAACCGGGAGGTCATAACTATCGTTGAGTAACCTGTAACAGAAGACACACCTGGTTAGCTCTGATGTGCAAATTACCAGTTCCACGTGAACATACCTCCTATTCCATCCATCTCTCACCTGTCTGCCTTGACCCTCACAAAACTGTCTGAAGAGCTCAGATAAATGAGAGCCAGATAACAGACCATGTTTCCATCTGAGTTTCGACTTCTAAGCAGCTTTAAACAATATTTATTGCTCAATTATAACATGTTCAGAGAATTATATGGCTTATTTGTGTCTTATTATCTCCCTGGTCTAAATCTTCTAAATTTATATTTCCTAGGTTTTAAATTTGTTAATGTTTTACAACTTTATATATTTGTGTATTATACCTCTAAGGTTTTACAGAACTAAATGTGATACAAAAATGATTTAAAATATGAAGATATTTATTGATCAATTAGACTACATTAAGAACATCTATTCATTAAAAGACTAAAAAAAAAAAAAAAGACCCACAGAGATATTTGTGATATATAACTACAAAGAATATATAAAGAGCTCCTACAAATCAAAAAGAGAAAAAACAAACAACTAGGTAGAAAATGGGAACATTAGTTGTCAAAGGAATGCAAACTAAAACCTCAAAGCAACAGAACCACACCCCCACCGGAATGGCTATGATGAAATCCAACAAAACCAAGGGTTGGCCATGGTGTGGAGTAACTGGAACTCTCGGGCACGGCTAGTGAGGATGTAAATTAGTGCAGCTACTTTGGAAAACTGTTTGGCAGTATCTACGAGAGCTGAACATATGCACATTCTGTGAAATAATTCCACTCTTAGGCATATTCCCAACAGAAAAGTATACATTTATCCATTAAAAGACATGCATTAAGAATTTTCATAATAGCTCCAAATTGTAAAAGATCCAACAGAACGGATAAACTGTGGTGGAGTCCCACCATGCATGACTACACAGCAAAGGAAATAAATGAACTACTGGGACACACAACACGAATTCCTCTAGTGTTGTGCTGAGCAAAAGCATCCAGACTCAATAGATGACCTGCATAGCGTGATTCCATTTACATAAAGTTCAGAATAGGCAAAACTAATCAACAGAAGACAGGATAGCAGTTACCTCTGCATGTAGTGACTGGGGGGTGTCCAGGGGTCTTCTGGGATGCTTATATTCCATCTCTTAATTGGGGTGCTAATAACCCTGGTGTACTCACTTTGTGAAAATCCACCAAGCTCTACCCTTATGATCTGTGCTCTTTTTTTGTATGTATATTTCAACAAAGTTTACTTTAAAAATACATGAACGAAGAGGGAATTAGAGAGCAGTTTAAAAATCTGAGCATGGTACATTAGGGAACAGTCATGAAAGCGGTTTTATCAGTGAATGCGATTGTGAAGTCTTAGACTAACAGACTAAAGCAGTATGCAACCGAGCACATGGTCACTTCGTGCCGGCGGGAGGGACAAGGGTCCAGGCCAGCTCCTCAGCTTAGGAACGGAGGTATAAATCTGACAAGATTGGGTGGAAGAGCAGATAAAGATGAAGGACTTAAGAGCAATTTAATGCTCTTTTAAAAATTAATTCTCTGTAAACTTTCTATCATGAGCCGGGCCTTTGCACATGCTGTTCCTTCTGCCTGGGAAGCTCTTTCTGCTTTTCTTCACCTGAGGAACTCCTACTCAGGCCTCAGTGCTCGGCACAAGGATCACCTCCTCAGGGAAGCCTTCCCTGGCGTCCCTAACGACTCATATATTTGTTATAGGCTCTCTCCAGTGCTCATCATAATTTCACATTTATAACTGATGATGTATTTAGTATCTGCTTCTGCCGCTAGAAGCTGAACTTCACGAGGGCAGGAACTGGGTCTGGTTTTGCTCACTGCATCTCCAATACCTAGCTCCGGCAAGCAGTCAATAAATATCTGAATGAATCAATGAATAAAATGAAATATGAAGCCAAGACTGATAGTCTGGAAAAAAATAGTACAACCTGATAGACAAACTTGGGTTGGTGGGAAGAGGCAGGACAAAAGGATGGGATGAGAGTGGAGGCTTCAGTTAGAACACAGAGTGGTGGTGTCCCATAGGCCAATGCCCCTCACGCTGTAACGTGCACACAGATCACTTGGGGATCTTGTTAAGATGCAAACTTGAACGCAAGCAGGTCTGGGCGGGGTCTGAGAACCTGCATTTCTCGGACCCCCGGGTAACGCTGAGGCTGCTGATCCAGGGTCCACACTGTGAAGGGCAGTCACACACAGCCAGAGAAGCAGCACCAATATGTCAGGGCGGGGCCAGAGATCAAGATTCGGAAATCAGAAGCAAGGAAGATATGAGGACAAAGCTGACTAGAGGCCTGAGGAGAGTCAAGCCTCAGGGAACCACAGAAGCACAGCTAGCTGCAGGCAGTGAAAACACAGAGGGGATGAAAGCTATGTAGAAGATACACCCAGGACAGAAGGGCGCCCTTGGCCCCTAATCCTATTTCAGAAGCTCCAAGAAAACCTCCCTGCTTCTGCAGATGGGGATAGGAAACCTCAAATATTAATAAAAAAGATTCCTGGGACTGGCAGTGGAAGGGAACTTGTTGTCACTTACAAAATTCCACCACGCCACCACCTCCACCTTGCCCTTTCCAAGGAAAATGTCATCAGAAGCAGGGATGCGTTTTCTGAGTAAGACCAAAAGTTATCAAAAGACAACAAATGTGTTCCATAATGCTTTAACTACACTGAATTTGAAATGCCCAATTTATTGTTTAGTCCTTGTCTGAAGAATTTCGGGTGGGTTATAAAATTCTTTTAAAAGATATAATAGGACAATTTCAAGTGTGGCTCTTAGTGGGAGGTGCAGAGCAGAATTACCTGGAGAGCTTTCAGAAAATATGCCTGTCCCTGCCCCACCCACAGATGGTGATTCAGCACTCTGGGGTGTGGTGTTAGAATGACATTCCTTTTGGGAAGCCCTCAAAGGAAGGGTCAGGCCTGCATCGGCTAGAGGAGAGGAGCGGAGCAGGTTTTCATGGAACCTCAGGGTGGTGTTTCAGATGGTCGGACTTAGAACACAGTCAACCCTCCGTATCCAAGGGTTCCATGTCCTTGGATTCAACCAACCACGGATCAAAAATATTCAGGAAAAAAAAAATTCCAGAAAAGTTGGAAAAAGCAAAACTTGAATTTGCCATGAGCCTACAACTAGTTACATAGCATTTATGTCATACATACTTACAACTATTTACTTAGCATTTACACTGCATTAGGCATTATAATTAATCTAGAGATGATTTAAAGTATATTAAAGTATGTGCATAGGTTATATGCAAATACTATGCCACTATGTATAAGGGACTTAAGCATCCTTAGATTTTGGTGTCCAAGGTTGGCGGTGGGGTCGGGGGGCAGGTCCTGGAACCAATCCCCTTCAGATAACTGAGGGACAACTGTATAGGTTCCGCAAAATCTGAGCCATTCAGAGGGTATACATGCAAGACTTGGGCAGCTGCTCAGAGCAGCTAAAACTGAGAGCAAATCACATCACAACCCTGGACAGAAAAAAACCAAGGGTGATTTCAAACAGGAGCCTCCAAATGAAAGTCACATGGGCTGACACGGCAAAGGTAGGGCTGATTTTCACACCACTCTCACCTGAGCAGCTCCGTGTCCAGTGCCAGCATGTGTACCCGTGGGAACTTACTAACTTAACCAGGGTTAATGGTGTTCCCAGCGTGATCCTGTAGCCATCTGCTGACAAACTCAAGTAGACCAGCAACCCAGAAGAGACCTACGTTTTCCTCCTCACATGATCTCTGATTGTTACATAAAGGGCTTGGGACCCAACAACATCATAATTTAGGTTATTTCATGAAAGTTGCAGAAACGTTCTCCCCACAATTATTCCCAAAGCAAACCTTAATAAGAGCGAGCCTGATGCTGAATAACCACATAATTGAGTCATGTGGTGTTTTCCGATTGTCTTGAAATTTTATCTTAAACAATCCGGTCAGGACAATGGATGATGACTAACAAGCCCTGTTTCCTGTACCGCGGCAATTAGGGAACTTGAGGTTTCTATGGCTTCCTTTATAAGCCTCTTAATTCTAAACAAAGCTACAACCCAACCAGGAACACACTGGCCTCTCCAACCACAGATGATTTCATCTGCAGCTGATGCACTTTACAACATGGAAGCCCAGCTGGTTCTTTGCGTTAAGAAACAAACAAACAAACAAACAAACAAACACAACAGTTACAGCTTTAGAATCTGCTTTGCACAATAACAATAGAGGTTCTACTGTGACTTTAGTTTTTAACAAAGATTATACTTGCAAAACATTATAGACCTAGGCAACATCTCAGTGCAATGGGATGGTGGGAGCCCACTACATGCCATGAGCCATAGGATCACCATGTGTAAATGCCTACACAATGTGACACATACCACTCAATAGAAGGCATTTTTAGACAATCTGCTGTGTTCTGACTTATGATTTCAAATCCATGCTGTGAAAGCTTGTTTCAGACAAAGTGTGGTTTGAACTTGTTTTGAATAGCCTGTTTTGATGAATTGGCTTTGAAGTTGGCTATTAGGACTTTCTTATCCAACTCTCGGACCTGTAGTGGAGAGGACCATCATGTCACTGACACTACAGTAACAGCTTGGTGGCCATCACATGATGGACTAAACACGAAGAGGTTGACCAGCAACTCGAGAGTGTTTGGCCTGGGCAAAGCTACTCTTCGCTGATCTAAATAGCTCTCCAAAGGTCTTGAGACACCTACTCCTGCCAGGCCCAGGCTACTTTTGGTCAACAGCGATGTTAAACGGTGCAGCAGTCTCAGGAAGAAAAGGGACATCTGTTCCTGCCTTGGCGAGGCTACTCCTCATAGGCAGTGGTGCCAGCCACGTAACGGTTCCTGGAATAATAACCTTCGGAGCAGTCCACCCTGCCTGGCAACACTGGTGCAATCGCCCATAAGCTACATGCCCCAGAGGTGAGGGACCTAAACCAGCAGCTTTTGGTTGGAAGGATGAACTCTACGAGAACCACCTCCTAGAAAGGTACATCTCAACTAAACTTGGAATTTTTCTTTCATCTCCCCATTGCCTGGAACAACAGTGTAATCACTGTGTCATTGGTTTGCAGTATGTTCTTTCTTTCTTGGCTTATTAAGAGACATCATCCGTATGAATGAAAAACGTTGCCTGCCCTATCAGTGAACAAGGGATGTTGCAGCCATCAAGCCACTACAGCCACTGCCCCTGAAGGTGAGCCCTGAGGGAACTCAGGATGGAGACAAACGGGGCTGCCCACTGCCAGGCGCTCAGCCAATGCAGCCACCCTCAACGGTGCACCCAACGGTTAGGGAACTCTGGATGGGAAAGAACTGGATACTGGCCCTAAAGAGCTAAGGTGCATATCAAAGGAATGATTTCAGTGAGCCCAGACTCTTGCATCTTCCCATACATAGAAAAGCACTAAATTCCTTAATTTGAGATATCCGGTTTTCTTTAATGAACAGTTTGAAGTTCCAAATACTTGGTCACTGCTGAAAACACTCCCTATATATCCTGCTCCTCCCTTACCTCTTCAGAACAGTCTCTCAGGGCTATCTGAGAGGCTGCCTGCTGGGCTCGAAGTCCTCAGAAAGTCTGCCAAATAAAACATAATGCTCAACTTTTAGGTTGTGCATTTTTTTTCAGTCAACATCCTGTATGCTATTGGCTTGTGACATATTAAAAATTATAATTCCCACAGTGAACACATGAAAAATAAATTATCCGTAAAGACAGCCTCAGTCTCTGAGCATAATTTGCCCAAACTAACAAACAAACAAAAACAATGCTAAGCTTCCAGTGCCATCAGGTGCTGACTGCAGATTGTGGATTTTGTAGCGCAATCCTGATTTCAAATACTTACAGATATACTGTACTAGTGTTTCCTGCCGTTGTTGTAGATGTGATATACCTGTCAGCTACTTTACCAACTCAATGGACCCTAAAGCAGGAGCCCACTGCCCGGGGCATGGGTGCCCTCGTGGTCAGGGTTGGCTCACAAGGCTTCTATCACTTGCCCTGGAGGCCGAGACAGGGAAGAAGTGATGCTTTGTTTCCTGAGGGGCTACACGCTGACCTGGGGCCCTTTGTTTTTTCACAAGCCAATGAACCACAGGCAGGAAGAAGGGAGAGGAGTAGTCTTCTCCACTAGAGAAAGTCAGAAAGCAACCCAACTCCATTTTGATCATTTCAAAAAGAAGTGTTAAAGTTATTTCATACCCTTGTTTTTAAGAATAAGAGCTAGATCTCTAACTCAAGAGTGCAAAAGTTTCAGTTAGGAAAAAAAAAAGAAAAAAAAAAGAACAAAGCAGTCCTGATTTTAAAACACCTAATTTGTGAGTAGACCACACAAATGAACCACAGCTGGCTCCCTACGGGAATCAACCTGAATCATCCTCAAGCTGACCTAGGCCAATGCTACCACCTAGTGGCCACCAGAGGAACACACCTCACCTCCTAGCATGACTTTCTGCTTTCCTCCCTCTTCCTCAAGGGAAACGTGGATAGTTATGCTTTCTCGTTTATCATCCACGTTTCAGCTCATTTTAAAAATCTCCCAGAATATATAAGGCCTTCTCTGTCACCCAATTCCCTCCCTTTCCCTAGTGAACTCAGGAAAGCGTTCTTCCCTTTTTTTTTTTTCCTTTTTTTGGCTATTTACGAGCCCCAACAGGTGTCTGATCAGCAGAAGACGGAACTCTAGATGGAAAAGTAATAAACATTCATATACAATCAGCCATGCTAGGCGGCTGACTCAGATTACGAGCTTCTCAAATACCAGTATGTAATGTATTTAATTAAGATAGATGTTTTATTTGTTTAGCTGCTAATACCAATATTGCTTCCTCCTCCTTTCCACTGTAAACACAGCAGCTGGGCTGCATCATGGGCTAACCGAGTCTGGGCTGGGGTGGGGCCAGCAGGGGCCTTAATAATCACTCGCATCACTCCCGACCACTCCGCATACCAACAGGAAAACCACCACTTTCCGGTTCTTGGTTGCACCTCCCACAAGGCCAGCTTCTAAGTTCCAATCTGTTCTTAGCCTGGGCCTAAGTGTTCCTTACACCCTGCTGAAGTAAGTAATTAGGGGGTATTCCCTCCTAAAGATAAAACTTACAAATATCTGGATGGGGATTTATCATTTATCAAGCACTAGATCAAGATTAGATCAAACTGCAACAATGTATACTTAATATTTAAGTTGCTAAAAAAGAAACAGTGATTAAAAGGAGACTCTTTTTAACCAGAGACTTAAACAAAACTTTAGTGTACTTAAGAGTCATCTGGGGAGCTTGTTAAAATACAGATTCTTGGGTACCACCCACAGAGATTCTAGTTTAGTAAGAACCCAGGAGACTGCATTTTAAAACTTGCAATTTTTTTTGAGCTTAGAGAAAAGCTGCAAGAAAAATGAAACTCCTGTACATCCCCGTTGGCCTGGATTCAACTTAACATTTTGTCACATATGCTTTCTCTCCCCTGAACATACACATACCACACCCCCAAAGCTTTCTAATGAACACTTGAAAGTTGTAGATATCATGCCCCTTTACCTCTAAATATTTTAGCAGGTATCTCCCAGCAACAAGGACATTTCATAAGCACAGTACAATTATCAAATTGAGGAAATTTTTTTTTTTAGAATATGTATGTCAAAATGTATGTTTATCATCAAGATTTATGCCGTGACTTGCAAACCTCAAGGCACTATTTTTTTTTTTTCAAATTTATTATTTTTGGCTGTGTTGGGTCTTTGTTACCGTGCACGGGCTTTCTCTAGTTGTGGCGAGCGGGGGCTACTCTTTGTTGCAGTGCGCAGACTTCTCATTGTGGTGGCTTCTCTTGTGGCGGAGCACGGGCTCTAGGTGCGCGGGCTTCAGTAGTTGTGGCTCATGGCCTCTAGAGCACAGGCTCAGTAGTTGTGGCGCACAGGCTTAGCTGCTCTGTGGCATGTGGGATCTTCCCGGACCAGGGCTCAAACCCATGTCCCCTGCATTGGCAGACAGACCCCTAACCACTGCGCCACCAGGGAAGCCCCCAAATTGAGGAAATTTAACATCAATAAAGCACTTATAGTCCATGCTAAAATTTAGAAAATTGTTCTGATGGTGTCCCTTTATTTCTTTCCTCCTGAGCACCAAGGCAGTGGAAAACTCTTAATCAGATACTTCCTTTCAGTTTTGACCGTCTGTGTCTCCAGTCAGGGGCTTGGATAGGTCAGCACCCCATGTCAGCTTTCCCGTCTATATTACAAGTCGCTTCCCAGAGCCAAAGAGGGTTGTCTATAGCTTAGCTGCCCCATCACTCAGTCTGGGGAAGCACTTCCTTAAGGCAATGTTGAAATAACAGACTCCAGTCTAGACGCTGGTGCTGGAATTAGCGCTGTGGTCATAACAGAGGAAGAAAGCAACATGAAAATAAATTTGGTTCAGAAAGGATTCTATCATGTGATATTTTCTAACCAGATGTCTCCATTTGTTCAAATTAGTTCACCTCTTTCACAGACAGCAATTCTTAACAATTCATAATATCCAAGTTATAAAAAAAAGACCATAGTGCCTTCTGTTATGCACACTCTCGTAAGTGGGTGACAGTCAACTACCACTGTCTTAAGGAAGAAGAGAAAAAGATATACATGCATTTTGTATGATTTATTAGCTTTGCAAATGTTAATAAAACTCACTCCAACTAATTAAAAACCGGTGATTTTAGTTCATCTGTGACATGCCCATATCTTAAAAAAACGATTTCACTTTATTAATTTTACATTATGTACAGCTGATAACCATACTACCATACAACTGGTACATGGAATTTAATATTCATCATTACTATAATTTTTGTAAATTTATCAACACTACCTTCTGCCATTTTTTTCCCCGCTTACTTGGCTTTAATTTCCAAAGTACAACACTGCATAATAATACAAAGATAAATATACTAACTTATTTTAAAAACTAGTTTAGGGCTTCCCTGGTGGCGCAGTGATTGAGAGTCCACCTGCCGATGCGGGTGGGACACGGGTTCGTGCCCCGGTCCGGGAAGATCCCACATGCCGCGGAGCGGCTGGGCCCGTGAGCCATGGCCGCTGAGCCTGCGCGTCCGGAGCCTGTGCTCCTCAACGGGAGAGGCCAGAGGCCCGCGTACCGCAAAAAATAAATAAAAAAATAAATAAAATAAAAACTAGTTTAGAATGTAAACACAATCACTACTGAATACTTACTAAATTAGAAAAATCTATTCATTAAGGGAGGCATTTTCATGTTGCTAATTCAATGGTAAAGCCAATAAACTAATTTGTCGTGGGCCTACACACCGAAAAAATTTTAAATAACATATTTAAAGCTTTAAGCCTGCTAATTAATACAATAATCACAGTTGACAATGGAAGTATTGGTGCACAAGACTTATTTTTAATTTGGGTATGCATATATAAAAGTATTTAATGCCTTTTATTTAGAAAAAATGCTTCCGTGAATGCATTTATGAGTTTTTAACTCTGACTTCACATTATTCACCGCGTGGGAGAAAATGCTCACACAAGTCTCCTTAACACCACACACAGCTTAACACCCACATTATCCTGCAATTATTAATCCTTCTTTTTCTAGTTTAGTTTTTTTAATTGAAGTATAGTTGATTTACAATGTTGTGCTAGCTTCAGGTGTACAGCACAGTGATTCAGTAATACATACATATATATGTACACACACACACACACACACACACACACACACACACATATTCTTTTTCAGGTTCTTTTCTCATATAGGTTATTACAAAAATTGAGTAGAGAGTTCCCTGTGCTATATATACAGTAGGTCCTTGTTGTTTGTTTTATATATAGCAGTGTATACATGTTAATCCCAACCTCCTAATTTATCCCTCCCCCCCTGCAATTACTAATCCTAATACTCCAGAAGTACCATCTTGGGATCAAATCCTTTACTCCATAGAGCCGGTAACTTGCCCAGGGAGTGGACCTCCAACCGGTAGCCCCTGAGAAGCAGGGTGGGGTAATCTGTAGGATCAGTTGTGTTCCAACGGAGACCTGTAATTAGCACCCTTGTTCTCTACAACTTCAAAATGTCAAATAGTTTTCTTATTATGGAGTTGGGTTTATTTATAGGTTCGACACCATGACACTTGCAAAACTAACCAAAGAAAAGGTATACTTGATACCGGGAAGATAACAAGAAGTAGTTTTAAGCTCCCTGAAGGGCAAGACCAAGAATGCTGTGGGAGCTGCAGGCATTTCGGGACAGAGGTGATGTTGCTATAAAGAGAAACCAACCTCTGACGTCCCGCGAGCTGAGTGTCCAGGGCTGTGATGAGAAGCCGCCTAGCACCTGAAACACAGAGCTTGCTCCTAGGCGACCAGAAAACACGTTCGACCTGTGAGGACGTTAAATGACATCATCACCTTTTTTTTTCCTCTTTCTTGAAGTACCACCGAGGAAAAAAGCACAAATCCAAGTGTAAGAGTGCTGCTCTCAAGAAGGCTGGAGGAGCTGCCTCACACCCCTTTGAAACATGATGCCCCCTCCCAGGGACCAGTCTCCCAAATTTTAACACCATTTTCATGAGATTTTTTAAATGAGATTTTTAGAAGTTAAAAATAAATGTTTAGGGAAAGGTTATCACGGTGTAGTGTTAAACCACGTATTTCACAGGACCCAAGCCTTCTGGAGCCACTTCTCCACGCACGTGGATGCTTCACTGGGGAGAAATGAGAAGGGCTGTGTCCCAGTCTCCCCACCCCGAGCATGTCTGAACAGTGACTGGTCAAGTCCCCCATTACGTACCACATCAGTGAACCCAGAAACTTCAGAGGCCAGCAAGCCCGCCTCTTGCTGGAAGAAGAAAGGGGACATCTGCCAGCTGTGGAGGGACTGAATCAAACCACGCTGGGGGAGATGACTTGTGGGACCTACCACCAGACAAGCTGTCAACAGCCTCCAAGCCAAATCCCTGTATGGGACTAGGACCACAGTTTCACAGACCCATCCATCTTGTTTATGATTACTTCCAGCTTTTGTTATTACTTTGGCAGGAGTTCCGTACCTTTTACTCACTCAGTATTTACTTACTGGGCACCTGCTCTGTGCCAGGCCGAGGGAGTAGGGTGGGGGAAGGCACAGATGCCTGGAGTTTCGAGTTCTAAGGGGGATGAAAGCCCAGGGTGCCAGGGAGCAGGAAGGCTCCCGACCCGAGCCAGGTAGGCTGGGGTGGGTGGCGGGACCAGCACACAAAGGCTCCATGGGGAAGCTTGCAGGATAAAGGGAAACTAGCCGGTTAGAAGCAGTGGCAGTCCAGAAACTGCACACGACATGTGCAAAGGCCAGGAGGGGAAATACATGCACGTTTTAGGAACCCCACAGAAACAGATTTATTAGTCAGAGTGTCTGAGGAATAACTGAAATCCTAGAGAAATCTGAGGGAGGAGACTAGGTTCTTCAAAAATCCAGGATGTCACACAGAAGGGGAAATAGGATATGGTGTGAGGCTGTGGGAAGGTCAGCCTCAGTGGAATCAAGCAGAGATGTGGATTGGAACCCCAGCTTACACTTACCAGCTGTGTGAACTTAACAGATCACTCACCCTCCCCGAGACTCAGTTTCCTTACCTATAGAAAGGTGGAAATTCTGTTTTCCAAGGTTGTTTTAAGCACTGAAGGTAACATGTATGCATACTAACCGGCACTAGCAGGGCCCGATCAATGGTACTTATTACTACTACCATGATTAGACTGACTGTTTCAGACCCCAAGGGTTCAATAGGTGGAAGATGGAAGGAAAAAACAAAACAAAACAAAAAAACCAGAAGGAAGAGCTTTTGGACACTCAGGGTTGCACAAATACGGAAGGGACTGCCTTGGGAGAGAGGGAGCTCCCCGTCACTAGAGGTGATCAAGCAGAGAAGGTGGATATGGCCCTTGGTGAGTAAGTTGCAGAGGGCAGGCTGGCACTGGAAGGGGTAGGAGAGATGAACTTCCCGCTTCCAGGACCAAGATTCTATTATGACTTCTGTTTCGACAGTGCCAAAACCCACTCAAAGTGGTACTGTCCAAAACTGGATTTCTTAAATGGATTTCTCATGGGAAATAATTCTAAATGGATACCTCCATCTTGGGAAAAAAACGGCCCATCAGACTATGAAATAGAGGGTAAAACAATATGAAGACAAAAAGCAGTATGTAAAGCTAAAAATATAGACAATGGAATCTGTCTTATATTAAGCAGTTTCTACCTAAAATTAAGCAACCCGTCTCCTCTCATTCTCCCTTTGAATAGTTCCACTGGGCCCCAAACAGACTGGAAAACAGGATAGAATAAATTTACTCTACAGGGACATGAATCAAGTTGCATCAACTTTACAAAAATACTGTGCTAATATTTGCCCTTGGGGCACAGACACGCCCATTTGGGTGTCAGTCCATAATATTTCTTTTTTTTATTATTATTTTTTTATTTTGTTTATTTTTGGCTGTGTTGGGTCTTCATTTCTGTGCTAGGGCTTTCTCTAGTTGTGGCAAGAGGGGGCCACTCTTCATCGTGGTGCGCGGGCCTCTCACTATCGCGGCCTCTTTTGTTGCGGAGCACAGGCTCCAGACGCGCAGGCTCAGTAGTTGTGGCTCACGGGCCCAGTTGCTCCGCGGCATGTGGGACCTTCCCAGACCAGGGCTCGAACCCGTGTCCCCTGCATTAGCAGGCAGATTCTCAACCACTGCGCCACCAGGGAAGCCCAGTCCATAATATTTCTATCTTAGGTTCCAGCCCCCACCCCTTTACAGACAAAAGCAGCAGAAGCCTTCAGAAAAGAAAACAGCCAAAGTCACTTTGAAAGGTTTGAGATGTGCTAATCGCAGCACATCCCAGCCAAGAAGCTGGAATCTCACAACTGGACCTTCCCGCCAGCTCTGCTCTTGCCAAGGAGTCTGAAGCCAGCAGCAGCCTGGCCAGAGAAACCCAATCCTCACCACCAGCAGCCCTCACCATAATTTTATCTCAAGGAAGCACAGAAATATACTCCCCCCACCCCCGCACCAGTACCGCCCTATTTGTCTGTAATCAGCGAAGTGACCTGGGAAGTTACTACTCCATTTCTTTTTAGCTCAGTTTTCCAGCTTAGAGCCCTCTAAGCCTCCTTCCAGCTTTAAAATCCTCTGCCTGTAAAGTTTTAATCCGAGGGGCCATCTCAGGTTATATTAGGTACAGTGACCCTACTGGTTGCCGGCAGGTCTAGAGACCAAGATAAAAACGTATTTTTACGTAGCCTAGTCTGAATTCCAGGGCTTTGACTTGGAGATGGGTGGGGGTGGGAATGGGGTCAGAAAATTAATTAAAAGAAACCACATTAACTCTAAAAAAAAAAAGACTTATAAAGGCTTGCCAAAATGCTAATCAGAATAGTATTTAGGAATAATGAAATTAAAATAATATATCTTATTGCTGCCTTTATTTATTTGTACTGAGACCTTCCACATGCTGGGAGCTGGGAATACAGACATACAATCCATTCTTTGATCTCAAGAAGTCCTCAAGCCACTTGACCAGGGTGTCGACACCACTGCCTGGGGGCCCTGGGTGGCCAGGGGTCTCAGCAGGCCAGGGCCGACTGGAGGTCTGCAGGAATAAACCAGACTTGGGCTCCAGTCTCTGCTCTGCCACTCCCAAGCTGATAGGACCTTGGACAAATTAACTTCCAAAGTCTGCTTCATCATCTGTAAGTAATCCTGAGGCGCAGCAATCTCGTATCTAACCCCGGGGAGGCCCTGGCCCACGGCAGACACTTAATGCCAGCTACTCTGAGGACTGCCCCTGTATGATGGCCCCTTCCACCCCCCTCCGTCTTAGTCCCTGGGCCATTCCCATTCCCAGGATTCCTATCCTGAGGAGCAACCAAGGTTCCTACAGCTGTCCACAATTCCCAGATTGGTAGATTAGACTCCAAGAACCCTGGCCAAGTCACACAGTCGGCCGCCAAATGGGGTGAGGGTCCCAAGCTCAGTTCAGGGCATCACACACCTCCCCACTGAGTTCCCTGTCCTGCATGACCGGAGGAAGGTGAATTACAGGTGATTCACTGGAGGGAAAAGGCGCCACTTAATCACTATTGTTTCTGCAATTTACTGACTACAGGTATGTTCTTACCCTTTGAGATAATCTTCATCAACACTCCCCACAGCTCGCATTTTGGTAAATTTCCTCTTAGGGAGGAAATGGTCCAGAAAAACCCTTTTTCCCTCTAACTCTGCAACATCAGAAACCTGAGTAATGACCGGGTATTTATTACCATCTTCCCTCTGTTCTAAAATGACAACAGGTGTTTCAAACGAGTTATTTTAAAGGAACAGTACATCCAAAGCACCCTTTGATTGTGAAGATCGTGATTTCAGAGAAGTTAAAACATGGAACACGAATCTTTCACAATTGTGGAAACACAGTAAGTGACTTCCTCTCACTTCTACAAAAGGCGTAGGCTGGAGTGAGTGCACGGAATATCTAAAGGCCCTTCCAGCTCGACAGGCAGCCACCCTGAGTTACCTGAGTTAATTATTAACCGTGGGAGAGCAGGGTGGGCCACCTCATTTCCTGAGGCCAGGCCCTGGGTTTGGCCTGGGCCTCTCCTACCCCGTGACTAACAGCTCTCCTTCCAGGGAGATCCCGAGAGTGGCCGGCCAGCCCCCTTCCACGGCACCTGTCTCCAAGGATCTCAGAACTTGGAGGACTTCTGATGCAGGCCTAGGCGCACTGCAGCCCCCAGGAGACTGGGTTTCTCAATGAACATGAGCTCAACCAGATCCTTGCCCACTCACTTTGGGGGCACACATGTTGGCTCCAAGCAACAGATCTCATGAGGGCAGCCACGAGGTGGGGGGAAGTGATAAACGGGGGCGGGGGGGGGCAGCTAGATCCTGAGTGTGGCAGGAGAGTGGGTCTCCAGGAGGATCCAGGACAACCTCACAACATCCAAACCTTGAAGTTCTTTCATACGGCTAAGGGAGGTGCTTGTGCAGCGCAGAACCTACCTACCTCCATGGCTATGAAAAAAACAAGTTGGCTCTGAGCGCCGGAAGGCAGCTAGCCCTGGAGGGAAGGAGGAATGGGTGGCTCAGCAGACCAGCTGCTACGACATGCTCATGTCACATAACACCGTTGCAGCCTCTCCCGTCGCGGAGCACAGGCTCCGGACGCGCAGGCCCAGCGGCCACGGCTCACGGGCCCAGCCGCTCCGCGGCACGTGGGATCCTCCCGGACTGGGGCACGAACCCGTGTCCCCTGCATCGGCAGGCGGACTCTCAACCACTGCGCCACCAGGGAAGCCCAGTTTGTTTGCTTTTTACGCTGTACTCGTCATGTCTATATAATCATACAGCCTACTCTTTCCCATCATTAAACAATGAAACATTTGTCCAGGTATTTCAAACACTTCACTGGCATTTTCTGTTACAGTTTTATAGTATTCCACCAAGTGGAACCATAACCATGGCTAGGTGCTCAGATGACTTCTAATTAGGAGGGCTCAGACTTCCAAAAGGACCCACAGTAAACGAGAGCAGGGAAGAAGGGGCAAGTGATCAAGAGCAGGCACAAATGTCAGGAAGTTGGGCCCAGATGAGCCCTGCTTTAGGGAGGAAAAAAAAAACCCAGCCACCAAAGATGCATGGCCACAAGGTGACAGGAAGGGGCTAGTCCACCACCTGACAAAAAAAAGGCAGAACAGATGAGCAGATAATTAATGATAATTTGGGCAAAACCATCAGATTTACTGTTGTCTTTTCTACCAGGTAGAACAATCTTTTCACACTGGGAAGGATGGAATTAAAGGGGATGGGAAGGCATCTCCTGACCACCCATGACCCACCAGAGACTACACGTGTCATCTCATCCAGCTCCCACATCAGAAGAGGGATTCAGGCTAAAGACAGCAGGGACCATGCCCGAGGTGACCCGGCACAGAGCAGAACCCAGACCCAGTGGCTCCTGACAAGCTCGTTCTCCTCCCAGACACAGCACTACCTGCTCTGGTCTTTTTTTAAAACTGTGGTTAAACAGAACATAAAATTTGCCACTTCAACCATTTTGAAGTGTACAATTCAGTGGCATTAATTACATTCACGATGTTGTGCAACAAACACCACGATCTATTCCCCGAACTCTTCCATTACTCCAAACAGAAACTCTGCACCCATGAAGCAATAATTCCCTACTCCCTCCCCCAACCTCTGGCAACCTCTAATCTACTTTCTATGAATTTGCCTATTCTAGATATTTCATATAAGTGGAATTATACAGTATCTGTCCTTTTGTGACCGGCTTACTTCACTTAGCATAATGTTTAAGGTTCATCCATGCTGTAGCATGTATAAGAACTGCATTCCTGTTCAAGGCTGAATAATATTCCATTGTATGGAGAGACCACATTTTGTTTACCCATTCATTTGTGGACACTTGAGCTGGTTCCACCATCTGGCTGTGGTAAATAGTGCTGCAATGACATTTCTGTACAAACATCTGCTTTTGGGTATATACCTAGGAGTGGAATTGCTGGGTCATACAGGAATTCTATGTTTGGCCTTTTGAAGGGCCACCAAACTGCTTTCTACAGAGGCTGCACCATTTTACATTCCTACTAGCAATATAAGAGGGTTCCAATTTCTCCACATCCTTACCTATACTTTTGATAATAGCCATCCTAATAGATGTCAAGCGATATCTCACTGTGGTTTTAATTTGCATTTTCCTAATGACTACTGATGTTAAGCAACTTTTCATGTGCTTATTGGCCATTTGTAGATCTTCAGAGAAATGTCTATTCAAGTCCTCTGCCCATTTTGAAACTGGGTTGTTTATCTTAATTTGGATAAGTTATAGGAGTTAATTATATATTCTTAATGTTAAACCTTTATCAGATAGGATTTGCAAATATTTTCTCCCATTCTGTAGGCTGTCTTTTCACTTTTTTGATGTCTTTAGAGATACAAAAGTTTTTAATTTTGATGAAGTCCAATTTTCTTTTGTTGCTTGTGCTTTGGTGTCATATCCAAGAATCCACTGCTAACTCCAAGGTCATGAAGATTTATCCCTGTTTTTTCTTAAGAGTTCCACGGCTTTAGCTCTTATATTTAGGGCACTGATCCATTTTGACTTAATTTTTGTTTATGGCAAGAGGTAGGAGGCACCCTGGTCTTTCTGACCAGGGTCCCTCCCCACCATGATCTTCTGGCGGAGCTAGCCTTGCTGCACTAGACTGTGAACTTCATGAAGGCAGCGTCTGGGTCTTTTAAAGACCATGACCCAGTGCCTGGTACCCAGCAGGTGCTCAATAATTAACTGTGGGATAAATGAACAGTTGAGTGGATAAACCACTTGGTGGTGGGGAGTATCCTCCATCCCCCACCTGCTTCTCATCACTACTATAAGACCACCCACAGCTGGCTGAAAGACTCGTCTGTAACGAAGTAAACCTGATCGGCCAACCACACTAAGAACTAAATATGTATCAACAATTGCACTTACATACTCTTATTAGTTCAACTAAAACAATCCAAGATCTAACCAGAGCACTTAACTGAGGACAGGGCAGAGGGTCTCAGCCCTGGAAAGCTCAATACGCCCTCCTTACCAGTTTCCTAGTTCAAGTCCTTCATCGCACAGAGGAGGAAACCAAAGGGCTGACGGAGCCAGTGACTTCCCAAAGCCTGGGCTTCCACTCCCAGAGCTTTCCCACCAAACACAGGCCTGCGTGATCACCCACTGGAAATCCAAGAAAGGCACCAGGTTAGCCTCAACTACTCCAGATGGTCCTCTGGCTCCAAAACCTGCCAATGGAAAAATGAACTCTGGGTCCTGGATCTCATCCTGCTACACGAGGGCCCCTCACTGTCTGCCTCCCATAGCATGTCACCTGTACACTCTGCTCCAGCCACACTGCCCCTGCCCTGTACCCAGTTGTTACAAGCTCGTTCCCACCTCAGGTGTTCGCAGTTGCTGTTCCCTCTGCTTGGAACTCCCTTCTCTCAGACATCCTCCACCTGGCTCGCTCTAAGTGTCTCAGAGCGAGCCAGGTGTCTTATCAGTGAGGCCGTCCAGATCTCTCCTCTCACTGCACCCTTCTCCTTAGCGTTTATCACCACTAGACATATCAAATATGTTCACTGACTGTTTCCTCCCAATTCCCATGTCCCTAACTCCCACTAGAATGGAAGTTCCTTAAAGGCAGGGACTTTGTTGTTAACTGCTGTGCCCTTAGCACCTGGAGCAGTGCCTAGCAAGCCTGAGTATCTGCGAATGACATGCATAAAAGGACAAAATGGGAAGCATAACACTCAGTACTTCCATGTCCCTAAGCGTTACAGTGGGGAAGGCAGGCAGCTCCAGACTCGCACGTGAGCGTTGCCTGAACCCCGCAGCCACAGAGCGCTGTCCGTCCTGGGCTCCTGGGCAGGCAGAGCTGAGACATCATGTGCCATCAAACTTCCCACACGTACCAGCCAAGCCCAAGATGCCGGCAGCTGCTACTGTGCTGACCTGGCCACAGAAAATGGAGTCTCTCCCCACAGGCACTTAATAAATGCTTGTGAAATACACACACACACACACTGAGTGAACAGCTAGCACGCACAAGGCTGACACCTGCCCTCCTAGAAGTCTCGTGTCAGCACTCCTAACAGCATATCATTCCAACAATGCTGGGAGGTGGTTTGACCAGTAATTCCATTTCTAGGAACCTACTGTCAGGATACATCCATACATGAAAGTTTTATTTGCAAAGATCTTCCTCCCAGAGACATAACATTGAAAATTACACCAAAAAGCCAATTTCCAAGCTTAGAGGGCCAGTTAAGTAAATCATAAAACAGCCACAGATGTCCATGAAGACTTCATAATGACATGGAAAACATTAGAATATTAAGTAAAAAAGGCTGGTTATAAAACTGTACCTACAGTGTGACCACAACTATATGTCATTGTATAAAGTATGAAGGAACTCACAAGACTGTGAAAATTGTTAGTCTATTCTTTCAAATTTTCTGTAGTGCCTAAGTTTTCTATGAGCAAGAATGAGTTCAAAAATCAAACTGATAGAACTTAAAATGCTGTCACCTGATACCTCATTCGAGCCGAGGGTGTGTAACTGCTTAAACCTCCCTCCCGTGACACGTGGTCACCTCCTCGCCCCTTTCTGCCTTCACCTGACCCTGCTTCTTCCTCTTCCTCCCGCGTGCCCCCAGCGCCTGGTACCGGCAGCCCTCCCCACCCTGCCACAGCCCTGGCCCTGCTGCCATACCTGTCACTCCTCCCCGAGAAACCCCGCTCCCAGGCTGGGCTGCCCCACCTGACACTCCCCTGGCCCACGGACCCACGTTGTAGCCTGACTCCTCTGCCTCCCAGCTGTGTGACTGTGGGCAAGTTGCTGAACCTCTCTGAGACTCCATTTCCTTCTCAACAAAATAAGGTTGACCCCAACTCACAGGGGCCTCTGAGGACCCCACCTCACAGGGCATCTGAGGTTCAGGGAGTTAGACCCCCGCCTCAGGGGGCCCTTCCTTCCACGGTTGAGGTTCAACGTGCTAACAGCTGTGTCTCCAGCCCCTGCCACATGATGGGCCTCAACCTGCTGGCTCCACCCAGCCTTGGGAAGCACTGCTTATGGCACGCCGATGCACAGGGAGAAATTTCTTAATCCTCAATTTGCATAAATCTGGACACCTGCCCTCTCCTGAAGGAAGCGGAAAATCAGGTTTGCTCTGGGATCCTGGCTCAAACCAGTGTTTTCTTGGCTGAAATTCCCACCCTCCCGTTGAAGCCTCCACCACTCCAGAAAACTCACAGCCCAACTCTCACAACGGATGCCCAAATCCAAACCCCCAGCACTCATCCTTTCCAAGTCCCTGTTCTATCTTCCGAAGACAGTCCTGGCATTTTTAGTTGAGGTCCTGCTGACTGCTTACACCATCTTCTACCATCCACACCACCACTCTCCCAGGCACCTGACCCAGTGCTTGGTTCCCCCACTCTTTCAGTCACAGGGCTTTATGTGTTCTTCCTGCGTGAACACTCTGAGCTCACCCCCTATGACGCCACAGACATTTAATGAGCCCCAGCTGTGGCCAGGCTCCACAGCAGGTGCTGGGGTTCAGAGGTGAGGAAGAGGCTGTCTCAGTCAGAGAGATGCACGAATAGTCAAATAATCACCTTCCAGTGTGGGGAGTGCTTCTGTGAAGTCAGGTGTGTGCCACTGGCTGCTGGGGCTTTGTCTAGGGTGTGACCTCAGCTCATCCTCGAGCCCATGGAAACAGCTTTTAAGGGGATTCTAACGGCAAAACGACATCTTGAAGGGTGGAGTATCAAACGGCAAAATCAAATCACCCAATACTTATCCCCAAACCTGCAGGGGCCCCTGCTGCCCCTTGTCCATCACCCACAATCTGATTCCCAACTAACCCTCCACACCCCAGACACCTGGGTGCATGTGCTCCACGGGGCTGGGTAGACAGCCATGCGGCTGAGCTTATTTTGCTTCTTCCATATGCTCTTCTCCATGAGCCTCGTCACCATGTGTCATATTCCTGACCAATGCCACTCACGGTGTGGTGTCCAGACTGGCGGCACTGTTATCAACCCAGGTGCCTGTTATCAACCCAGGTGCCGTTAGGAATGCGCAATCTCACGCCCGGCCCCAGGCCTACGGTATCTGAATCTGCTCGCGTGCACGCAAAGAGCTGAAACACCACCCCCAGGGCGTCCACCCAACAGTGGAACCCCTCCCCTTCCCCTCCCCTCCCCTCCCCTGCTTCATTCCAGGGAGACATGGATGCTGTGGGGTCTGCTACTTGTAGAGAAGCTTAGCTACTTCTGGCTGGGGGAGAAATATAGTCTTCCTACTGGCAGGTGCGGGGTGGAGGGAAGAGCTACTTTTCCTTATCTCTCCCCCTTCCCTTCCCTTCTCTTCCCTTCCTTTTCTTTCCCTTCTCTTTCTTCCCCTTCCCTTCCCTTCCTTTTCTTTCCCTTCCCTTCCCCTCCCTTCCCTTCCCTTCCCCTCCCCTCCCCAGAAGGAAGCCCAGCACCAGGGGACACCTCCACCAGCAGTTTTCTCCCAAGCGGCTCCTCCACAGCAAAACCCTATTAAAAGTCATGAAACAGGCCTCAACAAGGCCCAGCTGCCAAGAACCCTTTCCCTCCCCTCCTTTGACGGGGCTCCCTGCCAAGCCCAGTCTTCCCACATCAAATCACCAGTTTCCACCATCACCTCCAAGAGGAGGGCCGAGACTTGCCTCCTTACGCTTCAGCCCACATCCTGAGGAGGCCCAGCAGGGCCCTGGGGAGGGAGCTGAGGAAGAGGAGGTCTCTGCCCTGGGGGTGCTCACAGGGGGAGCCCGACCCCGAACAGGTACCCCTTTAATGGGGAAACATTCTCAACCCCCCCATAAGTTCATTCACCTGGACCTATATGGTAACTCTTAAGAAACTAAAACCTTTCTTAGTCTTTGAAAATGTCTTTTAGTAGCAAATAATCACTGCAACAAGGGAATCTGCCTTATGATCGAAAAAATTTAAGATTAACTTTGTATAAAACAGAAAACGTTAAAATTACAACACAAAAATTTTAAATTACTACATTATTTATAGACTAAAAACACTTTATTTGTGATACACAGATCTATTCTGGAGTCCAGCTACTCAACATGTGGTCTCCGGCCAGTCTCAATACCACCTGGGGGGCCTGTTGGGGACGCAGAAGGCAGGGCCCACCCCCCAGGCCCCTCGAGTCAGAATCTGCATGTTAGCACTAAAGCTTGGGAAGCCCTGGCTTAGAGCATATCACCAGCAGGGTGAGGGGGAGAGACAGGGGAAAGCAAGGCCGGACGGAGCCAGGCGACATGGGAGCCACAGAGAAGAGGTATCTTAGTGCTTCCGCAGGGAACACTCTCTGGCAACAACATGAAGCAGGTATAAATGTTAGGGACCCATTAGGGAGAGAGGCAAATGGGAGAAGTGTGTGAACCACCCAGTTTTAGTGGGGGGAAGGAGGGGCAGGTTGGAGGAGACGCTGAGGTGTGATGGGAGGGACTTGTCCAGTGCAGCTGTAGGAGTGAAGGGAGAGCCTGGGGTTTCTAGGCTGGAAGACGCATCACTTACAGAGGGAACATTTTTAAGGAGCAAGGTGCAGAGTTCTGCTTTGGACATGCACATGCAGAAGAGGGACCTGGGGACACTCAGGGGGAGACCTGAGTTCAGATGTGATACACACAGAGATGACCAGGCTGGAGCAGACCTGTGAGCCCCTGATGATGGGATAAGGTGTGCTCACCCAGGAAGGCCTGCAGGACAACAGAGCAGAGGCAAAAGGAGCCAGAGAGCAGAGGATGAGCCAGGGAGGTTGGGGAGCTGCATCACAGAAGCCCCAGCAGGAGGGCATCGGCACAAAGACCAAATGGTCTGAGTGACCAAATGCCACTGATCTTGACAAGTGAGCGGTTCCTGGCCATCACAGCAAGGGTAGTGCTGCTCATGGGGCAGGTGGGGAAGCCTGGGGACGACAGGCTGGGGGAAGCAGGCGATAGATAAAGCTGAGACTGCTAGATAAATAAATGCCTAAACACCTCACCTGAGGTTGCAAGCCCCCTTTATCAGAATTGTGTCCTTCGGTACATTCATGTTCATAGAAGCACTACTTGCAATAGCCAAAAGGTGGGAGCAACCTAGGCGTTCATTGACAGATGACTGAATAACAAAATGTTGTATGTACATTCAACGGAGCATTACTCAGCCTTAAAAAGGAAGAAAATTCTGGGGGCTTCCCTGGTGGCGCGGTGGTTGGGAGTCTGCCTGCCAATGCAGGGGACACGGGTTTGAGGCCTGGTCTGGGAGGATCCCACATGCCGCGGAGCAACTGGGCCCGGAAGCCACAACTACTGAGCCTGCGCGTCTGGAGCCTGTGCTCTGCAACGGGAGAGGCTGCGACAGTGAGAGGCCTGCGCACCGCGATAAAGAGTGGGCCCTGCTTGCCGCAACTGGAGAAAGCCCTCACACAGAAGCGAAGACCCAACACAGCCAAAAATCAATCAATCAATCAATCAATTTATTTTTTTTAAAAAAAGGAAGGAAATTCTGACACATGTGACAACATGGATGAACCTGGAGGACATTATGCTAAGTGAAATAAGCCAGTCACAAAATGGCAAGTACTGCATGATTCCAGTTATATGAGGTACCTAGAGTAGACAAAATTATAGAGACAGAAAGTAGAGGGTGGTTGCCAGGGATGGGTTGGGGGGTCGGGGAGGGAATGGGGAGTTAGTATTCAATGGGTAGAGTTTCAGTTTTGTAAGATGAAGAGAGTTCTGTGGATGCATGGTGGTGATGGGAGCACACAAATGTGACTGTGCTAAATGCCACTGAACTGTATATACACTTAAAAATGGTTAAAATGGTAAATTTTATGTTATGTGTATTTTACCACAAATAAAAAAATGTCTCTCTGGGACTTCCCTGGTGACACAGTGGTTAAGAATCCACCTGCCAATGCAGGGGACAGGGTTCGATCCCTGGTCCGGGAAGATCCCACATGCTGCAGAGCAACTAAGCCCTTGAGCCACAACTACTGAAGCCCACGTGCCCTAGAGCCCACGCGCCACAACTACTGAGCCCGCATGCCACAATTACTGAAGCCCGCATGCCTAGAGCCCGTGCTCCACAACAAGAGAAGCCACCACATGAGAAGCTAGCCCACTGCAACAAAGAGTAGCCCCTGCTCGCCGCAACTAGAGAAAGCCCCCGCCCAGCAGCAAAGACCCAATGCAGCCAAAAAAAAAAAACAAAAACAAAAACCAAAAACCCTTAAAAAAACTGTCTTTCTTTCAGCATAGGTATAGAAAACCTGAACTCTTGGAATTGAATAGCATGTCTATGCCAAGAGAGGTGAGAGCCAATCTTTTCCTGCGACTGTAAACTATTCCGCCAGCAGGCTTGGCAGTGAAAGGAAGGGAGTGATGGGGCGGTAACCTAATGGTAAGGCTGGGCTGGGAGAAGGCTTTTCTTTTTTTTTTTTTTTTTTTTTTTCATGTGATGGGACGACAGTTTTCAACTGGAAGTGGAGAGGTAAGCCAGAGCCAGAGACACTCATTTCTTAAACTGGAAGAAAGGAAGAAAGAGAAAATGAAGGAGGGAGGGGGAAAGGTGAGGAAGCTCCCTCCAGACCGCCCTGAGCATCCCAGGGCCACAGGTGGTGGGGTCATCTGGAGAGGGGAGGGCAACAGGTAGGAGACCCAGAGAGAGTGGAGAAGTTAGGCTGGCTGGCATGGGAGCAACAGGGGAGGACGGAGGGCTGCTTGGGCAGCAAGGAGGGCTCAGCTGGCTGTAAAGCACAGAGCACACCATCTGGAACTATCACTAAGCCTGGGGCAGCGGTCCTCAAAGGATGGTCCCCGGTGTCGGGACCAGCAGCATCGCCGAGGAGCTTGTTAGAAATGCAAATTATAGGACTTCCCTGGCAGTCCAGTGGTTAAGACTCCGAGCTTCCACTGCAGGGGGCACAGGTTCAATCCCTGGTCGGGGAACTAAAATCCCGCATGCCACGTGGCCTGGCCAAAAAGTAAAAAAAAAAAGTGCTAAAAAAAAAAAGAAATGCAAATTCTGAGGTCTCACCTGAGTCTGATTCAGACCCACTGACTCAGAAACTCTAGGGGTGGGGCATAGCAGCTTGTGTTTTAAAAGGCGATTCTGGGGCTTCCCTGGTGGCGCAGTGGTTGAGAGTCCGCCTGCCGATGCAGGGGACACGGGTTCGTGCCCCAGTCCGGGAGGATCCCACGTGCCGCGGAGCGGCTGGGCCCGTGAGCCATGGCCACTGAGCCTGTGTGTCCGGAGCCTGTGTTCCGCAACGGGAGAGGCCACAACAGTGAGAGGCCCGCATAACGCAAAATAAATAAATAAATAAATAAATAAATAAATAAAAGGCGATTCTGATGTGCTAAAGTTTGAGAAACACTAGTACAGAATACAGAAACTCAATGGAAGGTATGTATCATCTTCTTACATAAAAACAAAAAAAACAATCAGCCTAGCAGGGCTTCCCTGGTGGTGCAGTGGTTAAGAATCCACCTGCCAATGCATGGGACACGGGTTTGAGCCCTGGTCCCGGAAGATCCCACATGCTGCGGAACAACTAAGCCCGTGCACCACAACTACTGAGCCTGTGCTCTAGAGCCCGCGAGCCACAGCTACTGAGCCCGCATGCCACAACTACTGAAGCCTGCATGCCTAGAGCCCGAGATCCACAACAAGAGAAGCCACCACAATGAGAAGCCCAAGCACAGCAACGAACACTCAATGCAGCCAAAAATAAATTAATTTAAAAAAGAAATCAGCCTAGCAACTTACATAAAAGAGCAAGAAATGCACAACTATTAATACTTTGATGCCAATACAGCTTATTTCTCCAGGTAGGTAAATGCCAAAAGATGTTAACAAAATGATAGAAATATACAGTCTATTTAATAAACTTCCTTAGATGAGATCTAGAAAACACACCCAAGATCTGGGGGCTGGAAACTGTATGATGCAGGTACCAGTCCCTGCTCTGTGACTATCTGTGTGCCCTGAGCATGCCTCAGTTTCCCCATCTGTAAAGAGAGGGAGCTGGAAAAGGTTCTTCTGAGGTCCTTTCCCGTTCAGACACTGTGTGACCCTCCCTGTCCTGTAATAGGTGACCTCAAACTCAATGCTTTTACATAGCTATGCCAGGGTGGGGTGGGGGAGAACATTTGTAACCAGTAAACATAATATCGCAGATAACCAGAAAAATTTCCAAAGTTCAATAAGTGCTAGTATCTTGCACTCTAATAACTAGAAACTCTCACTAACTGGCTTTTCCCTTAAAGCCACCAATGCCTGGAGTTATAAAAACACTATACTGCACTGGACCATGTTCTTAAGTCCACAAGACTAGGATGCCCCAGAAAATCTCTATACCTTCACATTTTCACCCTATAAAACAGGCATACCTCGGAGATACTGTGGGTTCCTTTCCAGAACACCGCAATAAAGCAAATACCGCAATAAAGTGAGTCACACAAGTTTTTTGGTTTCCCAGTGCATATAAAAGTTATGTTTACACTATACTGTAGTTTATTAAGTGTATAACAGCATTATGTCTAAAAAACAATATACATACCTTAATTAAACATACTTTATTGCTAAAAAATGCTAACCATCATTTGAGCCTTCAGTGACTCACTACTTTTTGCCAGTAGAGTGTTTGAAATATTGCGAGAATTACCAAAAGGTGACACAGAGACCCAAAGTGAGCAAATGCTGTTGGAAAAATGGCACCAAAAGACCTGATTGATGCAGGGTTGCCACAAAACTTCAATGTAAAAAACACAGTATCTGCAAAGTCCAATACAATGAGGTATGCCTACACTTTTTAATCCAGGAAGGCAGAGTTCATGTTCTTTGCTAGGCAGAAAATGAGTTAAGGAACTGGACTAATCAGACACCAGTGGCTGCCCCTGTGACCGAGTGTCAAGCATTCAATACTGCAACTCTAGGCTTCCTGATAAATGACCCTGTATTGGCCTTGTTACCAGACTCCCTCGATGCTGGTTTCCTGCCTGGTCTCTCTGCATCCAAGTCCTTCTCTGCACCTTCTAGTCATTCAATGCCCATCCTCTTGTGCCTGGGTCCCCAATGCCAGCTGCTTCCATGCCTCTGCCAAAGACCAGCGACTCGGTTCTGATCTCAGAACTAGGGCTGGAAGAGGAACCTGGGTGTCTGAGCACGAAAGACAGGTGGAAGTGTGAGCATGGCGGGGGCCGGGTGGGAAAGATAAGGTCTAGGGAAACTCTGGTCTCCAGCCATACCTCACTTACACACCCTGGCTCTTAAATTCCATTAAAATTCGGTCAGTAGGAAGCACAATTGGCTTGTTTTCCCCCCTGTGCATGTATCACAAACTCCATCCCGCCTCCTCCATCCAGCCTGGGTTTGGAAGTGATGTTCCAGGCTCTCTCAGTCCCCGTGGCAGGAAGGAACTGGTGAGGGGAGGGCTGAAACAAGGTGGATGTAGCAGGAGAAAGGCTGGGAGGGGCACACCAAGGGAGGTGCAACCACAGAGAGGATCCAAACCACTAACATGGGCCTGGCAGGCAATGCCAGGGAGATGAGTTTCGCTTTGTCTGGGCAGAAAATTCCTACTGCTAGAGGGTTTTCTAGGCTGATCCCTAGGCACTGATCTCCAACTTCAAAGTCACATTTGGGTAGAGTGACCACATATCCTGATGTGTCCAGGATAGCCCCAGTTGAAGTTACTTGATTAGATGCAATTATTAACAGCCCCCCATTTATTCTCAAAATGTTCTGGTTTGGATTAGAAATTCTAGTTACCTTATTCTTGGGCCCCTAGGCCTGGGAAGTCAGAGCTGCAGGTGGAGAAGACACTCAGTGTCGGGAGGGACGTGCAGGCTGAGTCTTTGCCCCTCACCAAGTGTTCTGTTCTCTCTAGCATCCCTGCCAAGCCATGGCCCGGTGTCCGCTTGTATTCCTGCAGAGACAGCAGGCTCACTATCCCTGGAGGAAGCCTCTCTTTTGGGGGGAAAGCTGTGTTATTAAAAAAGAATATCAGGAGAGATGAATGAACAAAGAAGCTGTGGTGTATATATACAATGGAATATTACTCAGCCATAGAAAAGAAAAAAATCTTGCCATTTGTGGGAACATGGATCTAGAGGAGGGGTCCCCAACGGCCGGGCTGCAGACCGGTACTGGGCCGTGGCCTGTTAGGAACCAGGCAGCACAGCGGGAGGTGAGCGGCAGGCGAGTGAGCGAAGCTTCATCTGCCGTTCCCCATCGCTCGCAACTACCGCCTGAACCATTCCCACCGCCATCCATGGAAAAACTGTCTTCCACAAAACCCGTCCCCGGTGCCAAAAAGGTTGGGGACCGCTGAACTAGAGGGTATTATGCTAAGTGAGGTAAGCCAGACAGAGAAAGACAAATACTGTATGACTTCACTTACATGTGAAATCTAAAAAACAGAAGAACAAATGAAACAAAACAGAAATAGACTCATAGATACAGAGGACAAACAGATGGTTGCAGGGGGTGGGGGGATAGGTTGGGCAAACTAGGTGAAGGGATTAAGAAGTACAAACTTCCAGTTATAAAATACATAAGCCACAGGGATGTAATATACAGCTTAAGGAATATAGACCACACTACTGCAATAACTTTGTATGGGGCAGATGGTTACTAGACTTATCGTGGTGATCATTTCACAATGTAGGCAAATGTCGAATCACTACGTTGTTCACCTGAAACTGACATAATATTGAATGTCAACTACACTTCCATTAAAAAATAAATGCATAAAAATAAAAGTAGCAAGATTCAAATCTATATACAGCAAGATGACAACTAAATAACAACATCCTGGGCTTCCCTGGTGGTACAGGGGTTAAGAATCTGCCTGTCAACGCAGGGGACACAGGTTCGAGGCCTGGGCTGGGAAGATCCCACATGCCGTGGAGCAACTAAGCCCATGCGCCACAACTACTAAGCCTGCGCTCTAGAGCCCGCGAGCCACAACTACTGAAGCCCGCGTGCCTAGAGCCTGTGCTCCCCAACAAGAGAAGCCACCGCAACGAGAAGCCCGCGTACCGCAACGAAGAGTAGCCCCCGTTCACCACAACTAGAGAAAGCCCGCGCCCAGCAACAAAGACCCAACGCAGGCAAAAATAAATTAAAAAAAAACAAAAAAACCCACAACATCCTTCTGCTGAAAGGAGTGGGAGTGGGGGAGACTAGACAACCTGCTGACTTTTTTCATTCACCAAATGTTAACTGAGTGCATTTGATGTTTCAGTGGCATTGAAGACACATGGTGGGTTAAAACAGACTCAAACTGAGGAGCATTCTACCAAATAACTGGCCTGTATTCTCCAAAAATGTCAAGGTCATAAAGGACAAAGAAAGCCTGAGGAACTGCTCTAATTTAAAGGAGACTGAAGAGACATAACCACGTGCAACACACGATCTGGGGTTTTCTTTGCTATAAAGGACACTACCAAGACAACCGGTAAAGCCTGTAGGTCTGTAGATTAGATAACAGTACTGTATCAATACTGATTTCTTGTTTAAAAAGTGTACCATAGTTATATAGGAGAATGTCATTGGTTTTAGGAAATACACTGAAGTATACAGGGGGAAAGGAAGAGTCTATAAATAATCCTCAAATGGTTTAGGAAAAAAATGTATACCCAGAGAGAAGAATAAAATAAATGTGATAAAACGGTAACATGTGACGAATCTGGGTGAAGGGTATACGGGAGTTCTCTGTTCTATTCTTGGAACTTCTCTGTAAGTCTGAATTAGGTCAAAATAAAAAGTTAAAAGAAAAAAAATAGGTCTCAAAGATAGTGTGTGTGTGGTGTGTGCATTTAAAGGAAGAGAAAAAAAAAATAAAATAAAATAAAGGAAGAGAGACCCTGATTTCACAGAGCTCACAGTGTAGCTGGGGAGACAGGTACTAACACAAATAATTACACTAATTAAGCACAAAACTGCAACTGTGGAAAGTGCTGTAAAAGGAGAGAGACCTGGTGGCCAGAATGTGAGCGTTTACAGCAGGCAGTTTTACTCACAGCAGGAAGGCGAGGGGAGGCATCTACAATCATGGAGCCAAGGCCCAAAGAATGAGTTAACTGGGGAGGAGGGGAGGAAGGTTCCAGGTTCTCACTGGCCCTGTGTGCACAGAAAGCATGGGGACCAAAGCATGTACACCAGGGCCGGCAGGAGATGCCAACATTAGTTTTGTCTTTTATTCTAAAAGCAAAAGGAAGCAGTTTTGAAAGACCCCCTTGGCTGCAGCAGAGAACAGGCTGGCATGTGGACTCCTCCATGGTGGTGATGGTGGTGGTGAGAGCTGCTTCCAGGAAGAACACCATGCATGATTTTTCCATTGCTCCCTGACACCTTAATTTTCTACAGCAACCATGTATGAATTTGATAACCAGACCTGGGGAGGGAATGGGGGGCACGGAGCAAAGCGAGCAAGACTTGAGCTCAGGCTGTCATTATCTCCACTCCAGGCCCACCAGTGGTTCGGGTCAAGGGACAGCTGACGGAGCTGGTTGCTGCCTCTCCCACCAAGACCCTCAGGTCTAGACCGAGGCTGACTCACCTGAGGGAAGTAGGGTGCAGGGACCAGGTCTTCACACTCCTCTCTCTAAGTCAGACCAGTGCCTTTCATCAACACAGCATCCAGCTGGCCACGGCCCCTTTCTGGTCCTGGACCCTGCCCCTTGGAAGGTCCCTCTAGCCCTGTGAGCCGGGCCCTCAGCCCTGCCCTGGGAGCAGGCCATCACTCGCGACGGCCACTCTCAGCATCGAAGGCTAAACAAGGCGCTTGTCTGTGGGCCAGCGGCACGAACACAATGGGAGGGGACCCTTTTCTGTGCCAAGTTCTACCTGAGTGGGTTTTCGGTCATTAGCTTCTTTAACATGGTCAATTTAATGGAAACAGGTTCTATTATTATCCTCATTTGACAGTCAAGTATGTGCCTGGGGACGGACTTGAGTTCAAACCCTGGCTGTCCTCGTAGAGCAGTATATGCCCTTCCAGGAGTCATTTCATCTCTCTGAGCCTCAGTTTTCTCATCCCATCTGTAAACTGGGGCTGGTAAGTATTAGCAAGATTCTGGGGCTAGAAGGTACTATTCATTCCATTTTGAGGCTCCAAGAGGCTCAGTACAGAAAATTCAAACTACACATTGCTTAACTATTTACTAAAAGCTTGTGCATCCTGACAGTAAATCACGGGGCCTGAATTTTCCAGGACTATCCCAATTTCAAATGCTCTGTCCTAACTTTCCACATAAACCATCGAAATGTCTCAAAAATTCCACTCTCGGTATCCAAACGCCACCTCCCAGGCCTCCTCTTGCACAAAGACACAGCACAAACATTCTTTCTCAGACTACAGATTCCAGTCTTTGGTTCAGAAAATGTAGTCAGTGGATCCCTGCTGGCCCCCTGAAGGAAACGGGGTCAGGGAGAAAAATCCGGGGCAGTCAGCACTCCATCACGACTCTCAGACTTGGCTGCTTCCTGGCACATCGATGTAAACTGCAGCCAGGAGAAGCTGTACCATGATGAGAGCATCATCCACAGAGGGACACAGACCGGGGACATGAGCTCTGCCCCCACCTACCTACCCAGTGGCCAGTACTCAGGGAAGCAGCACAGCCAGAGAGTTGCTACGAAGATTAAAAGAGTGATTAATATTTGGAAAGCTCTCAAAACATTGCCTGGCAGCTAGTAAGTGCCATATCAGTGCTTAATAACTAAAACCAGAGGTATCCCTGGCAGAAGGTGCTCACGCCTCAGAGACAACACAGAGGCATCGCTCCTATGCAGGACAAACAAGGAGAACGGACACATACCCTGGGTTCAGTGAGGCCCCGCGCCTGTACAGAGATGGCGGGGTACCCTAACGATAGGAGGTGGGTCCTGCATTAGCCAAGATCAAGAGGCTGGGCCTGGGAAGAGTCACCATTCCTGAAATACAAGAGGTCTCTTCATGCCTCTGAGTCTTTGCATCTGCCATTCTGTCTGCCCCCTGAATACCATCTTTTTCTACCTTCAAGGCTGAATTCAAACGCCAACTACTCCCTATGGTGGTCCCCGATGCCCGTCAGAATGAATGGCTCTCTACACTGGGGTCTCTTGCATCTAGCTTTATCCTCTTTTAAAGCAGTTATCAGACAGATAGATAGACAGCACATGCATGCCCACATGCGTGTACACACTCACACAGAAATGTCACCATGTCACTGTCTTCCCAACTCAACCATGAATCCTTCCAAGACGGGTTCAGCTTTCATCTCTGTGACCCTAGGGCCTGACACATAGTATAGGCTCAGTAAAGGTCTGAATTTGCTGTTACATCTGTGCTCACAGCTGATCTTCCCCTGGAGGCGGAAGGCTATTACAGGTGCATCATGCATAACCGGAAGCTATGGAGATGCAAGATCTCTGGGTTTCGGAACCCATGACCAGATCAGATTTCAGTCGGGGACCTACCAAGCACTCCCTTTTAGTTCCCCCTCAGGCAGATGAAAGGAGATGCCTGTGAGATCACAGTCTGCAGTTGCCAGGACCCGGACCTGGGCAGAGTGGACACTGACCGGGTCCGATTTTGTCTCTATTAGAGTTGGTCAGAAGAGCCCAGGCTTGGGAAGCTACACCAGCTGGCTGCCCCACACTCCCAGCCTGTCAAGGCCAGGGGATTGCCCTTGGCATTCCAGCCCCTGCGAAGAGATGAGGAGGGTGGCCCTGCTTTCCAGGGCCATTGTCTGAAGGAAGGAAGGTAAGCGCTGGGATTACGGTCAACAGGCACTTACCTACGGAGAGAGGGAAGGACCACAAATCGCAGGTTCCCCCCTCCCCCAACACGCCACAAACCCCGAGGTTGGTGGGGGGTGGGTAGGGTGCCTTGTCTTCCTGTTCCCTCCAATCCCCAAAGTCCTCTGGTAGATTATGTCCATCCTAGAAAATGGAATTCCTCGTGTGCCTGGACCCGAGGTTCAGAAGGTCCCAGTTCGTCCCTCTAGCTCCTGGTCCCACACTACCTTTGCTAGCTGAGTTTCCGCAACTGTAAGAGGACAGAGGGAGCACTCTGAAATTAAACAATGCATGCAGAACCTCCCAGATCACAGCCAACAATGAAGGAGCTGGTCTCAATCCCCTGAGACCAATTACCAGCTTGGAACCCCAACTTCTTTCAGAGATAAGATTCATCTCTGACCAGGTTCCTGACACTTGAATGGGAATGTTAAAAGCCACGAGAATACCTTCTCTATGATAAAATGCGGAAATGGAGGGCTCAAAAAAAGGATGGTGAAGCGGTGTGGAATCCTGAATTGGACTCTGTGTTAACTCAGGTTCTTTCTCCTGTTCCAAGCTGTCCCTGACCTTGGCCTCCTGTGTGTCTGGCCTGGCCAAGACCTGCCCTCTCCTTGAGGAGAAGTTCCCCAGGCACCCCGGGTTCACTGGAGTCCACTGGCCCACTCTGCATCCCCACCCAGCACTGCATCTGCCATGTAGAAGCAGCTCAATAAATGCTTGCTGAATGGAATGTCTCAGCCACTTGAGCCACTCTGAGATGCCTTCAGTAACCTGACCTTTTACATTCCAGCTAATGTCTAATTTGCATATATGATTTGGTTTTAGGAGACAGCAAATCACCAGAGACAAGGCAGGATCAATACAGAGTATTAGGCACGTTTTATTCTACTCTAATTCTCTGCAAATTGGTATTTCATCAACTGTATGCAGGATTTATGGGAGCTTACTATAAACTAGAATATTTAACTAGAATGACCTACTCTCTTTGTCAGATAACAGCTTACTGTTGTTAATTTTCAACTAGCCAGAAAGGTTTCCAGCTTCCAATCTACTTTACATCTTGATTTAATCATCAGGAACGCCATCTATTTGAAAGTCTCAATACAATAAAGAGCAGCCCGATGCAGAAGAAAAAGACCTGTCCGTGGAACCAGATGACATGAGTTATATCCCAGCTACACCACATACTGTGTAATTGACTGCTCAAAGCCTCAGTTTTCTCACCTGTAAAATGGGACTAAAACCAGCCTCACGGGGGAGTTGTAAAAATTAAATGAGTTGATGCACATGGATGTACTCTGCCCAGTTCTACAAGTCTATACAAAGGTTGGTTTTTAGAGTAAAAACATAAGACGAACTTCTCAAACAACTCAGATAGGCTGATGACAGAAAGCAGGGTGGTTCTAAAGGGGGGAGAAAGGGAAAATTTGCGCCCTGCCCCCACATAGGGAGGTACGTCTGGAAGCATTTTTGGTTGGCACACTGAGGGAAAGGGATTGCTACCGGAATCTACTGGGTAGAGACCAAAGATTCTGCTAAACATCCTACAATGCATAGAAAAGGCCCCACAACAAAGAATTATTGAACCCCAAATGTTAACATTGCCAAAGTTAAGAAACCCTAATTTAAATAATCACTGAAAGCTGGGTTTGGGAGCTTTTTAGAACAGAAATCTTCCTAACTAGGCTTTACTTTCAAAGCATCATCTGCTTAAACACTTGCAAGATGGATCATCTTGCAAAACAGCTCTTTTGTAAGTCAAGCTGAACTGCCAACTTCTGGAGTTTCTGAATGTATAAAACTGCTTTTAAAGAAGGTGCTCTCCGATTACAATTCAGCTAAATTGTTTTACCAAAGATTTCAATAGAAGTTCTCCTGGGCACAAAGACAGGGTCTTTGTGTCAATCTGGCACTAGGCCCTGAAGATGCTTTCGTAATTCCAATTTCCTGGTGAAATGGGAGCCACGAGGGTCTCTAAACGAGTTAAATTCCCATCATGCCAACTGCTTACTTGCTTTGGCCGGGCACGGTGCCAAACACCTCCACATAATTTATCCCACTTAATCCACCCAACAACCCAGTGAGGTGGGCATTATTACCGGCTGTTTGCAGGGGAGGAAAATGAAGATCAGAGAGGTTAGACAACTCGCCCCAAGGTCACCAGCTGGCCAAGGGGGAGCCCAACCTGAACGGAGGTCTCCAGTTTCCGAGTCACAAGCTCTTTCCACCACCTCGGAAAACCCAGGTGTCAAGTCTTCTCAACTTCCCATGAATTTTTAAGGCAACCGCAACTTCTCAGTAAGTTCAGGTTGCTGAAAACGGGAATTTCGGGGGGACTGGGCGCTCTCACATACACTCCCCCACTGCAGCTGTCTCACCGCAGGTACCTGATAAATCATTCCGTATCACCCGTGGAAAGGGGAGGATTTATTGGCGCTGGAGTTCGTGCCAGGCCCAGGAAATGCCATCTTTGAAAGCCGAGAGGCGAATTCGCCCTGGGAGCCGAGAAGGTCTGGCCGCCGCGCTTGGCTGGCTCCACTCGGGCTGTGCGACCCCTCGGCGGCCGGGGCAGGAGCCGCGGTCGCGGCGGCGCTGGGCCCTCCCGGATCGCCGGCCGCTGGGCCCTCCCGGATCGCCGGGACCCAGCCCCACCCGCCCGGCCTGCTCCCTCCCACCCGCGCCCCACCAGGTGAGCGCGGCCAAGGCGCCCCCTCCCCGCCCCGACGAGGCGCCGGGAACCCGGGGCTGCCGCGTCCGCCAACCCGCCCGCGCGTTCGCCGCGCGCCTGGGGAAGGGTGGGGGCGGGGCAGCGCCCAGCGCGACCCCGGCCCCCGGTGGCTCCGCGCCCTTCCCCCGAGCCCGCTGGGGTCGCGCCGGCCCGTACCTGCAGCATCTGGGGGCGCGGGGCGCCCAGGTAGGTCGCGCGTGCGGGCGGCGAAGAAGCTCGCTCGCGGCGCGACCTGGCCGCCGTCTGAGCATGCCCAGTGCCGCCCGCGGGCGGCTCCCGCCGGCCCGGCTGGCCGCGACGGGCCCGCGCGCCGGGCGGGGGGCGGGCTCCCGGAACGCCCTGCGGGACGCCCCCGCCCCCACCCGAGGCCGGTGTGCTCGGACGCGTCTCCCAGGGCCACCAGGGCACTCTTGCCGAGTTCCGTGCAGCCCGGTGTCCCCTCGCGCATGCACGCAGGCATTCGTTCCATTACCATTTATTGGGCACCTACTGTGTGCCCACCCTAAGTGATTTTATGCCTAGGAATGTCGAGCAGCCGGCGATAAACAAATTTTTGACTTAAGGAGAAGTCTTTCCCAGCTGGGGTCCTGCTGACTCCCAGTGCAGTGCCCATCCCGTTCCACTAGAAACTTTCTGGCTTGAACTTTCTTCCCAAGACTTATGGGCCCTTTACCTGATCTGGCTCCTGCATTCCTGCAGCCCCATGAGCACCTTTCTGTCCATCAAACACTCAGAACTTGTCTAGCCTCAGGACATTTACACATGCCTTTCCTCCTCTGTGTGGGACGTCTTTGCCCAGCTATTCCCGTGGCTGGAACCTTCTCATTGTACGTAGGTCCTCCTTCTCTGAGGCCTTCCCTGACCACCTTACTAAGTTAGCCCTCTGTTCTATGTCCTCACTTTATTTTCCTCACATTTATCACTATCCATTAATTCATTCAACAAATAATTATTGGTCACTTATTCTGATCCTTCACGTGCGGTGAATAGACAGAAATCTTGTCCCTTGCCGGAGTCTGGCGGAAGATAGACAATAAACATGCAAAAAAGCAAACTGCGTAGTAGAAGGTGATATGCTTTACGAGGGGAAAAGAAACTTGGGGTGGAGGGGGTGCAGTTTTCAATGACGTGGTCAGACATTTCAGCCACGCAGATAAATTGGGAGCGCATTTCTGGCAGAGGGGATCAGCCAGTACAGACACTAAGGCGCAGGACTGCTTAGGAAATAGCAAGCAGGGCAAAGTAGCAGGAGATGAGGTCGGTAACTGCCTTTTCCCCTGATTTGCTTACTTCTTATTGTGTATTCACCTCTGGAATTTTAGCTCTGGGGCTGCAGCCCTGCCCGTTTTCACTACATTGTCCCAGCCCCTACGACAGCACCTGGCACACAGTAGGTGCTCAAAAACAGTTTGGTGAATGAATATGTGAATGAAAGGATGGAGTGACGGCTGTAATCATCCTGTCCGGACCAGATGCCTGAGGGTCCAAGGGCTCTGTGGGCCTAGGACCATTCGGCGGCAGCCGGCAGCACCTGGTGCTTCAGTTCGGTCCCTGCCCCCGAGCTGCGCCCCTGCACAGGGCGCTGTCCGAGCGTCTTGTCCGGGGAATTTCAACCGAGCCAGGGAGTCCCCGGAACAGGACCCGCCCCCCGCTCTCCGGTCTCCGGTCTCCAGCAAAACCTGGAGTTGCAGTGGTCTCCCGGCACCATTGGGACGGCGGGGAGCGCACTGGGCATGCTCGGAGCCGGGCGGGGCCCGAGAGCCCGGGAGGCGGAGCCTCCTAGCAGGGCGCACGACACCTCCAGCAGAGCTCAGCTGGACCCTCAGCCACTCGGTTCCCGCCCTCAGTTAGGGTGGGGTCTGGGGGCATATTTTTTTTCAAAGCCCAGTGGGAAAGCTGGGAAATCAGAATCCGCGAAAGACGTTCTTCGTCCTCTCCCAGCCGCTGTGTGACCTGGGGTAAGAACCTTACCCCAAATGATATAAATACCTGCCTCTGTGCTTCAAATAATATGAATACCTACCGCTTCGGTCTGGGCGCTGTGTGGGGAATGAATGAAATCAAGAACGTGAGCAGGTTTAGTCCACTTTAAAGATCCATTTTTTGAGTGCCTACCTCAATTATCGGTCATCCTCATACCAGTTTGTCAAGTGCTGAAATGAGGAAACCGAGGTTAATAAACATGAGGATTCTTGGAGTTGTCCCAATTTGCCTTACACTAGAAACCAGGCTGAAGCTACCTCCTCTTTATCCACAGTGAACAATCATTAGCTTATACAGTGCTCAAATTCGAGCTAAAAAATATCTATACACCTAAGGAAAAAGACCTAAATATTTTTTAAATCGTGCATTTCAACTCACCATAGCAGAAACAGGAACAAAAGGAAAGAATACTCCCCAAGCAAATAAATGTTCACAGAGGAATGATTAATTAGATTATGGTATATTTGTTGAAACAATAACTATTTTACACTAAACTAAACCGTGTTGCAACAGGAGGAAACTTATAGTACAATGTTAGGTGAAAAAAGGCTGAAAATACAAATACCCTGTGTAATGGAAATATGGGAAAATGTAAATAGTCTGATTCTGGGGGGTAGTAAGGTTGGTTTTTCTTTTTAAGTTTCTCTATTACTGTCCCAATGTTGAGTTTGCAATGATAAACATTTAAAAGATCAAATCAAAAATTCTTGAAGTTTTGTGTGTCTAATAATAACAAGAATAACTACTATTATCAAGCTCACGTGTGATCAATATTTTACACATATTCTTTCTTTACCGCATACAGTCATTCTGTAGAGTGGGTGTTTTTAGGTCAGTTTTACAGAAAAGGAAGCAGTCTAGGAGCCTTTCACAACTAGTAAGAGACAGGGTCAGGATTTGAATGCAAGTTGGACTGACCTCAAAGCCAGGGTCAATATTTATAATATTGCCTCTCTGCTTGCCAAGTATCGATCGTAAGAGAGACCGCATATTTCATTTTTTGTGTCTTTTTGCCTTATTTTCTCTACCCCTTTGATATGTTTATATGCTGTAGATTACCTTTAAATGTTCTGGTCTCCTGTTACTCTTTTATTCTTGGGGCCAAAATGTTAAAGTTCATCCTTTTAAACTGTTGCACCCGGAGTGACATGATGTTATTATCAGCAATGACAGTTGATCTGATAAGCTCCCAAACCTTATGCAAATGGGACTTTTGGATGGACATATAATCTTCTTAGTCTATGTGGTTGAACCCAGCCAGATCTAGAGCAAATAGAGACCCAATGAGGAACAGGGCTATCCCAAGTCTCAGATAATGAGGACCCACCTAGATTACTGTCCCTGGGCTATCATTTTGGAGGCAGAATCACAACCTAAAGGGACCACATGGTCCATGGACTCCTCAGGACTCTGCTGTGATGAAAAAGTAGACTTGATAGTCTGATGATGTTTGCAGAGAGAAAGCCAGGGCCCTAAAAGCAGCCCTCCTACTGCTGGTAAGCTAAAAAAAGTCAGCTCTCTCTTTCAATCATGCTGGTAGACTGTACCTGGCCCAGAAACCACTAAACAAACAACAGTAAACACAAAAAGCCAAAGAGAGTCATTTCATTGGAGAGGAAGACATACCACAAACCCAATATGCATCACTGGTAAGGAACAAATTCATTTAAGAGGAACAAGACGAATGACTGGACACAGTTACTAGCAGCATTCCCAGAAGCTGCCATTTGGGCAGAAAATCTGGTGCCAGGTACTGCACCCAGGCAGTTGGCTGGGGGCATTTATAGGACGAGTTTCCTGGAAGAATCACTGCGATTGTCATTCATATCAAGACTCAGGAAGCCTGGGCACCACGTGGACTGTTTTCAATGATTTATGAGGCAGGGCTCCCAGCTGAGATGCGAATGCTCATCAATTATTTGTGCTGTTAACGCAAGCTCGCGAATACATGGGCAAGTGGTGCTGTTATACTGACAAGTGAAAAGAATAGGATGTAAAATTATACGCATAGTATGGCTTCAACTGTGTGAATGACTAGGATATACCATATAAAATCGCCATTTCCTAGGTCAACAATGGTTGAATATGGGCAACTTCCGATATTTCATCTTAATACGTACGCATAGAAAAAGGGCTAGGAAGAAATGCAGCAAAATATTATTGGTGGCGTCTGTGTCTGAGTATCGCATTTATAAGCAGAGAAACAAAATACAGAAGGTATCTTTTACAAATCAGGGGAATTTCAAGTCTTTGGGCATCTCTTTCTTTGTACGTCTTTAGAGGTCCCTAAATCTTGTTTTACGGTGTGTTTCTTTTATTATCAGGACAAATGAAACAAACTTGAAAGTTGGCAAGCCAAAGAAAGCGAGGCAAAGAGAGAGAAAATGACACTCAAACTGGGCGAAAACATGAGAGGTTCCTTTCACGGAGGCCTGTCTGTGCTCGTCCAGCGGTGGCAGATTGCGACAGGCTGTCTGTCCCTGGCCCAGGAGGGAGGGAGAGGAAGTGGTCAAGTCAGGAGCCTGTAGAGACGTGTTAGTCTGACTTGGGACCCCTCATCCCCTCAGCTTGCATTCTTGGAATTCTTGGACCACATAGATCTCACTTTGAGAAACACAAATTTTTAAGTGTAAAGTTTTAGCCATTAAAAAATGTCTTTCCATTGCAAATCATCACTGCCAAAAGAGGAGTTTGGGCTGGAAAACCGATGAACAAATTGAGCATAAATACAAGAACAGAGATGAGGTGAATGTTGTTCATTCATTCATTCCTTCATCAAACATTTATTAAACACCTACTGTGTGTCAGGCACTGCTCTAAGTGCCTGGGAGACATCAGTGAACAAAACAGCCATTTCTGCTCTTGTGGGCATGCATGCTAACAGGGCAAGCCAGGCAATGAACAACACACATTATGAATAAGTGAATGTTGTTGTATGTGAAGAGACCAGGGGTAAGGGCAATAGGCAGAGGGATGGAGGTGGGGTGAGTGGGGAGTTCCAATTTGAAATAGGACTGAGGAATTTAATCACTTAAGCAAAGACCTGAAGGAGATGAGGGAATTATTCATGCAGATATCTGGGGGAGGAACCTTCTGGGCAGAGAGAAGAACAGTAGAAATGCCCTTAAGGGAGCGCATCTACAGTAAGGAGGCTGGTGGGGCAAGGGGCAAAGCTGCAGGAGATGAAGCCAAAGAGGTACCAGGGGCCAGAACCTGAGGGCCCTCCCCTTGTCACCCCCAGGAAGGACTCAGTCCTTCCGTCTGAGCCAGATGGAAGCCAGATGTGCTCGTCAACGCACCAAAAGTTAAATGCTGTCCCTTTAAATTGTCCCTTATGAATATGGGAACTGAATTCATATAGCCGCCCTCCATTGTAAGGGAGTCAGCCACAGGATCCAGATTATGCATATATTTTTAATATTATCATCAAAATGGAAAGATAACATTCAACAATTATCTCAGAGGGTTTTCGGACCTTCAAGAATACATGAGCGAACCCTCAGGGATACATAGACCTGAGTTTTAAAAACACTCTTCTTGTGCACATGTTGTAGATATGCCGGAGGACCAAAAGGACCATAATAGCCCCATGGACCACCGCATAGATTTGCTGCTGCATGTAAAATGGAAATGTTAGTCTAGGGACTTTGAGATCTGACTCTGAAGTGAAGAGAAATGCAGAGTGAAAGTTGACGTCCTGAGCTGTGGCTGATAGTATTTAAACAATGGCCTTCCTTGAAAGGAGTGGTGTCATCTTACAAAACCCAGGGAGAATGGGTTTGTCAAGTCTCCCAACCACACCTTGAAGGTTCAAGTGCCTGAGAACAGAAGGAGAAAGAGAAAAACACCCAGGCAACGTAGAAGAGTCCACACACAGGTCATGGCTTTAAAAAATCGGCCATGATAAAGGAAACACTCAGGGTTTCCTTAACAGATGATTCAAGGGAAAGGAGTCAGGAACAATACTGCAGGCAGCATTTAAAAAGTTTGATCCAGGAACCATGTATCAAGTTCACCTTGGGAGAAGGAGTCCTTGTGAAAAGCAGACTCCTGGCTTCAGGCCAGACCTTCTGAATCTCTGATTGTGGAACCCAGGGACCTGCATTTTATAATTAACTATAAGAATCTTATGTACACTGAAGTTTTATAACTTCTGTCCTACAGCCTCCAATGTGTGCACACCAAGAACATAGTCTGAGTAATAAACGAAAAGGATGGGAAATTTTACTAAGAGATGATCTTGTAGGTATCACTGATGCTTTGATGAATGGGACTAAGGACAAGAGCATCAGCTTCTTCATGGAGGTGCATATCTAGAGGGGCAGAAGGGGAGGGAAAGAGATATGGAGAGAGAGCATTCCCTCAGGCAAATATGGACCCCCTAATAGAGAGCTCTCAGGCTCTCTGCTCTTGACCTTGGATCTCTGACTGCATCCATCTAACTATGCTCTCCTGGGGCCAAGAACAAGCTAACCATGGGACTGGAAGGAGGCAGTAATGGTGGCAGTCATAGTGGTGGTCATGTTTGCTTAGAGGAGTGGACCTTAAAACAAACACACTGAAGTATGTAGAGTACACACAAAACTGAAACAAGGAAGGTCGTTACCTCCTGAAGAAGAATTGGACAAGTGGGGCAAGAGAGGGACGGGTGTTTACTTTTTGCTATAAACATTTGTGTACCTTCTGAATTATCTACTGTGGGACATATAACTTATTTCAAAGTAAACCAGTTCTCTCTGGAAAAAAATAATGATGTGTGCACAATATATTTTAAAAATTGTTTTACATTTTTGACTCCCTCTAAATTTTGCTAACAAAGCACAGAGCATACGTTACTTGACAAGTCAAGGCTGTAAGTATGACCAGGGCCTGACAATGTATAGCTTGCTCAAAAGAAACAGCCGTAAGTCAAGAACTCTTACTCCTGTTTTGGAAATGCATGTGGCTGAGGAATGGAACAGAAAAGAAGAGCTCTGGATGAGGATGAAAGAGAAGTTAAAGTCCTTTCAGTGACCTTAAGATCAAGAGTCATGCTTTCCTGACACAGCTGGTAACAAAACAGCCAGAGAAAGAAGACGGGGAACTTCAACAACCCAGGCCTCGACTAAGTTGCATTCAGGAAAAGGCGGTCATCTGAAACCTGTCCTAGCTTGGCTGACCATTTCATCCCTGAGACGCTGGAAACCTGATCTGGGCCTGGCAGAAAACTGTGCTCCCACCCCCTGGTGACATTTCAAGAACGGGGGACGCTGTTCAGCCTGCCCCGTGCTCTGGTGACCTTCTAGCGTTGCATGGATGACACATCACAGGATTTCCTCAACTGCGCTCTGGCGTCCTGCTAGGATGTCTTTCTCATTTTTTCCATGGTACACACAGTCACTGCATCACAGTCCAAACAGACTATCCAGCGATGTCTCTGTAAACATGAGTCACATGTGAAGTTAAAGAAATCTGTGTTTGGTTAGAGACAGCAGAGCTCCTAAGGCGTATCTTCTTTGCATACAAGGTATGGGTTGATGAGAGTCGTCTGATTTCCTGCCAAGATGCCTCAGTAGTGCTTGGGGATTGACTTCATGTAGCAGCCACCAAAGCCGACACAGACGCTGCTCTTCTTCATCCTAAACCTCCCCTTCCAAGGTGAGGTTCTCCAGCTTCTGTATGAGAAAACATTACTCTGTCTCCATTTTTTCACCTCTGTGAGCTTCTCTCAGTTTGGTCTTTGATGCCACCACCTTGTCCAGCCTTGGCCATCCCAGTCCAAGCCCAAGCACAAAGCTTGTTCTTGTTTCCCCTTGAAGAATGAAGGCCACCCATATCAACCTCCTGAAATGACTCACACTATCATCTCTGCCTGTTGAAATCCTATCCATCCTTAACCGGTTTGCAGGGCAGAAATAGAGACACAGATGTAGAGAACAAACGTATGGACACCAAGAGGGGAAAGTGGCGGGGGTGTGTGTGGGATGGATTGGGAGATTGGGATTGACATATATACGCTAATATGTCTAAAATGGATAACTAATAAGAACCTGCTGTATAAAAACATAAATTAAAAAAAAAAAAAGAAATCCTATCCATCCTTTAAGATCCATCTTACCAGCTACCTCTTCCTGGATTATCCCAACTGGTTATGAGCTCTCTAACTCCTGTACCCCAGGAGTCATCTCATTTTGACTTGCATTTAGTTATAAACATGCACATCCCTTTGGAAGGCTCTTGGAAAATCCCCTGAATGGGGCCAGAGATCTTCCTGATTATGTGGGCTGTGACTATAATTTCTGAGCAAGGTATGCAAAGGCCTATGAGCCCCTTCTGAAAAATTGCTGGCCTTTCGGCAGTGAGCAAGAAGCGTTACATTGTATCTAAAGTCCTTCCGGAATTTCTTCCAGAATTTTGCATGCAAGCTTGTTAATTAATTGACCAACAGAGGGATAGAAAAGAGACACAAATGGTTGTAGATAGGTAGATTAGGGAGCAATGTGATCAGTGGTGTCCCAGATAAGGTATAATTAATTAGTGATTAGATATTACTATGACTCAATTTCTATGTGAAACAACTCAAGGATTTAGGACATCAACCCTGCCTTTTCACACCCGGGAGTCACCTAGTTGTGCTGGCAGAAGGTCTACAGGTCAAGGACCGCTTTGTTGTCTACCTGGGTTGCTGAGCTAGTTAATTCCATGAGCTCCATCTTTAGATATCAGGACCAGGAATAACAGAGTGAGTAAAATGCAACATAGGAGTTACCAGGGAATAGAGTGAGGATGCTAAAACCCCACTTAGTGTCTCATGGTTTCAATTTCATTGTGACCTAGAATCATAAACAGTCTCAAATATGGGAAGCTGGGCGATTTTGTCAGCACTTGTGACGATATTTCATCCTCCCATTGTAGGATGAATGCATTGAGGGCAGCCTTCATCTGTCTCTCAATCGTGTCCGGTCTGAGTAACCAGCTTTCTCTGACTGCATAGGCAGACTCAGGGGCCCCTCCTTCTGCATTTAGATTCCTCTGGATTCACACTGAACACATTATAGACAATTGAGCAAGTCTGCTACCATCATTTCTTCTTATGCTGGGAGCCTAGAGAGAACCAGGAACCTACCAAGCGTGTGATGTGAGAGAAGACTAGTTGAAACTGGATTGCCTTATTGATATGTTCAAGTCAGCCCAAGTCCCTTGACTTCCCAAGGCCAGTGTATTATTTTCCATTACACTTCGTTCAGTGGCATTAAAAAAAATGTGCATAATATTAGTACGTATTTCAAATGCCAGTTCACAGGAGGGAACACTTTCCCAACAGTGTTATCTAGTTTCTTTTCAAGTTCCCTGGGTTGAGGTCAGTCTTTGTAGTTAATATTGGGTTCCTGACCCAAACACAGCCTGTGCCAGTTATGAAGTCAGTTTTCCACGCACTGGATAAAGAGGTGACCGTGGGAACATGTACTGCTCTGTCTCCAGCTTTGGCGGAGCCACTGAAAACCCAACCCAGCCTGGCTGTCTATGTCCCTGCACGGAAATGGGGACAGACAAGGACTGTCCAGCAGGAGGAAATGGACCCATTCTGCAAGGCCAGCCTTGGCATATGGAGCAAAGGAAAGTATCCTTCCCATTCAGGAGGAAAAAATATCTCTTTAGCTATTTATTAAGCAGCACTAACACTGAAGTAATCTCTTTTAAAAAAAATTTATTTATTTAATTTATTTATTTTTGGCTGTGTTGGGTCTTCGCTGCTGCGTGCAGACTTTCTCTAGTTGTGGTGAGCGGGGGCTACTCTTCATTGCGGTGCGCGAGCTTCTCATTGCGGTGGCTTCTCGTTGTGGAACACGGGCTCTAGGCGCGCGGGCTTCAGTAGTTGTGGCAAATGGGCTCAGTAGTTGTGGCTCGCGGGCTCTAGAGTGCAGGCTCAGTAGTTGTGGCACACGGGCTTAGTTGTTCTGTGGCATGTGGGATCTTCCCGGACCAGGGATCGAACCTGCGGCCCCTGCATTGGCAGGCAGATTCCTAACCACTGCGCCACCAGGGAAGTCCCCTCACGTAGAAATTTAAACTGGAGAACACAGGGAAAGAAGTGAGAAGGCACACAAAGAGATCCCAAGATCAAGAGACAGCCAGAGAGGGACTTGGCTGCTGATCCAATGGTTAGGACTCGGCACTTTCACTGCCGTGGGCCGGGGTTCAATCCCTGGTCAGGGAACTAAGTTCTCGCGAGGTGTGTGGCACAGCAAAAAAAAAAAAAATTTTTAAATTTAGAAAAAAAAAGAGACAACCAGAGAAACTGGTCAAGTGTTACACTAATGACCCCCAAAGAAGTGACTTCCTGTTGTCCTATACCTGTGTAGTCCCCTCCCACACTGAGGCTAAGTGAAAGTGACTTGATTTGGCTAATGGGACATCAGCAAACGGGTCACAAGTAGTTTTTTTTTTTTTAAGGGAATTCCTTTATTTTTATTATTTATTTACTTATTTATTTATTTTTGGCTGTGTTGGGTCTTCGTTTCTGTGCAAGGGCTTTCTCTAGTTGCGGTAAGCGGGGGCCACTCTTCATCGCGGTGCGTGGGCCTCTTACTATCGCGGCCTCTCTTGTTGCGGAGCGCAGGCTCCAGACGCGCAGGCTCAGTAGTTGTGGCTCACGGGCCTAGTTGCTTCACGGCATGTGGGATCTTCCCAGACCAGGGCTCGAACCCGTGTCCCCTGCATTGGCAGGCGGATTCTCAACCACTGCGCCACCAGGGAAGCCCCACAAGTAGATATTTAATAGGCACTTGCCACTGTGGCTGGCCCTCATGGAACCCTGGACTACCATGCCATTACCATTAAGAAGCCCGGGATAAAGGACTCCATGGAGAGAGGCCCAGTCAGGCCAGATTTGTCTCAGCTGAGCCCAGAGAAGACCACTAGAAGAAGCACTCAGTCAACACCCTGAATCATGAGAAATTTTTTTTTTTTAAATGTCATTTTCAGCCACTGAGTCTTGAGAGTTGTTTCTTAACCAGCACGAGATAACTGGGGCCGCCACAACAGGAGATCCTGCCGCTGAGGCCTCTGCCTTGTGACCTTTCTTTTCCAAACTGCTTTTATCCCTGGCTTGCCCGGGCCCAGCTGGGTGTCTATTCTGGGATTCTTTGAGATGTCCATCTTTCATATTGGCTCCTGTAGTCATAGAGCAACTGTGCATTATGTTAAGGCCGTTGTCAAACCCCAGCATTCAAAGAGCTGAGTCAAAATGTGAGTGTCTTTAGGGGAGGGATATTGTGGGTCTTTCTCACCATTACACCCCCATGCCTGGAATGGCGTCTGTCACATAGTAAGAGATATCCATAAGTAAATGAACATGCAGATCTTGGGAGCTTGTTCAAAATATAAATTCCAGGGTCCCACCTCTGGAGATTCTGATTTGATAGATCTGGGTCAGGTCCAGGAAACTGCATGGTAATTAAGCTCCCTGAGTGATGCCAAGACAGGAGGCCTATGGAACACATTTTCACCATTAAGGCCTCAAGTTATTCTTGCAACCAAAAGAGGCCAAATGACCACTTTTCTAGGTGACTGTAAATCAGAGTCACCTGGAGAGCAAACACTCTTGGGTGAATCCAGTGCAACCGGTCCACAGACTGAAGGGCATTTGGAAACCACTGGCCCAACCAACACAGTTCTCTGAAAGTCATTTGACAGCCAAACACACTTTTCTCATTCCTGAGAGCAGAGAAGAGCGGCTTCCTTAGTTAGACATTCTCACGCTAATCTTTAAAGCTTTTTGAAGAAAGGTTTTCATGATTATCGTGAGAAGTAGTTGTTAGGGACTCCTTCTAAATCTAATGGTCTCATATGTCAATGAGATATTGGGAACACCTCTGTCTCAAATACTGTGAGGGCTGGATGAGGTAAGATGCGTGAAGGCGTTTTCAAACTGAAAACACCATGCACATAATTTGTAAGCCTTTGACCATGCATGACTATGTCATGTAGGGGATTAAAATATTTTATCTACTTTTAGATAATCAATCAGAATTTATTATGAGTTACCTTGTTCTCCTAAGGAAGGGAAAGCCAGACCTTCAGGACCCCTGTGTAAAATGTTTCAGGGACAGAAAATCCTGGCTACATTTCTAATTCCTTCTCCTGGTGTTCAAAGCCATGCACGATCTGAGTCCTGCAACACCTTAGCCTCTCCTTCCCCTGGCCCCTCTCCTCCCCTTCCTCCTGCCCTCAAGTGTCAGCCCTTCCAAAATACTAATGCAGTCGGCTGGTTCACCTCTGTCACTGGCCCTGACTCAAGTTATGCTCTGTATCTGGAATGTTCTGTATAATTGTCCATCCCCATCCACCTGGACCTTTCGTGAACCTTTGGTGTCTATTACTATCTTCCACCCTCTAGTCAGACAGAATGGACCAGCCCCTGTTTTTAATGCCCACTGAACGTTTATCCAAGCTCCTGTATCCCTTGGTTGGGCTTACCTAAGCCTGGAAGTCTCTGCCCTTCTCCCACCCCGAGGGCAGGGACTTTTCCATATTAATCCCCTTGTCTCTGGCCCTGAGCACAGTGCCTGGCACAGAGGAGGGACTAATAAATACGTGTTGATTTTATGAAAGCCGGGGGCTGTCTCTGGCAGGGTTTAAAGTTCTAGAGAAAGAAAGGCGCTCATGCCTGGCAGAGGTCAAGTGTCTCTCTCTGAATATGATTTCCTGCTGCTGTCCTTTGCCCTTTTCTCCTCCGTACGGAGACTTATGAAAACCAAAAAACTCACCCCAAGCTGCTTTGCCTGATCTTTAGCTCGTGGGGATATCCAGCAGGTTTAGAAGAGTTTGCCTACGTGGGTATCGTATGCAAATGTAATACTTGATATAAATGAACAGATTAAGATATTCATGAGAAATCTCTTCTGAAGGCTAGTTCTGCATTTTTGGTGCCTAACAGATACCTCCAGCTAGATATCCCCAAAGCACTTCAAACTCAACACGTCCCAACCTAATAGATCAACTCCATCACACAAACCTGCTCCTTATCCACTGACCATCTGCCCACTGCCTGGGCGCCCAGCCCCAATGCCTCCCTGTCTTGTCATCTAAGAAAATGACATGTTCTCTCCATTCTACCCCCATGATAGTTCTCACATCCTTCCCAGACTCCTCCTTCACTCCAGGACCTCCCTACCTCTCACCTGGGCTCCTATAAATAGCCTCCCAACTGGTCTCCAGCTTCCCCTCAGTTTTTTTCTCGAAATCTGGTAAGGTTAATCTTGCTAAAGCACAGATTTGAACAGGTTACTCCTCTGCTTGCAAACTTCTAATGGCTCCCCGGGGCCTGCCCACTGAATAAAGTCCAAACTCCTTAGTTGGCACCCTGTACCATCTTTAACAACCCTGTCTAATCAGACACCATCTCTTGGGAAGTGAGGATGTGAGCAGGAGGCAGCAAGAGGCATCTTTCATTCAACAATTATTGATGAGCACCAGCCATCTGCCATGCACTGTTCTAGGTTCTGGGAATACAGTCAAGTCCTTGATTTTATGGAGCTTATTTGTGAGAAGACAAAAAACAAAGTCATTAATATGTGTTTTCAAGATGACCGCTATCCTGAAAAATGAGTGTGGTAGGTTGTATAGATTGAGATTGCATTGGCCTCCATTCTTCCCTCCTTCCTGCATCCAAGCTTTCTGCCACATGACCCAGAAGTTCCTTACGCTAGAAGTAGCTGGACTTCTCCCTGCTGAACTTTGAGCTGGGCCATGTGACTTGCTTTGACCAATGGGATGTTTGCAGGTGTGATGCAATCAGAGGCTTGCAGCAGACTTGTGCGGTCAAGCTTGTCCCTCTTGAACTTCTGCTTCTGCCATAAAAAGACTAGCCCACGTAGACTGCTGGTTCCAGAAGAAGGAGGAAAATGTGAAGCACAACCATACTGCAAATAAGCTGTTGTTGGTTTAAGACACTGAGTTTTGGGGGGATGGTCTATTACTGGGGCAAAAGCTGACTGATCAAGGAACTTTAATTCTAACTTCCATGAGATCTACTTGACATCCCTGTCTTGGAGGCACTGTTCCAGAGGGACTGGGCTGCTGCTAGGGGGGTTCTCATACTTCCTTACTTCCATGCAAGAAACTCTTCTATGCAGGCAGTATCTTAATCTAGCCCTTTCATCAGTATCTATGAAACCTGAGTATGTCTTTTCCTTGCATCCTGAAAAAGCCTAGGACAATGTCTCCCCTACTATCATGAGGTCCTCGAGGGGAGAGATTGTTCTTGGTTGCTCTGCTGGCCTAGAGCCTGGTGTAGTGCATGGTGCACTCCACTAGTTGTGGAACCAGATGAAACTCTTGTCAAAATTAGTGGATTTAATGAAGCAGTCTGCCCTAGGTCTTCTCTTGGAAGATCTTTTTCTGTGCAAGAGACTATTATCCATTCAGTTTATCTATCTCCCCATCCACCCACTCATGGGGGCTGGAAAGCACTCTGTTAGGCACTGGGATATAAAGGCAAATTAGACATGACTGATCCTTGTCCTTAGAGAGATCGCAGACTCATAAAAGAGACAAATAGACTATTCCCAGGGGGGTGAGATAAAAATCTATCAGAAATGAGAGCAAGATACTGAGGGAGTATAGTCTGGTGGGTCAGAGAAGACTTCAAGGATAAGACGACACTTCATATGACTTTGATAGGCAAGGAGGAACTGACCAGGTATAGAAGGGGGAGAACATTCTGGGGAGGTGTGACGATGCATGAACTTAAAGTCTATGATGAGGGTATGAGGGTGTGTGGGGCGGGGAGGGGGTGGGAAGTGGTGGGAAAGGAGGTAGAAACTGAGGCCTGACCAGATGCCGGAGGCTTGTGTGCTACGGTCAGGAGTCTGGACTAGGTGCTGAGGGCACTGGGGAGCACTGAAGATTTTGAGCAGGGATGTGACATGTTTGGATTTTGCATTTTTAAAAGACCCCCCTGGCAACAATGCCTTGGGAAGGGACAAGGAAGCTTGTTAGGTCATTGCAGTGATAAAGGGGGGAGACTTAGATGACCTGAAATGCCGGCAGAAACCTAGAGAAGGGGAGGGGTGGGAGGGTTAGGAGGCTGAATGGATGGACCTGGTGACTGGGGGCACGGGTTGGGGGGAAGGAGGTGTTGCAAATGACTCCCAGGTTTCTGCTTAAACAGCAGTACGGATGATGGCACACCACTTGCAGAGGCTGAGAGCCTTGGGGTGGGGTGTGAGGACAGCAGATGAGTCCCCTTTGACCATGTGGATAAGGGGCCACTGTGGGGCTACCAAGTGTATGTTTCCCAGGCAGCCATACACCCAGACTCAGGAGAGAGGTGTATTTGGGTGTCATGCGTGTGATGGTGGTTGGAAATCTGGGTTTGTTTGCTATGTGGCCTGGTGCTTGAGCTGGTGCTTGCAGAAGCACTGAGGAGTCATCCCCACATGGTAGGCAGGTTTTGGAAGCCCCCAAAGAATCCCTACATGGCATGTAAGACATTATCCTAGGGTGTCCAGGTGGGAAGCATCCTGGTTTACCTTTATGTTGCCCGAACCCTCCACAGGGCCCAGACATTAGCACATGCTCAGGAATGCTGGATGAATGAATGAATGAATGAGGTTCCCCTGGTCCTTTGGAAGTCATAGATGGAGAACCAACATCATTAGGCCCCATACCTGGGGTGATTCTGTAGGTTCAAGTTCTGAATTAACCAAGTTCAGCTTTCCCATAATTCCATACTTTCCAGAGGTCCTTAGGTGATTTCTAGAATCACTTTGGGGGACTTCCTAAGAATGCAGATTCCCAGGCCCCGTGGATAGCTCTTTTGATTTAGTAGGTCTGGGCTGGAGCCTAGGAATCTGCTCTTGAAACAAGCTCCTGAAGTCGTTCTGATGTTGATGCAATGTGGAAGATATTTTGGGAAAAATCACTCGTGCTGCATATTCCCCATTTCCCCATCCAGGTTCTGCTCTCTACTTTCATTCACTCTGCTCTGTACCCAGGGAGGCTGCCTTCTGGGGCTTGTACCACCCAGACTCCTTTGGTCTCTGGCTTTAATTTGCTTTCAACCAGTGGGGGGCAACAGCAGGAGATGGGTGGGAGGAGCGAGGGTAGGCATTGAGTCCCCCTCTACCCCAAACTGCGGTTTGGCACTGGCTGCATCCTCAGCTCCTGCTGAGCAGCCCCTCTCTGCCCGCTGCAGCTCTCGCCAAGTTCTGCTCCAGCCCCCTTCCTTCACCCCTTCAGGCCTAGGGGTAGTACTTCCCCCAGCACCTAGTCTCTGGGTGCTTCGCCATCTTGATTTCCTTTAACCTTACCCAGACCTCCAAGTATTTTGTTCATTACATGCTCTTCAGTTACCTCTTTGAGTGTGCCCTCTGCTTCCTGCCAAGACAGGGAAACAAAAACATTGACCGGAAAGAGGCAGGAGTTCTGGGCCCAGTTCAGTTCAGTTCAGTTCAATTCAGCAAACATTTACTGAGCGAGGTCCTGTGAGTCCAGCTCTATATCAGGAGCTGAGGATGCAGAAATGACTCAGACACAGTGCCTGCCTGCAGAGATCTCACTGCTTAATGGGGGGTAGAGCCCCAGAATACAGGGTGATGATGGTGTAACTCGGGGTCACACTGGAAGTGCGGGGGGGGCCACTATGCCAGGAGTGGCAGGCAACAGAGTCTTGCCAGAGGAGGTGACAACGTGGAATTTGGGTGGGCAGGGAAAGGATGAGAAAGAACAATTCAGGCAGAGATAGAATCCTGAAGCTGTGAATGGCAGTGTCTGGGGTGGCTGCCTGGAGGAGGAATAGAGGCTGGGGTCTTCATGCCCACTTTGCTGGAAGGCAGATGGATGCCTCAGTCTTGAGGTGTGGGCCGCTCCCCTGGCACGGGGGTTAGGGTGCCCCCGGCGCTCCAGGTGGTTTGTGCGGGCTGTGGGGGACCTCCCACCCTTTCCCAACTGCCATGGTTTGGGCTCCTTTCCTTTTAAAGCAGGTTTAATTCACCAACCTATCAAAGCTCCCTTGCTTCCCTCAGAGGGGTATTTGGGGAAAAAAGAGGGAGACTGGGTGGAGTATTGGGCCTGGGGTCCATGAGGTTAAGACAAAGGAAAAGCTCTGGCTGGATGTACAACAGACCACCCTGATTTCACAAACTATCTCCATTGACTTTAAAGGAAGATGAGTCTGGCAAACTCCTATTTATTCGTCAAAAGCCGAATGAGATTTCGCCTCCTCCAGGAAGACTTCCTGGAACCCCCTAACTAGTGCTCCTTCTCTTGTATTCATCATAGTCTCTGGTAATTTGTATGATCACCAGCGTATCTAGCCCACTTGACTACTAGATCCTCAAGTATAATACATGGGGCCTAGGGCATAGTAGAGCATCAGAAAATATTTGTTGAATTGACTTAAAAGGAATTCTTGCTGCACTAGGGGAAGTAATAATAATAGTGATATTATCAGCCCTTTGAGGAATGAGGAAACTAGCCCAGGGCAGCGAAGGAACTTGTTCATGATCAGAAAGCCCATAAACAGGGCAGAACGGGGACTCGGAACCAAACAAGTCTGTCGATTCCAAGGGCTGGAGGATACACCGCTGGGCTCCTCACCCACACGGGCACAGCAGGAGTGGCTGCCCAGTGCTGCCCAGCCAGGAGATTGAGAATAAGAACCCTCACTGATGGGTTCTTATTGTCCCCGTTAGTCCCATCTCCACACCGTAGCAAAAGTGATCTTGCTAAAATTCAGGTCAGTTGCACCCCTTCTTTAGACATTTCAAGGGCTTGCCATCACATTTTTAGGCGTTTCAAGGGCTTGCCATCACATTTAGGAAACTGTCCACGTCCATGGCACTCAAGGCCCTTGACCCTCGGGACGCTGCCATTTCCCCCACTCCTCACTCACCCCTTCTCCTCCATGCTCTGCCTACTCGCACCTCTTCCAGCTTCATGAGGGCCCCATGCTCTTTCGTGCCCTGGGCCTTGGCCATGCCTTCCCCTCCGCCTGGACCACAGTCCATTTCCCTTGCCCAACTGCACGTGGATCGCACTTCTCATCTTTTATGGGTCAGCTTAGGAATGATTTCCTTTGGGGAGTCTCCTCTGAGTCCCACTGGTCTGGATGAAATCCAATTGCTATTTGCTCCCATGGCACCCTGAGCTTTTCCTACCCAAACACATATCAAGCTATTTTCTCACTTTAATTTGCTTGTCTTTTCCACTGGACTTGAGCTCCCACAAACTCAGGGACTATATCGAAATTGTTCATCCTTACATTCCTAGTGTTTAAAATTCCTCCAGGAATTGTTCAGAGCACTTCATTTGCATCAACTCACTTAACCCTGACAACAGCTTTGTGTGGTACATGTGTGATCATGGCCCGATTTGACACATTAGGATCCAGAGACTGGACGTGAAGAAGGCAGAGCTTACAGTGAAACCCAGACTTATTCCAGAGCCCGTGCGTGCTCTGAACCATCATACTTCTCCAGGGAACACGACACCAGCTTCAGATTTAGGAAGAAAGAGAAAACATTTATATGTATTATATTTGTAAGAGGGTTATAAACTGAAATATGCCTCTACATCATGGCAAAAAAAAAAAGAAAAAGAATAATGTTTCTAGAAGCATCCTTAAATTATACAAAATTATACACATTGTGAGCTTTGGAAAATTTAGAGCATCACAGAGTAAATTGCATGGGCCTGGTGGAATGGGCTTGTTCTGCTACTGAGCAGCTGTGTTGTCCTGGGCACATCTCTTCCCCTCTCTGGGCTTCATCTGTTTCCACATCTTCCAGAGACCTCAGGAAGGTGTTTCCTTTTGGATTGCAAAAGCCATGGCAGTTTGTATCAAGCATAGTCTTTTAGCGCCCTCTACTGTCCAGTTAAAGCATTGTCAGTGGTGTGGGTTAGAGGGGAAGGAGAATCGGCCTATGCTTGAAACAAACGGTGAGCAGTGAATGGCAGCTAGAGGGGAAGTCCATGACGTAAAGCAAAAGCCAGTCCTGTTCCAACCCATCAAAGACTTAGAAGTCCTGTTGATCCTGCCGCACAATTTCAATTGTTTCCGACCTGCGTTTTCCTGAGTGCACATTCACATGCAGTCTGTACACCCACGCACAGTATCACCTCTATTTTCATAGCATCACATTGTATGGTAAGTGCCTGTTGACACATCTGTCTTTTTAAGCACGGGGCCTGTGCTTACTCACCTTTATTTTCTCTCTCTGCCTCATGGGATAGTGTATGACACACAGGCCCTCAACTCGAGTTTACTGCGTGGATGAACGGAGAGAGGAAAGAATGAATCAAGGAAAGAGAGAGCCCTCTGGAGCATGGGAAGTTCTGAGTTAGGAACTAGTGTGCCTCAGGTTCAACAAGGTTCCCTGCTGATCTCATGTTGCACTGGCATCTTTTCAAAGTCGGAGTGTGGAAGGGGTTTCATGAAGGGGACAAATGGAGGGCTTTTGGGGTATTGCTGGGGTGCTGGATACATGGTGTGCTCATCTTGGGAAAATATATTCAGCTATACACTTGTGTTCACTTAAAATTTGCGCATCTTTCTGAATGTATGTTGTACTTTGATGAAAAGCTTAGGTAAATCTAATCTGAGAGAGGGGTGGATATGTCTGCTTATGCTTTGTTCCAGAAGTAGAGGCAGGCTGCTGAGTTTCTTTCAAAGAGCTCACTCCATGTTCTGTCTTAGCGTCTGATGGCCCAGCTCTAGGGAAACCCATGTGACCAGACCCATTGGACTTTATCGGTGTTTGACACTCTTGCCCACTCCCTCTTTCTTGAGATATTTCCATCCCTTGGCTTCCAGGACTCGATGTTTTTGCTCTGTGTTTGGCTGTAGCTCCGTCTCCTTTGTGGGCCTCTCTTCCAAGAACATTCCTTGAAGTTCCTAAGGGTTCTGTGCTAGGCCTGCCCTGTTTCTAACTGCACATTCTCCCTGGATGATCTCATCCCCTCTCATGGCCAGCCTGTGTCCATGACTCACAAATACATATCTCGAGCCCACCTCTCTCTCCTGAGCTGTGGACCACTTATCCAATTGTTTCTTTGACATCTTTGCTCAGACATCTCACTGGTAACTCCACACACCATGGATGGTGTCCATTTCTCTCTGCACCCCTATCCAAAACCATGTTCCTCCTTATGTGTTCCTTATCTCAGTGAATGGCTCCACCGTTTATCTGGGGGTTGGGCTTAATTCCCTGTGGAAGACTATATTATTGTTCAGCAAATTCCCACTCCCTTTCTTTCCATCTTGAAGCAGAGTATACTTCCATACCTCATTGACTTTGGGCTTGTCCGTGGGTCTTGCTCTGAATGAAGGAATGACCACGTGGCCATTCCTAATAGAGGCTCTAGTGGCACTGTGCTGGGAGCCGCCTGTGTTTCTCTTCCACTGGTACTCCTGCCACCTGTCAGGAGGAGAGCAGGCCACAGATAGCTGCTGTTCCTTCAGCCTGGGTGCTTGAATGGCAGACATGTGGGGCAGACCTGAGCGACCTGGAGCCTAGAGCTGAGCCCAACTGAGTTAGGTTGAGTCCAGCTGACCCACAGACCCATGTGCAAGAAAGAAATGTTTGTTACTGTAAGCCACTAAGATTTCTATACTTTTTCAACTACTCACTCCCCACATTGACCAAGACCTGTCAATTCTACCTCCCACCTTTGTCTTGATGCATCCAATGCCACCATTTCCCACTGCTGCACCCTACTCCAGGCTCTTCTCATCTCTTGCCTGGACACTTGCAAGTCTTTTTGCTGGTTTCCCCACGTTCAATCTTGTCCCCGTTAGTCCCATCTCCACACCGTAGCAAAAGTGATCTTGCTAAAATTCAGGTCAGTTGCACCCCTTCTTTAGGCGTTTCAAGGGCTTGCCATCACATTTAGGAAACTGTCCACGTCCATGGCACTCAAGGCCCTTGACCCTCGGGACGCTGCCATTTCCCCCACTCCTCACTCACCCCTTCTCCTCCATGCTCTGCCTACTCGCACCTCTTCCAGCTTCATGAGGGCCCCATGCTCTTTCGTGCCCTGGGCCTTGGCCATGCCTTCCCCTCCGCCTGGACCACAGTCCATTTCCCTTGCCCAACTGCACGTGGATCGCACTTCTCATCCTTTATGGGTCAGCTTAGGAATGATTTCCTTTGGGGAGTCTCCTCTGAGTCCCACTGGTCTGGATGAAATCCAATTGCTATTTGCTCCCATGGCACCCTGAGCTTTTCCTACCCAAACACATATCAAGCTATTTTCTCACTTTAATTTGCTTGTCTTTTCCACTGGACTTGAGCTCCCACAAACTCAGGGACTATATCGAAATTGTTCATCCTTACATTCCTAGTGTTTAAAAAGTTGCCTATGCTCATTCTTTCAGTTCAAATATTGTTTGTTGAATAAATATTATGGGAAAATAATATGAATGGGCTAAAGAAGTCCAAGATGGAAACAAAAACCACAGAAGGGACTCAGAGAATGTCTAGTCTCATTCTTTCATTGTACAGATGGAGAAATTGAGGCTCAGAGAGGGCTTGACTAGACCAAGGACATGGAGGCTGTTAGAGGCAGAGCTGGAATTGGAAGGTTCTGATGGGACTGCCTGGGCTTTATTTGTTGTCTGATCTGAGGAATTTAAATGCTTAATTTAGGTTCTTAGGACCTGCAATATTAGCATCACCTGGGAGTTTTTTAGATCAGGCCCTGCCCTAGACATACTGAATCAGAATCTTCATTTTAACAAGATCTCCAGGGGCTTTGTAGATACAATAAAGTCTGAGAAACACTCATTTCAGTGACCAGGGGGACAGCTAATGTGGCTTAAAGGTCATTCCAATTCATGCAGGAAAGCCAGCTGGTACAGTGGGAAAGAAAACCCAGCCAAAATGTGGTGGCATTCAGTGCATGCTGTAAATCAAAGGCCAAACGTGTGGGCCCCTCACCTTCCAAAGTTCCAGATAGTTTGGGAGTCCAGGACCTGGACCGATGGGGGAATTATGGTTCAACTTTAAGTAAGGTGAATGAAGGGGGCTTGCATAAAGGGAAACTCCCAGAAGCCCAGCTGACCAGCAAACCTGATGCTGCAAATTTCCAACTTTTGTACTTGTAAAATCTAAAAAGAAGTTTAATAAATATTTATTTATTTACACAAATAATTCTCCCCATGCTGCTTGAGGTGGTGGTGAAAGTGGTATACTCCTACCCTGCTAGTGACATTGTCAACTGGTGCAGGCTGTTTTGTAAACGCTACAGCAATATGTAGCAACAACTACAACATTGTTGATCTCCTTGGACCAAGTAATGGCATTCACAAGAAATAATCCTAAGGAGATAATTCAACAGAAGTGAAAATCTATATGCATGAAGATGTTTGCTACAGATAACAGTGGAAAATACTAAATAAAAAAGGGAATGATTGAGCAAATTAGAATATGGTATCTTCACGACCATTTAAATTTAATTATAAAATAGCTACTATGTCTTACTTCATCTGCCTGGAGTACAGCGGTGGTTAATAGCCTGGTCTCTGGGTGTTTGATTCTGGCTCTACCATTTACTGTGTGATCTTGGGCAAGTTTACTTAACCACTCTATGCCTCAGTTTCCTCATCTGTAAAATGGGGATAATAACAATACCTACTTCATAGGATTGTTGTAAGGATGGAATGATTTAATTTAATTAATTAAAGTGCCTGGAATAGCGCCTCTATAAATTTGTGTTACTGTTATTTTTAAGAGTCAAATTAAATGGCCTGATACTCTCACTCCACCTGACACAGGAATGCTTTTCCTGCATCCTCAGGGCCTGACCTGTGATAAGTCCAAGACCCCCGGGGATGTTCCCTCAGTCCTCCTTGGAATCAGCCTGGTTTTCCAGCCTCGTGGAGAGAAAACAAGAGAATTTGCTCAGTTGGCCTGTACATTGTACTCTTTGTGGCTCATGTTGCTGTGATGGTGTTGCTATTGAAACAGGTGATTCAGGGGCCATCTTGAATTCTTCCTCCCTCAGCATTATGCCGAATTGTGGTAACTCCACCCCGTATAGGCCTTTAGGACACACACACATGTGCACACACACACAACCACCTTCTGTAAGCCACTCCCCCAGCGCACCTGAGTCCTGGTTGCTGAGGCTGAACAAGGTCCCTTTCTTCTTCTCCCAACCCCTTGGTCTGTTTACATTTAGTGCCCTAGAATGGCATACTTTTCAGTAGATAATCCTACTTGTTCCGATGATAGTAATAGCTACCATTAATTGAAAGCCAGAAGTGTGCCTGCCAGGTGTTCTGCTGTGTTTTTACAAACATCAGTCCTTAGAATGAAACTATGAGGCAGGTACCTAAGAGGTAAGTACCATTATTTCTATCTTACTGGTAGAGCCTCTGAAGTTCAAGCATGTTATGGGGTTTGCTGGAGATCCACAGTTTGCCAGTGAAAAATCTGAGATTTTTAACCCAGATTTCTCTAACTCCAAAGCCCACACTCAGAACCACTACCCTAAACTGCCTCCCTACATAGGGACATAAGCAAGAAGTTTATGATAAATGGTAACTAAAAAAGTAAAAGGAAAATTGCATCACTACAATGCATAGAGTTGTGCAAAAATATGTCTGCATGTAGACAAAGCATTGAGAATATTTGCTGTGCAAGGGCCATAGGATTAGGTGTGATTTTTTTCATTTTAAGTAATTTCCTTTAGTGACAGTTGCTGTATAGCTTTTACAATTTGAAAAAAGCTACCCTCCATCTGCAAAAATGACTGCCTTTAGGCCAATAGTTCTCAGATTTGATTGATCATGAGCATCACCTGGAGGGGCTTTTAAAAGTGACCCAATGCCTGGGCGCCACCGTAGATGAATAAATCAGAATCTTTGGGGGTTGAGCGCAGGCAGTGGTATTTTAAAAGAGTCCTCCCATTGATTTTGTGTGCAACTAAGATTGAGGAACAGCTTCAGGGAGAAGCTTCACCTTCCACTCTCCTTCCAGAGAATCTAGCTGCCCCATATTCTGTGACGCCACGCTAATTAACTCAAGCTTTTCCCTCTTGGCCCAGGAAAAAGCTAGCAATATGACTCCCCCCCCCCAGTCCTTTTAGTAGATGGGCACTGAGAAGAATCTTTGGGTGGTGGAAATATTCTGTATCTTGATTGTGGTGGTGGTTAGATGACTGTATACATTTGCCAAAACTCCCTAAGCTAGACTTAAAATTGGTGAATTTTATTATGTGTAAACTATACTTCATTAAGCTGGTGTTTAAAAAGGTATGAATATTGGAAAGGAAGAAACAAATCATTATTCACAGAAATCAATATTCATATTGTGATTGATTAATTCTACTTCCTTGCGAATTAATTCTCTTTCTTTGCATTGGTGCTCTTCTTCTCTAGGCCTGGCTTTCCTCAAATATTTGGCAATTCTTGGCTGCCTTCTCTTCTATGACTTTAGAAATGTCTAGTAAGCTTATGAAGGCTGTAGATATGGTCCGAGTCCCTGCCTCCCTTCTTTGTAGGGGAGATAGGCTGACTGCTGGTGCTTGTCATCTAGCATGGAGGTTCCTTCTCCTCCATCCCTTGAGTTTTCTAGGAAGCTGGGGCCTCAGAATCACACTCAGTGCTTCCACCTGGGAAAGATGCTGCCATCTGTTTCTTGTTATAGGTGAAGGAGGGGGAAGGGCTATCAGGTCTAGCTGCTTCTCAAAGTGGTTCTCAATTATGGTCTTTGAACCATGCAGCCTCAGCATCACCTGGGAACGTATTAGAAATGCGAATTCTCAGGCCCTGTCTCAGATCAACTGAATCAGAAACTCTGGGGTAGATTTCAATCTATACTTCAACCTGCCCTCCAGGTGGTTCTCAAGGTTGAGAACAACTGTCTTGCCGAGTACCCCAGTAAATTTCCTGGACAATCACTCTTTCTCTTCCCTGATCCCTTTTTTTTTTTTTTTTTTTTTTTTTTTT